>NC_132916.1:63699126-64002777 GCF_047675955.1 Chlorocebus sabaeus | reverse complement strand
ATTATAATAGAACTAATAAGAAAGTCATCTAATATGATTGAAAACAAAGTACATACCCCCAAAATCAGTACCTTCTTAAATAATGCTAGCAATAGCAGTAAATGTAAGGATAAACAGATTCTTTTCATAATTGCAGTTTTAAAAAATGTTAAATGCCTAGAAATAACTTAGAAAAGGGTAGGACTTCTGTATTTCCCCACCTCACACACACACAAAACACCTGCAACAACTTATTGAGAGACAAAAGAAAACTTGAATAAAGTTCATATACCATATTCTTAGATGAGAGACTAAGTATTATCAAAATACCTACTTTCTGTGCATTCATTTATCATTTCCAGTCAATTATAATAAAAACATCAGTGAAGTTTTCTCAAAGTTGGCAAGGTGATTATAGTGTCCTCTGGAAGGATAAGGCCAGATTTCACTTGGATTTAAGGAAATTAGAAAACATGTCTTATATATCCAAGCTTATGAAGCAAGGGTCATGCACATACATATATGAATAAGAAAAGCCTGGAAGAAAATTATTTTAGGCATGTTTATCTCTGGATGATGGGATTATGGGTAGATTTTTGCTGTTGTTGTCCTCCTGCATTTGACAAAATCTTTACAGTAACTACTCTATCTATCTATCTATCTATCTATCTATCTTTTGTTTGTTTATTTTTGTTTTTGAGATGGAGTTTCACTCTCCTTGCCCAGGCTGGAGTGCAGTGCCACGTTCTCAGTTCACTGCAACCTCTGCCTCTCAGGTTGAAGCGATTCTCCTGCCTCAGCCTCCCAAGTAGCTGGGATTACAGGCACCCACCACCACGCCCAGCTAATTTTTGTATTTTTAGTAGAGACAGGATTTCACCGTGTTAGCCAGGATGGTCTCGAACTACTGACCTCAGGTGATGAACCCTCCTCGGCCCCCCAAAGTGCTGGGATTACAGGCGTGAGCTACTGTACCCAACCTACTTATCGATTTTAGAATTAGAGATAATATACCTTTTTAAGAGAAAAAAGGAAATGAAAAAAATAAAGCAATAGCTTGGACTTTGCAAGCAAAGATGATAATTTTGCCATGATCAGTAAAAACTGTACTGATCCACTGAAAATCCACTTATGAGGCCTTTAAGCATATCATTATTAAATCCTGTGTTGAGACGAGGTAATCACACAGGTATAATCTATCAAACTTGTTAATTATTAACTTGTTAATCTGTTTTTCTTAACTATTAGCCTGTTAATTATTTATTTAAAAAAAAAAAAACATTTAATGCCCTCTACCAGAATTTGGCAATCAAGAAGAAGAAAATGACTAGAAATGGGAAAACCACTGAGGTGTGCAAAAAGTGAAGATGCCTTTTGAGGAGAAGAATGCACGTGGGTAGTTGAGGCACAAGAGAGCACTCGAGCAGGCAATGAGATGTGAGGTGGCTGCCAACGAGAAAGAAGAGATTTTGCGGAGTCTGTGCTAGCCCTGGGTCAAGATTCTCAAGGTTCCTTACTCAATTTGAATCCATTTTACAAAGATTGAGAGAAGTCTCCTGTGACCTCAGCACACTATCAGATGCTGTAATGGCCACAAAAGCAATGTAAAACAGGGTCCTTGGCCAGGTGCAGTGGCTCACACCTGTAATCCCAACACTTTGGGAGGCTGAGGCAGGCAGATCACCTGAGGTCAGGAGTTCGAGCCCAGGCTGGCCAACATGGTGAAACCCCATCTCCACTAAAAATAAAAAATTAGCTGGGTGTGGTGGCACATGCCTGTAGTCCCAGCTACTTGGGAGGCTGAGGCAGGAGACTCACTTGAACCCAAGGGGCCGAGGTTGCAGTGAGCCGAGATCATACCACTGCACTCCAGCCTGGGTGACAGAGTGAGACTCTGCCTCAAGGAAAAAAAAAAACAAAAACCATGGCCCTTGCTCTCCAGGACCTTTCAGTCTGGTTGTGAAGGCAAGATAACACATGAACAATTTGAAAACAAGACAAAAGAATAAATAGATTAAGTGCCCACATGAGAGGCTCAGAGAATTGGTGTAATAGAAGGCCATTGAAGGATAAAATTTAGGGGCCAGAGTAGAAAGAGGAATGTTCATGACCCAGGAAACATGTTGTGACTTGTAAGTTCAGCCCTACATCCTCCATTCCCTCTTTGATGTTGCACAAGAATCACAAGTCCTATAGGCAAGCCTGTCACCAAACTAGAAGTCAGCCCTTAGAAATAGCCCATCTATTGAACAATAGCTTGGTCTCAAATTACATTTGTCTTTTTCTTATATCAACGATTAATCATACCACTTTTCCCTGACACCACCCTTATATTTTCTAAATTCATCAAGCTGATATACCAAGATGTTTTTATACTAAAGAGAATTTATCCAAGCTGTGATAGTATAAGGGACTTGAGAGAAACCTTGGTCTAAACAGCTTTGAATCACATACAAAAAAACAATGTGGGCAATGATCCAGTATGAGAGCATGCTTTTCACATAGACTACTCTTGAGATCCATGTCAATATCAGATTGCATCAAAAATTTCAAAGGGAATTGGATTATCCTGTTGTCTTTGATTGAGATTCAGAGGCAAATGGAATTCAGGGTGAGATATAAAGAGATAAGGCCTTTGTTTTTGAAGAGATACCAAGGCCTTAAAGTGCTCAGAGATCATTCCCACAGAGAGGAGTTCAAATTACGAAGGAATTTAGCCTAACGCACACAATTCCATTGGATCCCACAGATAAACATGACATATAACAACCAGTAGTAGGTTGACGTAATAAAATCACAGTACAACTCATTACTTCAAGTTTTTTGTTATGTCATATGAAAACCAAAAATCTGTAGGAATTGGTGCATTTTTTTTTACAATGAATTACTTTAATCATCCAGGATATTTCTGGAGCATAATGAAATATAAGCCAGAGTTGGAATTTATGCATTCCCTGCATAGAGATACTTGGTCTCATATTCTGTCCTTGTATCAGGCAAGAACACTGAACATAAAACACACTTAAAATGCACTTCAGCTTCTTTGGTAGAATTTCTTTGGCACCTGTTAAATTTTAAAGGGCTCTGTGAAAAGCATTTTCTTAACCATCCACTGGCTCTTGATTCATTCATGTGCATAGAAACGCTCTGAAAGTTTAAAATTGAAAGTGCATTACTTACCAAAAATTTTTCTCTGGCATTTGTTCTCACACATCCTTGTTACAGGCCTATTCATAAGTGAACAGCCTATTTGGAATCCTTATGGCCCAGAATCATGAAGATCTCATACTGTCAGTTGTTTGGATAAATAAATATGATTGGATCTCATCATACATTTATAATAAATTTTATGTCAAGTCCATGGTAATTTAGGTTCCAATTCTAAATAGTGAAAACTGAATCTTACAGCTCTGTCCGTGTGATTGAAATAACCAGATCTCCATTCACTCTGTTATTTCAATCACTTATTCACTGATGAGTTTCACTGAACAGATAATTGTGCAGACAAAAGACAAAATGTTGATAAAATTCAAAGTACCAAACTACATGCCTCAGAAAAGTTGACGGCTTTTACAGGGATGCTTAAAACCATACACAACAACCGACCATCCTCCCCAATGGGCCGCACCCTTCACTCTTGGGCATCATTATATAAATTGCCCTTTCCTAAAATGCTCTTCTCTTCTTCACCTGCTGATTGCTTCAGGAGCCACCACCTCCAGGATGTCTTCTTTGATTGTGAGATGCAGAGACTGAGCTCCTGAACACTTTCTTTCTTTCTTTCTTTCTTTTTTTTTTTGAGATAGGGTCTCACTCTGTCACCCAGGATGGAATGCAGTGGCGCAATCTCGGCTCACTGCAAACTCCACCTCCTGGGTTCAAGCAAGTCTCCTGCCTCAGCCTCCCGAGTAACTGGGACTACAGGCACTGCCACCACACTTGGCTAATTTTTGTAGTTTTGGTTGAGATGGGGTTTCACCATGTTGGCCAGGCTGGTCTCAAACTCCTGACCTCAAGTGATCTGCCCACCTCGGCCTCCCAAAGTTCTGGGATTACAGGTGTGAGCCACCACACTTGGCCCCTGAACACTTTCCAAATCACAGTGCACCATAAGAAAACGCTCCTGAGGAATTAGGAATTAGGCAGCTTGGATTCAATCGCAGCGAGTTGTTTGTTAATTGAATGATCCTAGACAAGTTCTCTCAACTTTAGTTTCCTTATGTGTAAAATGGAGTAATAACATTGCTTGCCTCATTGGGCTGCTGAGAAGATTAAAAGAAGCAATGCTTATACAAAATAGCAGAGGTACCCGGCACAGAGAGACGTTCACTGAAGATTAGCCCATGGATATTCAGTTAGATCCACCATTTTTCCTTTAATACATTTAAGGTATTTATTTAGGCTAGGGACTTATTTTGATAGCTTACATTAGTTCTATATATTATTAATATTTCTTTAGAAATTCATGTAATCTAAATGCACTTGTTAAACTGTTGAAAATGATTTTATAACGAATGGGGCCAAATTACTATTCCAGACAAGCCCATCTCCAATTTTATCAAGAAAATGAGTGAGAATATAGGCTGTGGGACACAGAAAGCAGATTTCCCCCACCCCTGGGAATACATCAATTCTGTAATTTAAATTTCTCATGCCTGGCTGTAACTATGTAGCCTTCATGACCAAAAAGAATGATAGCATATCTTATTTCCAGATATTCAAGCCTATTCAGTAGGAAGAGGTAGAATGATTGGTCATCAAAAGCTATTAACAAATAATGTAACTGTTGAAGATTTTTTTAAAATCATGCACATCCGATTTTTATTTCTCCTTTTCTATATATTGTTTTGATTTTTCTCACAGCCTGACAGTTCTTTAAAATAAAAAATAAAAAACAAAAGGCTTGGGGGAGTATCACGCAGGAAATAATCACAAAAGAAAATTCAGCCTCCTTGCTATGAGAGCTTTAGGATTCCAGAATCTGAATGTCCTTCCTGATCATGGCTGACAAACTGCTGAGTCAGAAAATGTTAAAAAGCAAACAAAAACAGAAATGAATCTTAGTGAGAATACTGAGTTACAAGGACAAAGAGAAAAAAAAATCTAAAAATTTTCCAAGGAGAAAAAAACATGGGTAACCTAAAAGAACAAAAGTCAGTTTGTCATCACATTTTATATCAACAAGTACTACATAACAAAGAAATTGCTTCAAAAAGAGAAGAGAAAACTCTCTTGAACCCAGAATCCCATAACCAGAGAAAACATCAATCTAGAATGCAGAAAATATAAAGATATTGTTACACATGCAATGATTTATAATCCTTACCACCAGGGTGTCTATTCCAGTGGAAAAAATTAAAACTACAAAAGAGGAATTTAAAAAGAAATGACATGGTGCAAGAGGAGGAGGGAGGAAAAAAACAACCTAACCCAGTTAACCCTAAATTATTTATGAGAACATAGCTATGAAGTTTATTATAATTATTAAGAAATAAGTAATAAGAAACAGAACCATAGGGTTTAAAAATTAGAAAATTCGAAATGATTTCAGTAAATACAGAAAATGGGGGAGGAGAGAGAAAAGTAAAAGCATGCTACTGGTTTGGTCATGTTCAGGAGAAAGAGGAAGTTATAGATTCAGATAAACTCTCAATGTTGATTAAAATACTGTAGATAGATTTTACTATGTTTGCTAAAATTGTAAAGATACTAAAATTGTAGGCCAGACTCATGTGGGCAGTTTCCACATTACCAGCTACCACAAGAAAAGTCTATCCAAGTGACCCAGCCGCTCTACTTTGAGGAACTCAGCCTCAGAAATCCTGCATGTGTACACAAAGATATGTATATAGTTAGCACTGTGGAAACCAGTTCATGTATTCTTCTAAATGGAATTGGTTTACAGGGTATGCATTCCTTAGCATAGAACACTACGTAACCATTAAAAAGATTGAAGTAGATTGATTAATACAGACATGTGAAGATATATTGTTATAAGAAAAATGTGCCAAAGAAAGTATGTATACCGTGATCTCAATTTATGAAATTAAAAAACTCAACATGTATGTATATATGCACATTTGTGTTTATAATGCCTAGAAAAAGTATAGTAAGCAAAACAAATGAAGGAAAATAATTGAGGATATATAGCAAAAGAGGATTTTAAAATTTTACTATATACAATTTTGTATTTTGGATATTTTCTATAATATAATGTATTACTTCTGTAATTTCACAAACACTAATAGAGCTGTCAAGTACCTGAGATGGGGACAGTCTCACTCAACAAAAAATGTCCTCTTTCAAACTATGACATGACTTAAATTTGTTGTCAGCTTATATTCTGTGAAATGTGGTATTTATCTCTGAATAGATAAGGGTCTTTTCAAGTAAACTTTCCATCTGGACACAACAGCTAAAAAACTGCTAAAGGGAGAGAAGCAGATACAGATTGTCAGGGCAGCAGTTATTTTACCTTTGGGAACTGAAACTATTTTTACTCAAAAAGAAAGTTTGCAGAGACAGCATTTTCACATTAGACTTCATAATGCTACACAAAACAAATAATTTGCAATGGAAAACATATAATAAAGTGGGTGCATATCGGTTGCCCTAGAAAAACAACCCAAAGACAACAATAGCCAGTCTGTCTATCAGTCTCTTTCTCTCCACATTTATCAAACTTGTATTTTGTGACTAGATAAAAGGTTTTAGAGTTGAAAATGACATCATCTGGGCCTTCAAGGAGCTGAGGGAAGCGTGCAAGATGGACGCACCTAAGGGGTTACTCATAGAACAATTTGGGAAATTTTGTCATCGAGAGAAATAATACAAAGTACATTCTGACTTGGCTACTTCATAGGCTGTGCAGTTTTGAGCAAGTTACGCCTCAATTTCCTCATTTATAAAATAGGTATCATGATTATACTCCTTCCTAACTGTTCTGGGGACTAAATGAGGTAACATAGAAAATCCGCGCACACAGTAAGCAGTCAGTAAAAGTTAGCTACTATTATTTGGGGAGGTTATTCAGACTCCCTGGAATTGAAACTTTATTATGGGATCCTGGTCAGGTTACTACATGGAGTCTTAGTTTCCTCATCCAAAATTGGTAGAGTAACTTTATCAGAGGCTACCAGGCAGAAAGAATGAGATAATGTGTGTGAAAAATTTAGATCAGCAATTGGCACCTAAGAATTCCATTAATGTAAGTCATTATCTCTATCAAAATGCTTCAAAAAGAAGAAAGGAAATAACAACTAACTCTACCTAAGAGTGACAAAAACAGATAGCAGGAGAGCTGGTCTTGAATAATTAGCAGGAGTGCTCCAAGCTGGTGTGGTGAAAGAAGGATATAGGAAGCAAAGAAAACAGCATGTGCAAACTGGTGGAGAATTTAATCATGATGATCATGATAGTGGTAATAATAATAATAATAATAATAATAATAATACAGCCTGTTCAGAGAAAATAAGAGGAGATGTCCTATAGGCCCTAGGAAATATGAACTGGACTTCAACTGAGAAGTTAAGAGCCACAGAACTTTATCAATGCTTATGGAACTATTAAAGAAATTAGAATGGGGCTGAAGTGTGCAGTGTGAGCTGACCATAAATCGATCCCCTAGAAAAACAACATCAAAGGGTGGGAGAAACTAGCAAAGGAAGCCCAAGAAGAAAGCTTAGAGAGGCTGGTGAAATAAAAGAGGCGGAGAAAGAAGAGCGTTTCAATAAGGAGGGACTGGTCAACCGTGTCAAATGTTGCATAAATGTCAAGTAGGATAACAAGAGAAAGCGAGGCCATTGAACTGGCCACTTGGGAGGATGCTGGTCAGAGAGTATTTTTAATTGAGTGATGTTGGTGGAAGCCAGACAGTATTGGGTTGAGGAATTAATGAGATGTAAAGACACTAAGTATAGACCAAGTGTAGACTTCTTTCAAGAAGTTTAGTGATTAAAAAAAAAAACAAAGTGAAAGAAACCATAGTCTTTTAGCCTCATCAAAACTAGAAGATGAATTCTTAAATGTCCATGAGCATAATTCACATTTGGCAAAAAGGGTAAACTTCCCAAGATATTAAAATAAAACTAAAGTAGAAAACTACGGGGAGAAAACAAAGAAGAAAAAGAACTTACTACTTTGCTCGAATGGGATTAGAGGATTAAGGTGAAGGATGGGTGGAGCAGAAAATCGAAAAACAGCAAACTTGAAATGACTAGGAAATTAAGATTTTAAAAAAGAGGAAAGAGGAGAATGAGGAATCTTATGGATTTGTTGAAAGAGCAAGAGGCAGGCATAGACTGCCACAAATAAAATTGATCAAAACAAAACCACTCCTCTCTATCCCTCATACTGAGCTGGGGTATGGTAAATCCAGAAAACATGGTCCTGATTAGAATTCTGTCTCCTGTGTGCTAAAGAAGCCTTAGCTACAAGTCATGGGCAAATTACTAAGCACAAAGGCCTACGTTGGCAGCTGTAGTGGTTTATCTCTAGTTGCAGGTATGGTTCCCTCTACCCAGGGGCTGCATGTATGGTTCCCTCTACCCAGGGGCAGACTCTAGGTCCTTCCCTTGGAATATTTGCCCACCTAAGGCAGTTTACCAAAAATTAGACCTGGCCTGAACTAGTCAGCATGAGAAATTTGGGAGAAATATGGGAAAAGACTGTAATATGAATGATTGGATTTTTGAATAAAAGAGAATATTGGATGAGGTTTATTTTTCCTAGCATATCTAGAAAAATCTGCCTTGAAATGTTTACATTAGCTCTTGGACCATAGGCCAGTGCTTTTAGAAAATGTGATCAGTCAAGACGTCAGGCGTTCGAGACCAGCCTGGCCAACATGGTGAAACCCCACTTCGACTAAAAATGCAAAAATTAGCCTGGTATAATGGCAGGTGCCTGTAGTACCAGCTACTTGGGAGGATGAGGCAGAAGTATTGCTTGAACCCAGGAGGCAGAAGTTGCAATGAGCTGAGATCACTCAACTGTACTCCAGCCTGGGCAACAGAGTGAGACTCCATCTCAAAAAAAAAAAAAAAAGAAAGAAAGAAAGAAAGAAAAAAAATGTGGTCAGTCACTTTGCTCTGCATGGTTCTCTGTTTCCACATCTGTAGAATAAGGAAGATTAGATTAGTTTTAAGTCCTTCCAGCTCTGTTATGAAATTTAATGATTCTCTCCTTTACATTTCTTTCATTTTCACAAGCATATCTGTCCCTGGTTTAATACTAACGTCCTATCTTCCTAACCAGATTGTTAGCCCCAATTTTGTTTTAGTTTCCTTCTTTTGTCTAAAAGGAGTCAGAAAGTGTGTTAAAAGATAAGACCATCTTAGGACACCCTGGGTGAGGCCAGTTTTTGTCCAATCAGGAGGCTTTTATGTGGAAAACACCCCTTAACCAGGCTGAGCCTACTGGTTTGAGATAAACATTTGATGAAACATTCAGTAAAGAAGAACTGGATCTTACATGAAGAAATTAATGCCTACGCCCCAGTGCAATAGTTAATTCCTCCCTGAAACATTTTCTTATTGTTATGTAAACATAACCTAAGTGGGTTTGTTAGTGATAATTAGAAACATTCTCTTAGCCTAGTGACTTGGGGAAGAATAAAAGGAGATGGGAATTATTAAGATGGGATATACAGGCAACGGGGGAAGGGCTAGTTCGCATGGCACAACCAAATATATCTTTTGTAGGCCAAAGACTCTGAGAAATTATTTTTGTACCTGCTCTCTATTTCTATTTATATTCTGGTTACTAAGTGGACAGATGACTTCTCAGCCTCTCTGAGTACTTTTTTCTTTGTGTGTGTAAGTATATATGTCAGAATACCTTTTGCATCTTGAACGTAAATGTGGACAAAATGCATTTCTAAGTTAAAATAACATTTAAATTGTGAATACACAGTTTTTAGAGAAGAGAACATTGTCTTTTTAGTACAGTTTCATGTCTTCTCTCCATATTCTATTTTACTAACCTATTTAGTAAAATAGCCAAGACCCTCCTTCTGAGTTAGCCAAGAGCCTGACTGCCAAAATCTCCTGAAGACCCATAAAGATATCCTTCTTGAGCTGAATCCTTGGCAGCTCTGAACAAAAGAGAATCACAAAGATATTTTTTTCTATAACAGTTCAAACAGAAAGAGATCTAAGGATTTTGCTCCTGATCAGACTCATAGCAAAGGAATATAAGGCCTTATCCAGGACCTCGCAGTTTGGTAAATTATATCTAATTTCAGTGTTTGTGAGATGGCTGATGACTGTGTCAACCCCATACGAGACTTGGTGGGTCCAACGAGAGGCGTGGGGTGAATTATCCAGGTTAAAAAGGGCCTGGCGGGGTGGCCATGTTTCTGACTTGGGACACTCAGAGATCTGCACAATCCATGGTGAGGGTACCCTGGAGCTCCATGAGCCAGCACTTTTTTTTTTTTTTTTGGAGACGGAGTTTTGCTCTTGTTGCCCAGACTGGAGTACAATGGCGCAATCTCGGCTCATCGCAACCTCTGCCTCCTGGGTTCAAGCAATTCTCCTGCCTCATCCTCCCGAGTAGCTGGGATGACAGGCATGTGCCACCACACCCGGCTAATTTTGTATTTTTAGTAGAGACGGGGTTTCTCCATGTTGGTCACGCTGGTCTTGAACTCCTGACCTCAGGTGATCCGCCCGCCTCAGCCTCCCAAAGTGCTGGGATTACAGGCATAAGCCACCGTGCCCGAGAAGCCAGCACTCTTTAAAGGAAGAGCTGCCGGGTCTGAGATGAGGCCTTCCTCAGCAGAGCCGGCTTTTTCCAATCCATATGGACCACTCTGCCTTTCCCTGCCCTTTCAGAAAAATTTCATGTTTAACCAGCACTGCAGGTAAAAAACAAAAAGCCAGCTTAAGAGAGGGCAGTGCTCTAACAAACCTGCTGAATTTTCAATTCTGGCCAAGATTTTCATGTTTGTTTTGCCTCTGACTTGATAGGAAATGTTAAGCCATCAACAGAGCAGCTTGGTGACTTGGTTTACCTCTCCAGGAAAACATTTGCCTACTCCTCAAGGCTGTGAAATAAAATGGCCTCAGGGTGTTATGAACTTCCACGTTTGCATAATCTTTTCTCTAGCATTTAAAGTTTGTGGAACTAAACCAGATGGAGACCTGCAGCAAAATCCGAATTCAAATGAACCAGGTGGAAGCAAGTTAGCACTATCGTGTTATGAATGAGGCTGCTCCAAACTAAGTTATGTGAGCAAAGAAGAGCAGCCTGCACCCCCTTCTGTGAGATGCAGCAGTTTCTGGTGGAGTTTTTGTTTGTTATGCTTGTTGAGTGAATCTCTAACAGAACACACTTGGGTGACCACTGTGAGACAAAACGAGTTTAGGCTTTAATTATTCTATATTCTGATTAGGGGAAACAGTGTGAATCCAAGAAGTTGTCATTGAGTGCAAACACAGTCCTGGAGCTGGGCCCGTTGGGCGTCAACCTCAGGAGCTATTAATCTACATGCTTCAATTTGTAAGTATGCAGGAGACTGAGTCAGTAGAAAAAAAAATAATTTTAAACATCTGTGGTATTCTTTCTGTTCCAGATTAATTACACTGCTTGTTTGTTGATGCTGACCAGAATTTTCAATCCTCTGATGCTATGCTTGGAACGTCATAAGTATTTTTCTATGTGTTTATCACTTGCGTCCCATGAAACTTTATCTCTGTCACAGTCTGTCTTTCATAATTTATTTTAGGTCCCAGTTTTGTTCTTTTGCTCACCTACGTTAGACTTCTTGTTTTTGCTTTTATACTGAGCAATATGCAACTCTTTCTTATTGAGTACTTATTATTACTTTTAAGAGACACCTTGTTAACACACAGCCCCACGTACACACACATCATTCAATCAAAATGATGATATAAATGAAAATCCAAATGTGCTGTTTAATCAACTGGAGAGGTTGGTAATTATTTTCAATCAGCTAGGATTGCTCTGCTAGCTCAAAGAATTATTAATAAGAGCCATATTTGTTAATAAATTGTGAGCAGCCCTTCTCCGTGAGTGGGGGCAGGTATCAGGGAAGGCTATTTCAGAAGCTGCTGTCCAGCCTCACGTTATACCCTAAAAAGCCAAGCCCCTCCTTCTGAGCTAGCCAAGAGCCCAACTGCTAACATTTCCATCCTAACATCCATAAAGATACCTTTCTTGAACTAAATCCTTGGCAGCTCTAAACAGAAGAGAATCACAAAGGTATTTCTTTCTAAAATAGCCCAATTTGAAAATGAGAAATGGGCAGGCCCTTTGCTGTTTTTAAGGCAACCATAACCCCTACCCCTTCTCCCAGTCAGCTTTTGGGGTCACCCGTCCTTGTCTTGTTTTCCTACCATCAATACCCAACAGTGTCTTGTGACTTCTGTGGCCCCAAGATGACCAAAGAGCTCCTGTTTGAGGACCCAAGCTCCCTCCCCTCACTCTTCGCCCCAACAACTTCTCCTCAAACCCCAGCCTATTTGCCAAACACCTGAGATCTCAGGTCGCTTTGGGTCTCTTTCTAACCTTGCCACAATCCATGCTGTTCCCTGGGGTTTTCTGTCTTCAGGCTGAGGAGAGTGAGGCCGCCTGTGCTTCTGCTCACTTCCTTCCTCCTTCTCATGATAAGCCCACAGCTCTTTTCATTTCGTGGGTTTTACTGAGAATTACCAAAGAGGAAAAAAAAAAAACAAAATAATTCATATGGAAGAGATGTGACTGTATGAGAACTCCTATAATTGCTCAACTCAGCAATGAACATACACTTATCACTTTTTACATGGTGATCACTGCCCTCTAAGATCTAATATTTATTGTTTCTGGGCTACACTTAGATGATCCTGGAAGCTCCGCTGGCCACTCACTGCCGTTGGCAAATAGCTCGCTAGCCTTTCCTTCTCTTAGCAAGGAGGACAAAATTAAAAGTGAGCAGTGCTCTCTCCTTGGCTAATTTTGTTTTGTTTTGTTTTGTTTTTTGAGATGGAGTCTCGCTCTGTCACCAGGCTGTAGTGCAGTGGTGCCATCTCGGCTCACTGCAACCTCTGCCTCCCGGGTTCAAGCGATTCTCTTGCCTCAGCCTCCTGAGTAGCTGGGACTACAGGTGTCTGCCACCACGCCTGGCTAATTCTTGTATTTTTAGTGGAGACAGGGTTTAACCATGTTGGCCAGAATGGTCTCAATCTCTTGACCTTGTTATCTGCCTGCTACGGCCTCCCAAAGTGCTGGGATTACAGGCGTGAGTCACTGCACCTGGCCGCTCCTTGGATAATTTTTATTTCTCTACAGCACCACACATATGGATAACATATGTGTCAATGTTCGCCTATCTATAATGACATTGATGATAACATGAATTAAATTAACATATACACACACGCACAAGATCTAACTGTAATAATATTGAAATTATTTGACATTAAGACTATTTTGAAAACTTCAGATTCTGCTCATTTTCTCACACTGACTCTGCCTGCTTTCCTCCCACCATTGTGTTTTGACCAATGAGGTTTTCTGTGGGAATCAGATGGTTGAGCATCTGTCTAGTGATGTGCTTCCGAATCTGCTCTCTGAAAAGGACAGACATTGGATGGGTATCCCCTCCAAAAAAATTGTTTCTAAGCTAAAAGAACAGACAAACAAAAAAGTCTTGATTCATGACATTTGACCGTTTCTATGATGTAAATAGTTCCACTATGGTCAATTTTATTGGCAGAATGATTTCAAACAACCAGCTACCAAGAGCTCTTCCAAGCCAGTTGAAATGAGTTCTAGCACACCATCGATCCTTCCAGTCTTTTCCCTTATCAAAACTTCAGCTGTGCCTCATCTCCAAAGGACTGTTCTGGAATTGGTTGTCATTTGGAAAAGCAATATAATAAGCAAATTCCAGCAGTGTTAACAATTGAGTGAAAAATGCTTGATGTGTTAACCCTGCCAGGGGTGTCTGCCTGCAGGAAGCCCTCCACCCAATGGATGAAATCCAGTGTCAGAACTGCAGGGGACCTCTGAGGCCCAGGGAGCAACCCTCAATGTCAATTCAGAGAGAAACAGGGGAAATCCCAGGCCAAATGCCTGGAAAAGAGCATACTCCTGAGCTAGGATGCCAAGGTGTATTATTGGGCAAGTTACTGAACCTTTCAGTGCCTTCATTCTCCGTTTGTAAAATGGGAATATTAAGATGGCATTTCATGGAATCTAAGCTGTCATTATAAAACGCACCATTATGTTATGGTTCATTAAGAAATTTTAAAATGCTTCCCATTAAACTATGTCACACCATCAAAAGTAAGATACATTCTAAGTTCACAAATGCTAAAATGTGAGAGAAAAATGTTTTAGAATCCATAAATTACAGTAGAACCTTCCACATAGGGTTGTTGGAAAGATCAAATGAACTGCTATCTGTAAAGTGCTTAGCACGATGCCTGGCACATTACAGGAATGATGGAAGATTTTGCCCTTGTAGTATCTTTTTTTTTTTTTTTTTTTTTTGAGATGGAGTCTCGCTCTGTCGCCCAGGCTGGAGTGCAGTGGAGCAATCTCGGCTCACTGCAAGCTCCGCCTCCCGGGTTTACGCCATTCTCCTGCCTCAGCCTCCTGAGTAGCTGGGACCACAGGTGCCCGCCACCACACCCGGCTAATTTTTTGTAATTTTAGTAGAGACAGGGTTTCACCACCAGGATGGTCTTGATCTCCTGACCTCGTGATCTGCCCGCCTCGGCCTCCCAAAGTGCTGGGATTACAGGCGTGAGCCACTGCACCCAGCCTGCTCTTGTAGTATCTTTATTATTACCAAGAGATTAATGAAAAGGAAAAAGAAATGCAAAATCTCTGATTCACAAATTAAAGCTTCCAATGTCCTCATAAGTGTGAATAAAAGTGGTCCTAAACTAACATTTTTCAAGCTATTTTTCTGATAGCCACGTGGGCCTCAGGGACCGCAGCAGTAAAGAAGTAGAGTTGGGAGTAAGGGTGAGGTGAAGGCCAAGAGTGAGAAATTTTGTCACCTCACTCACAAACCAATCAAAGCAGCTCCATTTGTACCAATTGAAGGTACTGGAGTTCAATGTAAGGTTGCATTTCATTGTGTTCCTACGTGCGCGCGCGCGCGCGTGTGTGTGTGTGTGTGTATATACATAAAAGTCGTGCCCAGCCACCTTAACATAACACTTGCACCCAGGTAGAGAGGGACCTGGGCAGCCACACAAAGGTGATTTTTCCCAATTGTAAACTAAAATCTCATTCAAATTCACAGATTCCTGGGTCGAGAAAGTGCTCTTCTTGGTCTGCGGGCAGGAACAGCTTCCTTCCCTTCCTTCCAGCAGCCCGCACTATCTTCTGTGACAATGGCCTCTGCCAGACCACGTCCATCACCCCAGGACATTTCTGTCTTAACTGGAGCTGTTTAAATTTTCAAGTACAATAAACAAGAACTCTGGCAAGAAATTTAAATATGATAGCAAAGTTTATACCCTCACCATTTCTCTAGTGGTTCCCTTAGCAACAGCTCTTACTTTTTACCACTCACCTTGGCTACACACTGCTTTCGCAATCGTTTGTTAGACTGATTTCCAAAACAGCTCAGATCCCTCTCAGAACTAAACATTCTAAGCAGGAGTTGAAGTGGAAAACATAAAACCTTTTTGAACAGAGGTTTAAAATGTCCTTAAAAGTCATCATAGCTTCCCAGGTCAATGGAAAAAAATATATATATGAAAAAATAAGTGGGGCAAAACAAAGAAACTACAAAAAGCTGTTGCACTGCAATTCTGAGTATTTGGTGAATGTATACAGAGATGAAGAATAATAGCTGAAAATTAAAATAGTTTTATTGGGGTATTATGAAAGTAGGAGATTAAAAAATAATGTTATATTCTTGTTATATTTGCTTTTTATTAAAATGTCAAAACACCTCTCATGCATTCATTCAACAAACATTTATTGTACTCATAACTTGTGTTTACCTTTGTTTCCTCCACCTTCCCCTCATCTTTTCCTCATCTCGCCTGTGCCTTCAGGTGTTTAATCAGTCCTTTAATATTTGCACCTATGTGTATGCTTGCCCTCCCCACTCAGTCTCTTTGATGGCAATGGATTGTCTATTTTTTTTCCCTATAAACCTTCGCTACTTCTCTCCTGTGGATAGTATACTTGAGTTACATGAAAAAAGTTCAAGTTTACAAGTTCAGCTAACATACCAGATAAAATAAGAAAAGGATCTTAATGCCTTCCCCACCCCCAGAGTTGGTGGTCTCCAAGAGAGTATAAAGAACAGCTGAACACCAGGGCCACCATTTTAAAAGGGATGCTGGTATTCATTTAGGATAAGAATGAGTGTATCAATCAAGGTTCAATGAGAGAAGCAGAACCACTATGAGCAATGTAAAATAGGGATTCAAGTCTTAGCACTAGTATGGGAGCTAGTGGAAAAGTCTACATAAGGCTGTGGCTTCTGTGACTGGTATGGGCATGGAGTGGCTGTGGACCTGAGCCAAGAGGAAGGAAAGCTGGTTGTCAGTGCAGGAGTGCAAGGACAAACCAGAGCTTAAGAGAATAAACTGGGCCAAACGCGGTGGCTCATGCCTGTAATCCCAGCACTTTAGGAGGCCAAGGCGGGTGGATCACTTGAGGTCGGGAGTTCGAGGCCAGCCTGGCCAACATGGTGAAACCCCATCTCTATTAAAAATACAAAAATTAGCCTGGCATGGTGGCACGCACCTGTAATCCCAGTTACTCACGAGGCTGAGGCACGAGAATCACTTGAACCCGGGAGGCAGAGGTTTCAGTGAGCTGAAATCACATCACTGCACTCCAGCCTGGGCAACAGAACAAGACTCCTTATTAGGAAAAAGCAGAAAAAAGAGAAAGAGAGGGAGAGAGAATTAAATGGAACCCATGAGAACAAATTGGAATTCACATCTGTCTTTCATCCCCTTCAGCATCAGTGATGAGGACATCTGCATGGTAAAGCCAACACACTGTATCACGGAGCTGTGCGTATATCAGGCTAGAGACTCAGAGAAGCCAAAGGAAAATCCATGGTTGCTGGAGGATCTGTGGTCTATCCGCAGTTGCTGGAGGATCTGTGGTCTATCCATGGTTGCTGGAGGAGCTGTGGTCCATCCGTGGTTGCTGGAGGAGCTGTGGTCCATTCGTGGTTGCTGGAGGAGCTGTGGTCCATCCGTGGTTGCTGGAGGAGCTGTGGTCCTAGTGGTCCACAATGTGAGCTCATGATCATCATCAGTGTGCATGATCTGCCATTGTGCCTGCAGTTCTATATCCACCTTCAGTGAGTAAAATATGGCTGCTGCTTCACTTTCTTCTTCCAGATCTTGTTCAAATCTTTTTCGTGCCTAAAGGTAACCTGGAGCCACAACGAAAGGGATTACGAGAAATGGAGTTTAACTAAGATGACCCAGTACAAAGTCACACAACAGACATCTCCATTTCTTTCCTGAAATGAGTTTGTAGGAACAACAGCTATAATCATTCTAAACACAATTTAATCCTAGGCTTGGCACCAAATCTCAAGGTTCCAGAATTTCCGGAAGACTTGCTTAAGGGACTCATTCTTACGTCTAAATTTGGGAATGGAGAAGTCAACTAAATGGGAGATCCTTATAGAAACAAGACAGAAATGGAAGGATTGGAGCTGTGAAATATTTGAAATTATACTAATGATCATGTCTTCTATTGAATAAAAAGCAACTACCAGTAATGTACTAAGGAGTTTTCCAAATTCCTAATCCTCCCCTGCCCCAATAAAAAAAAAAAAAAAGAGAGAGAAAGATAAAAGTAGCAAGCTGCTCTTTGCATGAAGGAGTCATTCATGTATTCATTGACAAGCAGCAGCAGCCAAGCATGTACAGAGAACCTATCCAGCTACTCAGGGTGGCTGGGCACTGCGCTAATACAGTGTCCTATATGGGGACTGTCTTCGAGAAGATTGGAAAAAGGATCAGAATCCGTTCTCAGCATGTTTGAACAGAAAGTTGCTATGCAACAGCATCGCACCTAAGCAAAATACGGGCCGCTGGCCTTCAGCTTGGGCATGGCCCAGGGCAGGTGGAGGCAACTGACACCAAAGACATTCTCTCAGAGACAAGACAGCCCCTGGAAACCCCACTACCTGAGATCCTTAGATTAAAAATTATGTGCAAATAGCTATCAAAAAGTCAGAGAACACTCAACTAAAAGCATCATGATCATGATCATCATCACCATCATCATCATTGACATGACTCCTGCTACCCACACAATCTGCAAATAGCAAGACTTTTGTCCTTCTACACAGATGTGGAGTCCAGCCAAATAACCTCTGTGGCCTGAGGCATCTGCAGATCTGAACCCAGTCAACAGAGGTTGAGTGGTTGGATGTGGGCCAGAAAATTCCTTACTTTTATTTCTTCCACTTGGTGGAATAAGAACACTGTGTTGTCTTGGTAAAACCCACTCCTGTGCTTCTTCCCTTTGCAAAAGGCAGGCTGGACATCATTATTTTGAAAACATGACATTTTTTGCATTTGTGAGTTGGGTTGGGTTTTGTTTTGCTGGTGTTGTTTCCCATGTAATGATTATTCACATACACCTGACTAATCACTTGTCACATTAAAAGTCAAAGGCCTCCCGTCAGGAATTTAGAGGATTTATTTTCTCCACCATGGAGTTCTCATCAGGACTGACCTGTTAGAACCAGCTCGATGGCCACAGCTGCTGGCATGCCCATGACTGCCACACAGTCCCTTTAATCACTTCTCAGAGTCCAGAGAGGTCCCTGGGAAGGCTGATTCCATTGCAGGATATTTATTTGAAGTAAATTCAGAAAATGGTGTCATCTCTTGCCATTTGGATGCAGAATATCGTAATAATATCTTTCCTATTTGTTCCAGTAAGATTCATTTGACTGTATCTGCTTTTATTCTAAAATAGCTGGTTGAAGTCTTGCCCTGCTGTGGATCACACATTTTCCCATGCAAGTTAATTGGTAATGCAAAAAATGTACCTTATAATGGATTTTTACTAGGCATTAAAAAAATATAATTGTCCAGGCACAGTGGCTCATGCCACTTTGGAAGGCAGAGGCAAGAGGATAGTTTGAGCCCAGGAGTTCGAGACCAGCCTGGGCAACATGATGAGACCCTGTCTCTATTTTACAAATAAAAAATAATAATAACAAAATTTTTAAATACATAATCAAGTAAGAGCAGCTATATTGAAACATTCATGTAAACTCTAGTCAATACATTTGGTTTCTCAGCTATTCCTCCACAGTGAAACATTTGGTATTAAATAAGTGTATGTTAAGTGGTAACAAATCTTCAGCTTCAGTCATTTCAATATTTTACTAACTTCCAAGCAACTGACTTTTAAATTCATCTAATTTTTATTAATGATTATGATAATATATAAAATCATGTTCATCAGTACAAAATAGATACATTTAGCTCATCAGTATTTTATATATTTATAAATTTTATAAAATATGAGTAAATTTTCACAGTATTTTCTGATGTGCCTTGTTAGAGAATAAAATTTATACTTTTGAAAAATTATATTTGGTTACTAGTCTTTCCCTCTAGTCTTATAATTCTCTGACAAAAAATACACCCTCTACAATAAAACATAAATATTCAGAATTTGAAAACACATGACAGTGAAGAATTGGTCACATTTACATTTATTAACTATAACAAAAATGTAATATCTACCATCACTAAGAACTTGCTGTATGCCAGGTGCTGTGCTAAACACATTATGTGGGTTATCTCCCTTAATCCTTATAAAACTCCTATGGGTGAGTACTATGAGTATTAGACTCATTTCATACATAAATAACATACGCTGTAGAGAGGTAAAGTAAACGTACAAGGCTACCCAGCTGGTAAGTGGTACAACTGGGATATCAGTGAAAGGTCTGATTCTATAGAGTCTGAGCTCGTGCCACACAAACTAGTGATCTTCAGTTTCAGGGTGATGGAGGGTTACAGAGTTCTCTGAGAAACTGGTTAAAGTTACGGGACCGCTAACGAGATGAATGCAACCCCCCCACATGTACATACACATTTTCACTGCAAACAGTTACACGGGTTTCTGGAACCCCCTAAAAACCATCCAGCGTTTCCTTGGTATCCATAAGCCCTAAATTATGGCACTCCAATTTAAATATTTCCTTAAGTATTAAGGTGTAGGGATCTGATTGCTGACTATCTAAAGACATTGCTATACAAATGAAAATGTTCCATGAATGTGGAGAAAGAGCGACCCAGATACTTAGACACCTGAATGCTCTACCTGTGGTCAGAGCCAGCAAGTCAGAAAACAAGGAGCCCTGCCCTACAGGTGTCTGTGTTAGGTTCTTCCAGTTACTGCAAGAAATGAGGAAGGAGTGGTGGTTGTAAGAATACACATTGGAGAGGGAACCTCACAGAAATACAAACAAGCACTGTGGTAGGGCCAGACCTTTCTGAGCACGAAACTGGACAAGCAGATTGTGCAGGTCCAGGGACAATTCTCTGCCAGCAGCAGCAGGAGTATGTGGTAGGACCTTTGTGATCTGTCTCTGCTCATCCACTCGGTTCTCTTCCTTCTAAGTGACTTATTCTTTACTCCAGATTGTATGGTTCACACCTTGGGGACTCCCACGTGGAAGTGCAACCTCTGAATTCTTAACAATTCCAGTTTCTGCTTCTTCATAACTTCAGGTTACCATGACACCTCATGGTTCTAACTTTACCTGAGTTTCTCTCTTGCGTCTTCACAGCTACCATTTCCTCCTCTGGAATTAATGGGGTTAATGGTCCCATTCTCTCAGTATTTCTCAATTCAAGAGTCTGGTTGCAGCTGATGTCTTTTGCATGAGGTCAGGCCACAGGTTTTGAACCAGTTCATAGTTTGGCTGTACTGACAGACGCCACCCCAATCCAATCAGCAGCAGCTGGTGGCAGAGAAGATAGGGGACTCCTCTAAGGAACTGAACATGCCCCTGTAATAGACCAGCCTAGGGTCCTTTCCTCATGGGTTGGAGAATTTCCTGTACATAGGTATAGGGAGAAAATAGCTAGTACAGACCCCCAGGATAGGCTGTCTGTGAAAAACACTGTGCCACCGTCTACACTTTGAACTGATTCCATTTACCATCCAATCTTCCACACTGTTCAGATGGGTGTATATTTAGATAGGGATTAAATGGTAGTAGAAATCCACATTCCTGATGAAAGGCCAGGGATTAAGGAAAACATCTGGAGCTGAGACCGGCCAGGTGTGCCCATCAGTTTCATGTTGTCCAGGATACTTGTGCCAAGAGGTTTTTGTGTCAAGCTTCAAGATACATCATACTTCCTGGTATATTTCACTGGTTGCTCACTGAGCCTTTTAAGGAGGAAGTAGCTTAAAGGGCACTGTGACACATGCAGCATAACAGAATTACAGAGTTAGACATTTAAACATCGCCGCATCTACCCACATGTATTATGGAGAGGGAGCCTGGCCTGGGAGGAGATAAGTGCTGTAAGAGAAGCACACAGAGTTAGCGGTGGGCTCCCCATTTCTAGTCTACTTCTTCCTTAAGCAGTCACATTTGCTTTTTATTCCCTTGCTGTCTTTGAGAATGCTATCATTCTGTAGCAAAATTTTAAAAGAAAACCAGAAAAGCCTATAAAATAGTATCTCATATTAAAGTTCAACCCCAATTCATGTATATCTACAGAGTCTCTCTAACCGTAGATAAATGATTTATTAGAAACAACCCTAGATTAGAGGACTCACTCTGTCCCTCTTAGACATATGAATTAATCTTTATTTCTTTATATGAGAAATAATTCATTAGGCAACACGTATTTATCTAACAGACATTAACTGAACATCTGCTAAGTTCTGGGCTCTAAGTGTAAAATGATGTATTAACAATTGTCTTGTCTTTATTTAAAAAAAAAAAGGCAGCCAGGCGCAGTGGCTCACTCCTGTAACCCCAGCACTTTGGGAGGTCGGGGTGGGTGGATTACGAGATCAAGAGATCGAGACCATCCTGGACAACACAGTGAATCCCCATCTCTACTAAAAATACAAAAATTAGCTGGGAGTGGTGGCGCGTGACTGTAATCCCAGCTACTCAGTAGGCTGAGGCAGGAGAATGGCGTGAACCGGGGAGGCAGAGGTTGCAATGAGCCAAGATCGCACCACTGCACTCCAGACTGGTGACAACGTGAGACTATATAAAAATAAATAAATAAATAAATAAAAGCTTTTATAATCTAGTAGGGGATATAAAATAGCTGCAACACCCAAGGAATTATGGTGGCAAATAAAGAGAAGAAAACTTTCGCTGCCTAGCTAGAAGAGGTCAGGGAATGTTTGCCAGATGGACATTAGAAAAATAAAGGTGAAGGTATAGGAAGAGTTAGCCAAGCAGAGTGGGATGGTGCAGGCAGACGAGGGACAGCATGGGGTATCGGGGAAAGAAGTACAGAATGAAGCACAGACATCAAGGAGAAGGCAGAGTGGGAATGGCAGAAGATGAAGCTGATAAGTAAGCACAGGCCTTGTACCAAAGAACTGCACACAGCATCCGCTTTGTCTGACCATTGGCAATGAGTAATGCTGGCACGTTTTTATTTTAGAACAGTTATTCCAATGGCAGTATGGAGAACGTGCATAGAGAGCTTACAACCACGAAGACAAGTCCAGAGCCTGATGCAGCGGTAGTGGGGCCAGAGAGGAGTAGGCATATTCTAGAGATTTTTAAAAGTATAATTGAAAGATTTTGTGGTGGATTATAAGCCACAGGGAATGAGGAATGTGAGGGGAGAAGGAGGAGTGGAAGATGCAGCCATAATCCTGGCCATGGTAGGGGAAGCAGGAACTAGTGGGTTTTGTTTGGGGCATTTGATTGAGGCTCTAGTAAAACAGGCAGGCCTAAAGTTCCTGTAGAAGACTGGGTAGTAGATCCAGAGTCCAACAAAGAGATTGGCTAGGAATGTAACCATTGGCATCTATAGGTAGGTGATTCCCAAAACAGAGAGGAGTGAGGGCTGTCAGATTTACCTGGGGAAATTTTTCCAACTATACCTGCCAATCCTTTGAAATTCTCCAGTGCCTTTCCTCCCATCCCCTAACTGCAAGCCATTCCAGTTCTTGGGCTTGTCAGTCATCAGTGGAGTACATTCGCACCAGTGATGGAGAACATGAGATAGTCCCCTTAGGGACACTGATATTTAAGGGATAGGATAAAGGAAAAGAGTGGCAATAGATCCCAAGGAGCATCCAAGAAGACAGTGAATGTCTTAGCCTGTCTGGGCCAACATAGCAAAATGCCATAAACTGGATATCTTATAAACAACATAAATGTAGTTCTCACAGTACTAGAGGCTGGGAAGTCCAAGATCAAGGCAGATTCCACGTCTGGTGGTGAGGGCCCACTTCCTCATTGCAACTGTCTTCTCTCTCTAACTTCACATGGCAGAAGGAGCAAGAAATCTCTCTAGAGCCTCTCTTACAAAAGCACCAATCTCATTCATGAGGGCTCTGGCCTCATGACCTAATCATTTCCCAAAGGTCTTGCCTCCTCACACCATCACTTTGGGGGTGAGGACTTCAACATATGAGTGACGGGATCCAGGGAGGTGGAGGTAGACACAAACCTTCAGACCACAGCAGTAAGAAACAATTGGTTCAAAGTCTCACAGACACCAGGAGAGAATGTCAACAACAAGGGCATGGCCAGTCATATCAAACAAAGTAAAGAGGTTATGTGAAGTAAACTCAAAAGGATTGGCACTGTCTGCACCACCCCACATAGCTGCGACAAGGACCAAATAAGATATCATATGTAGAGGTGCTTTCTAATATACAAAATATGATACAACATAAGAAGTCATTATTATTATAACTTAAGACTCAACTCAGGCCCAGCCTACTCTGGAGAGCCTCACTATCCATCCAAGCCACTCCACTGAGGTTCCTCAGCACCAAGTGGCAGCCCAGGGCAGAGGCTGTGTTTACCTAGCCTGTGCCCAGCACTAGAATGGCGCCTGGCCTCCAGGGGACAGGGAACATGTGCTTATGGGATGAATGGAGGACTAGGATTGCCTCACTGCATCCCATGATTCCCTTCAACATGGAAAATATACAGATTCAGATCGCTTTTTGAAAAACAGAATCCAATCTGCTTATTTCTTTTTCTTGGCATATCTTTGTTTCTGTTTTATTTTATGCCTTCACAGTTTAGGAAAATTGAATCAGCTCCTTATAATTATTGAATAAATGTATATCTAAGAAGTATTCCTTGTGGAGAGCCTTATCCTCCTCCTCCTATCTCCCTTCCTGCTGGGCACCCTTGGTCTCACCAAAGCCCATGCTCGCTGTCTAATTTCCAGCATGTTCATATCCAAATTAATCTGAACTCATTTTGCAAGTAAAATGTTTTGAGGGCTGACCCAAAGTGCTTTCCTAAATTCTGAATATTTAACATCTGCTTGGCCAAACTCAATTGTTAGTCTTGTAAGTCTCCTTAAATCTACCAATTTGGCTTGCCATAACTGATCACTGCGAAATCTATGTTATTTATTGCCCTTGATTACATCATCACAGGTGTTCTGAACTGTTTTTGTGGGTGGCAGGGGGGATCTTTTCCTTTTTCTTTTCTTTTTTTTTTTTTTTTTTTTTGAGACAGAGTCTCGCTCTGTCGCCCAGGCTGCAGTACAGTGGCATGATCTCGGCTCACTACAGCCTTGACTTCCTGGGCTCAAGCAATCCTCCTGACTCGGTCTCCTGAATAGCTAGGTGTTCAGTACCACTGTTATTTCCCTTAATTTTTCTTACATTCTCTTGTGAAATCATCACATCTAATTTACCAGGAGAGCATTTCCAGTCACTCTTTTTCCAGCCATTGCAAATTTATTCCTGAATCTACCCCCAGTTCTATGGTGCATTGTAAAGGATAATAAACTCAGAAAGTTTATCTTCTAGACTTGCAGATTTTTCAGAGCATTTACATTTCAGACACCTACTTTTAATGAGCAGATATTTTTACAAGGTGTTTCTACTAATCATCTATTTTTCATTCTCAGGTGGTTATGCAATCTTGCCAAGGCTGAGAGGAGCTTTTTAGTCTTTAGGGCATGCGCCCCCACCACCACCACCACACTCCTTGTGTACACACTCTCTCCCTCTGCAGTATACCGGCTTTCCTCTTTTCCCTTTCTTACCCAACAGGGAGCCATGAAAAGAAGATCCCCACCCTGCAACTTTTGTTAGCGGCAGCTACCATTGCTTTCAGCCTCGCTTCATCCTCTCACCCTTTCAGTCCCAGGCCTGGCAGCAACAACAGATAGGGAAGGGGGAGCTAGCAGTTGCTAAGCACTATCATAGTAACATGAACAAGTCTAGGAGACTCTTCTGGGCCTCTGTGCTCACCCTGCAACACACAAAGACAGAATGAATTTCTGCCTCTTCCTGCGGACAGGGAGGTTCAAGGCAGAAGAGGGATTAAAACAGAGAGCTGAACATGCCTTGTTCAGATGACACAGGGATGCCTGTTAGTAGACTCCTGGCTGGGCTCAAGAATTGTGAAACACCAGAAGCATCAGACATCCACACAGATGGAGAGATACCCTTCTCAGAAGTCTCCGGAGTAGGCAGTATTGAACCACAACTCTTCCTTGCTACGAGTTTGATCAGCACCCAGGGCTTCTAATCTTGTGTCTCTCAGTGCCATATTCACAGGAGAGAGAAGCTTACATATGAAGCTTGGATCAAGAATTTCTGGACCAGTCAGCTAATAGTCAGGAGCAAAGAATTAATGTAGATATGGAGATCTTGCAAATTTCTGTCAACCATGGCACCATCCTAATTTGTACCTTTGGCATCCTAAAACACCAGCTCTTCCTTTAAAAAAATATTTCCAGATCACACTCCCGTATGTCTGCCAAGGATCTCAATCCTCCAAACTGCTAAGTTTTTCTCTAGCAAACCTTCTAAATACCATTTTTCCTTGATCAAAAGTAGAAATAAAAATTGTTGAGGTTCTTCATTTCTTCCAGCTCTGGAAAAACAAAGGAAAAAGAACATTTGGAGAAGTCATCAGATAAAGTATTAGTATACAGGCCGGGGCGGTGGCTCATGCCTGCAATCCCAGCACTTTGAGAGGCTGGGGTGGGAGGATCGCTTGAGCTCAGGAGTTTGAGACTAGGTTAAGCAACATAACTAAACTCTATCTCTACAAAAGATGCAAAACAACAACAACAACAAACAATTAGCTGGGTGTGGTGGTGTGCACATGTGATCCCAGCTACTCAGGAGGTTGAAGTGGAAGGACTGCTTGAGCCCAGGAGGTTGTTGCAGTGAGCTGTGATCATGCCACTGCACTCCAGCCTGGGTGACAGAGTGAGACCTTGCCTCAAAAAAAAAAAAAAAAAAAAAGATACACAGGTTAAAATATGTAACATCCTGAAGCCTCATTTTGTTTATTGATAAAGCAGTGATAATCACATCTGCCTCTTAGGGCTGTGGAAACTGAAAGAGATATGGAATATAAAGCATAAAGCATCGCACCTCAAAAGAGCTCAATTACTATGAACTGTAGTTGTACATGTAGGGTGTATGTGAGTACATATGCTGTCTTCTTTAAGGTTTATTGCCTTGCTAGGAAGTACACCAGCAAGATCACCCTAACATTGGGAGGTTGAGGTGGGCAGATCACTTGAGGTCACGAGTTCAAGACCAGCCTGGCCAGCATGGTGAAACCCCACCCCTACTAAAACTAATACAAAAATTAGTCAGACCTGGTGGTGGATGCGTGTAGTCCCAGCTACTTGGGAGGCTGAGGCATGAGAATTGTTTGAACCTGGGAGGCAGAGGTTGCAGTGAGCCGAGATCGTGCCACTGCACTCCAACGTGGGCAACAGAGCGAGAGTCTGTCTCAAAAAAACAAACAAACAAACAAACAAACAAAAAAGATCACCCTAACTTCAGTATAAACACAAGCATGTTTTCAACGAACCCTCAGTCCTTCATATTATGAATTAGAGCATTAGTAGGTATAGCAACCATGGGTCCCCGGGTGCTCGTTCGGTAGGTAACTTCTTGGTTGGAACTCCGTTTCACCTATCTGTTTGGGTTCTTTGGCTCTCTCAGGTCTTCTGCTTCACCCAGGGGCCTCTCTTCTTCTGTGGCTGATACTCAAACATCCTGAATGGGCAAGTAATTTATTTGCCACTGAATCTTATCAGAGGGCATTCTACCAACCTAAGAGAAACTGCCCACCTGGCAGAGAAATTCTGACTGTGGAAAATTACTGATCCACCCTGAACTACATAAAAAATCCATTTGTAAAAATCCTAAGAAGAGCAAATACTTCCCCTGGCAAGTTCTCCAGCAGGGTCCTTGGCTGGCAGGAGCAACCACCCTCGCTAGGCACCAACCAAAAGCCCGGTCCTGAGCGGTGACAAATCTGGAATCCTCTGGCAGACTCCAGTCCAGGGCCTCCCGCACAAAGGAGGCCCTTCTTACAAACTGAGCACTGAATATGAACACACTTAGAATTAGTTTTGGCTGTAAGGGAAAAGCCAATGTGGAAAATATAATCTGATGGATAGGATTTGAAATGAAAGACAAAATATGGCTCAGGCTTCCACAGCCTAAGCTCTTGGCAGAAGCATAAACACTTTGTGGAATCTAAGACCAGGACACAATATGATACCTCAGCAAGAACGCAAGGGTGGCAAGGGATTTAAATATTAAAGGACTTACTCCACTATTCAAACAGTGAATCACCAGACTCTAAATAGAGAGGAAAAGGTGTATCAGCCAGCATTTACCTTGCCTCCCCTGGGCTGAAAAACTCTTCTAGTGCCTGCAGCACTCTCTTACAAAGATGAATAAGACAAGTCCTGGCCCTTGAAGAGTTTGTACCTGGTTGGGAAGGCTGGCAGGTAACTAAAACACACGTCTTAGTATGGGACGTGCCAAAAGTTGAATAAAAGTGAAGGGCAGCAGGGGCAGATAACTCCAGTCTTCAGGGAAGGCAGATAAGGTTTCCCAGAAGAGAAGAGAGGGCACCCCATCTGGGTCTTGGAAAGACAGCGGGATTCTGAGAGGAGCAGCAAGGACAGAGGCAGCTCAGAGAGGCCAGGACAGGGTGTGGGGAGGAATTGGGCTCTGCTTGGGTGTGGCAGCTTCTCAGCTAATCCGGGTCGAGGATGGGGAGGTTTTGACCATCCAGGGACGTTGGGCCTGCCTCCTTGGTTCTTTCGAACATTTCAGGTCTGCTTTTAAATTGCAAAGCAACTCTGCCTGGTGTATCAACAATGAATTGGAATCAGGACAGAACTGAAAAGTCTATCTTTGCATATGTTTTTTGTTTCTTTTCTGCTATTTGAAAAAGTGATCACATATGCAAATCAACAATTGGCTCTTCGCTGTATCCAGCAAGTACTTATTCCTGAGTACACGTTTACTCTCTACAGCAGTACTATAGGGGTTCCCTCACCCCTGCTTTGTGGGGCCCTACCAGACCAGATCAACTTTTAGCTTAGAGATTTTATCACCCATGTGTTCTTGGCACATTGAAGGCTAGCCTTCAACACAAAAGGGTCATTATTACCATTGCAGGGCCACAAGTCCCTTAAAAATATCTGCAACGTTGTTCCTGTTTGGTTTTCTTTTGGTTTACTGGGTTTCCTCTGCCTATTTGGGATGCAAATAGGAGTTAAAAATAATTCTAAAGGGATGCTATTAAGTACTTCGCTTTCTTTTGTATTATAAGAAACAATCCCATGTCTTGTTGGTAAAATCAGAACTATGTTGATGACAATTTAGACGTGAAATACCCACAGCAGAGACAGACCATGATTATTTATGAAAGGCTCTATCAAGAAATTATTTACATCTTTGGGCAATTTCCACTTCGCTTGTGATTTAAGTCCTACGAGTATATTTCATCTAGTTATTCACACGAAGCTAATGGAGCTGTTCTGTACTCTGTTTTTGATAGCACGGCATGCCGAATCTGACTCCCACCTTCCCTTCCCTAATTATTTGTAAGCTTTCCTCACCTCTGTTTTATTTTCTTCACAGAGTCATTCTTTATTTCAGAAGACAGGCAACATGTGGAGTGTGAGATGTGGTTTTGGAATGTTCTCTAATTCCAGGGCCCTTGTTTGGGACCAGGTGGTGACCGGTCAGATTACAAAAACAGGAGAGTAATTTGTACTTGTCACCTGGAGAAGCTCTTGTCTAGAGATATGAAATACTATCGTTTTCACCTGATTCAGAGGAAAGAGGTAGGATCCTGGTGGCACCACTGTACCCTCTCAAAGTGCTCTCTAGTCCTCCAAACCGTAGCTTTATTTTCTCAGCACTGAAATCATTGTGCTTTTCCCAGGCATTGAATTAAGAGGGAAGCAGTTGACTATTGGATGGGTTACTTGTCAGAAACTCATGCCTGTGGTGGTGATGGCAAAGAAAGTTCTGGCACCACAGTTTCAAGCTGAAGGACAGATTTATTGCGAGACTAAATCAGAAGAATATCCGTTATTTCTCCAGCACATTTTCAAATTAGATGAACATACCTGATCTCCTAATTCCCAAATCAATGGATTTTAAAGGGCAAAACAGTCACACCGCAACACTGAAAGAGATCAGCCCACGAAGCAGACTCTGTCATTTTTAGCCACAGGTTTACGTGAGTGTGTCTTGGAATCAACACAGTGGCAAAGAGAATACATTTTCCACCATAAACACATGGGGAGCCAACACCTCCAGGACACATGGCAGACTGTGTGAGATTGTTCTAATGGAGAAATAAACCTGTCACATAAAAACTTCATCCCCAAGAAAGCATCATCACCAAATGAAGGGGGAGAACGTAGAAGGGGGAGAGGAAAGATGGAAACTGGCATATTCTTAGTGTATTCTATCTAAATTTCAACCGTTTTCTCCATTATCCCTTTTACATCCCTAAAAAGATTTGTAAGGGGTAACTTTTCCTCCTATTTTACAGAAAAAAAAAAAAGAAACTAAGTTTCAGAGAGTAAACTAAATAAGCTAAAGTCACACAATTAATAAAATATTATATCAGGTTCCACACCCAAGATTCCTTATTTGAAAGCCCATCTTCCCTTTAAGGGGCCACACTGCCTAATTCTACCCTGTTGTAATTCAGTACTAGTACTGAATTCAGTACTAATTCAGTGGAGTGTGAGAATTCAGTACTAATTCAGTGCTAATAATGAATTGCAACAGGTTAAAATAGGCAGAGGAAACCCAGCAAACCAAATGAAAACTGAACAGGAACAATGTTGTAGATAATGTCAAGGGACTTGTGCCCCTGCAATGGTAATTGTGACCCTTTTGTATTGAAGGCTATCCTTCAATGTGCCAAGAACACATGGGTGAATTCAGTACTAATTCAGTACTAATACTGAATTACAACATACTCTAAAAAGCAAACTCTAAAAAAGAGAAGACGGTGGAAAGACACTAAGCTAGAAATTTCCAAGTTCTTCGCATCACAAGTAAGAGCAGGATTCTAGATTATTTTGGATAGGATACAGAAAAAAAGCTCATTTACATTTGACATTAGACTGCATTACATAAGCATATTTTTGCTACAGCAGCAGAAGTCAAGCTACTTTCCCTAATATGTTCTGGTTGTACTAACACTGAAATTGGACCATGGATACAGACCACGTAGCAGCTGATTAAAAGGCACCAAGAGCTTTCATAGAAAGCCAATCTAGGGACAAAAGCTTTGTCACAGATTGCAATGTTAGGAGGAAATTGTCTGGTGGCAGGAACAGGGGACCAAAGAAATTCAGAGATAAAACTTTCACCTTTATAGCCTGTCAAATTATATACCCTGAATGTACACAGACAAATTCCCCAGGCACTTTAGGAATCACATGTGGGTATGTCTCTGTGTCTGTGCGTGTCTCTATGTGTCCCATTTGCCCTCTAAAGAAGGCTTAACTAGCTTACATCTAAGGATGTAACCCATTTCCAGAAGATGCAATTGATATTAAATCCCAGAAGGTAGGCAGCAAGAATGGAGCCCTGCACACTGGTATCTACCAGTATCATTAGAGTCTAGGGAGGAACCAAAAAAGATCTTGCACTTCACCAATTTTATGCTGTGGAGAAAAATGTCCCCCCACATGATGAGCAGGGCAGGTTGCCAGCTCTCTAAAGAAATCACAGGTGGCCGGTAAGGATAACCCAGTATCAGGAACCATAGTGGTAACAATCAAGCACAAAATGTAAGTAGATTTCTTTTTAACCATCACTTTCCCGGAAATGGAAATATGCCATCACGTGTGAACCTACTTAATCACTACATTGGAAGTTGCCATCTGGGCACAGTGGCTCACATCTGTAATCCTAGCACTTTGGGAGGCCAAGGCGGGTGGATCACGAGGAGTTCAAGACCAGCCAGTTCAAGACTAGCCTGGCCAACATGGTGAAACCTCCTCTTTACTAAAAATATAAAAATTAGCCAGGCCTGGTGGCGCACACCTGTAATCCCAGCTACTCAGGAGGCTGAGGCAGGAGAATCACTTGAACCCGGGAGGCAGAGGTTGCAGTGAGCCGAGATCGTGCCACTGCACTCCAGCCTGGATGCCAGAGTGAGACTCCATCTCAGGAAGAAAAAAAAAAAAAAAAAAAAGAAGTTGCCAACAAATAGCCAGGTTTGTTTTAAATAATGTTCCAGATAATTGTTTGAAGTCAATTGTTTGAAATTTCTAACACTTTTTCCCACAGAGAATATACCAATAATACTTCCTACATAAGTCTGCAAAAGAATACTGAGAAAAAAAATCAAGACACCCAACTTTTCAAAGACTCCATGAACCTTGGGCTTTTTGTCTGTAAAATGGGCGTAATGATGCTCTTTCTGCCCAACTCATGGGAGTATTGAAAGGAAAATTTAGAAAATGTTTCACTGAACAGAGCCAAGGCACTTCCACATTACACAATGCATAAAGTGTATTCATAGAATGAAATCAGTCTCAAGCAATACTCTAGTCATGCTAGTAATGAAAAAACTAAAGAATAAGAAATTATAATACGGAGAAAATATTTGGGGGGATTCTGAATGTTGGAGCTAAAGGAAAACTGAAAAATGAATGATGAAGTAAATGATGGCTTTTCCTTTCTTTTCTTTATTTAGTTCCATCACCTTCTAACATGCCATTTAATTTACTTCCTATCATTATTGTGTGTCTGTCTCCCCTGAGAGACTGTCACCTCCCTGAGGGCAGGAATCTTGATAGGTTTGTTTATTCATTGCTACATCCCAAGCATCTAGCACAGTGACTGGCACATTGTAGTCAGTAAGCACATATTTCTTAACAAATTCATTTATTATGTGATAATGATGAAGGGCACCCAGTGCATCTTCGAGAAAGACTGATGGAATGACTTTGGGCCATTTCACAGGGGAAAATCTTCTGGCTGCTTTCTTTTAGTCAGGGATTTATGATGATAGAGGAATCTGGGTTGCTCTGGACACTGTAGATCTCAAGGAGCTGGAACGGTGTTCTCTGAATATTTCGTGATGAAGAGTGAGAGCATCCATCACCTCCCGGTCACCTCAGCTGCTCCTCTTCCCGCACAGGGTGTGTGTGTGCTAACAACATGCTGGTACATCCGCTTTGGACTCTTCCACCCAGACGAACATCCGAATTTTCCATGGGGTCTTCCTCTCTCTCTTCCTCTGGGCCTTTTGTTGGCATTTCTCTTAGCAGAGTTCCATCCATTTTCCTAGAACCACTGCCTACTATTGAAAGGTCTGGAGCTAGGGGCAGGGAGCAGATTGTGGTGTGCAACCCTCTAGACTCTTTGGTGGAAGGGAGGAAGCTCCAGCCCACCTCTCCCTTTGGGGTAGGAGGAAAAGTCCAGGGTTTGCTTACCTAGGGGAGGCAGTTCTGCTGGGATCCAGGTCCCCAGCTGCGCTGAAGTCTGTGTTCTCAAGCCAGTCCTGCCATTAACCCATGTTTCTTATTTAGTTCTTAGAATTTTAGAGTAAACTTAGAAATAAAATTCAACTTCCTCATTTTAGAAAAAAGAAAACTAAAGCTCAGAGAGGGAAATTGACTTGCCTAAGGTCACACAACTAGCAAGTCAGAGGCAGAGAAGCCTTCACCACCTTGACCACACCTGTCCTGGCAGCACCAACTATGTCTGGGGAAAGTCAGGCATGATCTTGACAAGAGTCAATATAGCAGCGTGGTAAGAGTAGCAGCAAAAGGTTGCATGACTTTGTAGGAATGAATCCAATTTTTGTAATTTTTGAAATGCTATAGCCAGATAAATCCAGTAATAGTTACTTGATTTATATTTTTTTAGAGTACCCATCTTTTTTTTTCTAAAATGCTTTCCCAGCAGGTTACTTAAAATAACCTATTCCCATAATGTATTTCAAATATGGTTTCATTCACACATTTTGCTGCTTAATCTCAATGTAGTCTTTTTAAGGTGTGATTGAACTCACAACTTCTTGATGTAATACAAATGAGTTGTCTTTTTCAAGAGATGTGGCTGAGTTTTCCATGTTCTTATTTATGGGTTCATAAAGTTAGGCTTTGGGGTGGTGAGTGAGAGGGAGTAAGTACAGGTGAAATCAAGCAGGCAGATCAACCCTAAATAATATTTTCCCAAAAAACAAGTTATCGACTGATGGCCTTGTGGAAAGTAGAGGGTTGCCTCTAAAGTCTAAATTGACAGATTAAAGAAGCCAAGAAAAACAAGAACATTCAGGTCATAATATTCTAGAGCTCCTTTCTGCTCTAGAACCAAATTAAGTAGAATTGAAGGTGTATTGTCTAGTCCCACTATTTCACAGTTGGATAAGAAAACAAAAACCCAGAGTAGAGACTGACTCGTCCAAGGTCAGCGAGGTCAGCTGGTTCCCAGTGGGGTTCTGTTTTTTAGTGCAGAATTTGCACTGGGTGGAAGAGGGGAGCAGTAGGATAAAACCAGAGAGGAGCATGGAATTCCCAGGAAATGTCAGGAGCTCCTCCCTACCAATAGGGAAGCTCTCAAAGTGTTTTTGTCAACTCCAGCGAGTTCAGGCAAAAGAGAGTAAATGGATCTTTCAGAATCACCGGACACAGAGCATAAGCTAAGACTAGGTAAGCAAGTAGGCCTTCTTGGAGGTGAATTTATTTCTAGGACTCAAGATGTTCCCTGGATGGGGAGAGATTGCCCATGGGCGGGAGTGGGCTGACTGTCAAAGCCCCCACCAGCATTTACAAGTACGTTCCTAAGAGTCTTGCCTCTAAGTCTATGGTTCTAAGCCTGGAGACCTTGGGCAATGTCCGAAGATCCTTTGGTTGTCACAACTGGGGAAGGTGGCGCTACTCCCATCTAGTGCCTAGATGCCAGGGATACTGTGAAAAATCACAGCCTACCACTCTAGCAAAAAGTATCCCACTCCAACTGTCAGTAGTGCCACGGTTGAGGAAGAAAACTTGCTCTACCTACCTATCCATCAGTGTTCTGCTAGGACTCAGTATTACTTCATCGAATGCTACTTTCTGAACCCAAGAAATCAAATGACAATTGTAATGGTTCATTCTTCTCTCTCTTTAGATCTTTCCATTTTAAACTGTCCCCCAACCCCTACCCTGGCCCCCCCCAAAAAAAATCCGGATGAAGGGGAGCTAAGTAGGAGAACAGGAAACAACAATTTCAATAAAAATACTTAGCACTGAAAATGTATGCGTAGGAGAGACTATTTTCCATGTACTTGTATTTTTCTTGTTCTTTGTTGTCATTCCACCATCCTTGGTAAATTTGTTTTCATTTTAAGTGTTACAAGCAGTTATTATGTATTCCAGGCAGGGTTCCCAAGCTGTGACAATTTAAATGAGGGAGACTTTTTTGTAGGGGAAAAAAAAATGATAAAAAAAAAATATAAATGGTTTGTTGAAACACTGAAGAAAAGCTTGTCTCAGAGAGCAAAATGCTTTTTTATGTAGTCTTAATATTAATCGAAAATGAAAATGTCCTTCACTTTGAAAGGGTAAGATTTGGCAGGTATGAGATATAAGAGGGCAATGAGAGTCTCCTCCACATTGACAACTGCATGTTTCCTGAAAAGACTTTGAAAGAAATAGTATATAAAGAGCCACAAGTAATTTTTAAAATGGCTTAAATCTTTTACACGTTCACCTCAAAGAAAGAGAGAAACTCACAATAACAGCGTGGAAGAAGAGAAGAGATTGTGGATGAAGGATCTGAAAACTTGGATTTTATCCAAGACTGTTAAAATGTTCCATGACCTTGGGCAAATGATCTATCGCTTAGGTTTCCGCTTACTCTAAATAATAATAATAATAATAATAATAATAATAATAATAATAATACGTGACTTGGCTGGGCTCAGTGGCTCATCCCCATAATCCCAGAGCTTTGGGAGGTCAAGAGGGGAATATAGCTTGAGGCCAGGAGTTCCAGACCAGGTTGGGCAACATAGGGAGACTCACTTCGTCTCTACAAAAAAATTAAAAATTAGCCAGATATGGTGATGAGTGCCTGTAGTCCCAGCTACTCAGAGGGTGAGGCAGAAAAATCACTGAAACCAAGGAGTTCGCAGTTGCAGTGAGCTAAGATTGTGCCACTGCACTCTAGCCTGGGCAACAGAGTGAAAGCTGTCTTTCTAAATATTACACATAATAGTAATAATAACGCATATCTTACCGACTTCATAAGGTTATTTCAAGGTTCAAAAGGTATGTGAGTGAAAATACCAGTGCTCAGACTCCCCTCATATTCCTTTACAGTTCCCACACCAGCGTGATCAATGCTTTCATGAATACAAAGAGCGATTACGCCTGGCAAACGAAGTCAGGATCAAACCAGGAATTATGACAAAGGAGACTGTTGGGTTACTTATTACACATTTTCAAAGTTCCTTTTTTTAAATTCCTTTTTTTGTCAGTTTAAGGTGAGGCATTATTGGTGTAGGATGTATGTAGCCCAAATAAATATTTTTACAGAAAAAAAAGTCATGACAAGGTATCATGCCCCTGAAACCAAAATATTGGAATGTTCGCTCTCAAAGGGAAAATTTGCTTTCTTGAAATTTCTGACAAGCTGGTAAATAAGTGAGAGAGTTAGCAGGGCATGTTTCTTACAATGCAGAAGGAGCCAACCAGTGGAATTTATTTACCTCGTAAAGTCGCTCAAAATCTTATCAGTTATGTTGCAGCATTAATATGAGACAGGGAATGCATCTTGGTTTGCAGAGTTTCGGTGACAGGCTGGGGTTGACACAAACGGAAAATTAATGTTAAAGGAAAGGAGGAAAAAAAACAGCACTAGATGACAAACCAGCATATCCAAAAAGAAGAGAAGAACATTTGGAAGTTGTTATTTCTTTATGTGTCTTTAGTATTTTTCATGCAGAATTTTATGGAGGCCACAAAATGGCGGGTAAAGGAAAACTAGTGGATGTAATTTGTTTAGACTCTCAAAGGGCTTTTGATAAAGTCCTACATAGGAGACTATTAAGGAAACTTGGTAACTACTGGGCAAGAGGTAAAGAGCTGTCAATCATGGGTTAAAAGTGGGTTTAGAGATAGAGGGGGAGCAAAAGAATAAATAACCAGCTCTCAGCATGGAAAGGAGTTAATTGTGGGGTGTCAGCGATTGATGCAAGAGCACTGTCCTCCAGGATACGTGGTAACATCCTAGAAAATGGACTAAATAATGAGGTGCTGAGATTTGATGACTACACAAAACTATTTTGGTTCCCTAAGTTTACACAGATGGATGTGAAAAACATAGAATCCAAACTCAGTAATTGGGCAAAACAGTGGCAGATGAAGCTCAGAACAGACAAGTGCAAAGTCATGCACATTGGAAGTAGCAACTTAAATTACTCATCCACTCGGGTAAGTTCCGAATTAGTTCTAACCTTACAGGAAAAAGATGTAGGCTCCCAGAAGACGTCTTAATGAAGATGTATACATGATGCTCAACAGAATTTTAAAACAGAAAAGCAAATATACTGTTAAATTGTAGTAAGAATAACAGAGAATATAATCCAATGTTGCTACAAGATCATCGAACCCCTTTGTCCTACATTTAGTTAAAGTCACCTTATTTCCAAAGGAAGATGGTGAAAATAGAAAGCAGCATCTGATAACATCCAGGAAAATAATTAGGAGCAGTGGGAAGGGACAGGCAAAATTTTATATGGGAAGTGTTTTTTTAAGTGAGTAATTAATAATTTGAACAAAGGAAAGTTGAATATAAGGAGGGTATACATGCCTTCCGTAAAGGTAAAAATGTATAGTAATAATTTTGCAACTTAGATTGTAGGTAGACTAGAAACTGTCTATAAATGGCGTCAAAGATAACCTGAGTTTTCTTCTGATGTGAGATGCTGTGAACTGATGGAGTTCTGTTTTTCCTCATGAAAGTCAGTCCATCTTCCAACCTACAATGGCCATACTTCATTTGTTCTAAGATGGGAAATAAGGGAATATGCCCATTATAAAGTTTCAGGATGGGTGCAGTGCTTCGCGCCTGCAATCTCAGCACTTTGGGAGGCCCAGGTGGGAGAATCACTTGAGGCCAAGAATTTGAGACCAGCCTGGGCAACATAACAAGAACTCATCTCTACAAAAAGTAACAGAATTAGCCGGGTGTGGTGAAGTGTGCCTGTGGTCCCACCTACTCAGGAAGCTAAAGTGGGAGGATCCCTTGAGCCTAGGATGTCAAAGTTGCAGTGAGCCGTGATGGTCCCACTGCACTTCAGCCTGTGTGATTTTGTCTTAAAAATAAAAGAAACAAAAAATAAAGTTTCATAGATGTTATTTGTGACTTTGTCTCAAAAATAAAACAAAAAGTAAAGTCTCATAGATGTTATTTCTAAAATCATTTATGATATTTTGTCTCTTCTTCCAAGCCCAGGAAGTTGCATATTGATTTCATATTGATGTTATATATCAACTCCAATGAAATAAAGACAGATGCCAGGTTAATCCAACAGTTAAGTCATTGCATTCATCTTATCCTTTAATTTCCCAGATACACAAATCATTGCACACTTTCCCTCTTCCCTCTTCTCCAGGAGGCAATTTATCCATGGACCTGACCACCAGGAGCAGTAAGATGTTTTTTGCCTCTCTGTCCTTTCCTTCTCCCCAGACATTTAGCTGAGATTGGCAACTATGGTTACCGAAGTCCAGAGGAATCAAACCCCAGGCTTTCAGAGATTAAGCATCCATTGATGGAGGCCAGAAAGAAATACTCTCCCCCAATGCGAAAGTGCTTTATAATTGACCCAGTGCTTGTTGAGAAAATGACATCCTCACACTCAACTAAGGATTGCACAAGTGGGCAGGTGCATGGAGGGTGAGGGAAACAATGGGTGAGGTGCAAAGCGAGGACAACTACTGAGTAATTCCCTTCCTGCAGCATTTATACCTCACCAGAAGATTAGAACTGAGCTGTTGGAGTCTTGGGTGCTTCTTAGACTGTATTTACTATTTACTATGTTCAAGCAATTGATGTGGTACGGGACTTCAGAAGTACCTTTCCCTGTGTGTTTTCCTTCCTGAAATCTAAAACTTGAGCACTGTGGTAAACAAAAATAAATGAAGAATGAATATCAATAAAGCATGGGCAAGAACAAACCAAATACTGATGTAACAATAGCATTAATAGAAGCTAAAATTTGAATTTCACTGCAAAAATAGTCTCAGCAGAGAAATTTTTTTTTAAGTCTTGCAAGTGGTGTATAAGTATTCTGTAAAGGATGAGCTTACCTTTAAGAAATGATATATATATTTTAGACAGGCATTTAAATGCTTAATGAAACATTTCAAGTGACATATAGATATTTTCCTCTTCAAATATGTAGATTCTTTCTAAAAGAGGGCATAAGGTAACATTTTCCATAAAAACTCTGCAAATCATAAAAGGCAGACATTTTGCTAAGTGTTGGCATCACACAAGAGGGTTATATCAAGTGGAAAGTTACTGGCATGGGTCAGTGTTTACATAAGTATCTTTCTCTCTCCACTCTTTGTATCAAATGTCTTAAAAGCTTCTTTTCAAAAGAAAAATTATAGATATATATACGCAGCTGTTGAATCACCTGCTATTTTAGGAAACATTTACTCATCATTTATCTCTAGTTCTACCAATGACGTCGATGTCAACATATTGATATTGCCCTCTCAGCTTCCACTCATACCTCACCATCCCCCAGTCTCTACAGAGCCCAGATATTAAAGCATATTTTGTGAATGGCAATATCACCACCACCATCATCCAAAACTGTTAAACTTACACATATACACAAATGCAGAGAGACAGAGAGAAATGTCTTCAGTTCCTTCAGTATTGGTCACCTAAAAGGGAATTAAAATTCTTGTAAACAACTCGTTCAGATGGACATCACTTACCTAAGACAATAACTCTCCAGAATATATCCAAAAAGAAAAAGATTCCTGAACAGTGAAAATAGATGTCAAAAATCCATGCATTTCCCTTTCTCATGAACCCTTCAGATTGTCCCTCAAAGTAAGTTTACTTTTTAAAAACTTCATTAATACATTAATTGCATAAGAATATTTTTCTTCAGTTTAAATCATGTTAGCTGTTTATGAATTAAATGATAGTTCATGATAACATGTATTTTAAAAATCTTAACAGCTTTATTGAGATATAATTCACATGGCATAAAATGCATCCATTAAAGTGTTCTATTCAATGGTTTTTAAGACATTTACTGTTATGTACACCTATCACCACAGACATTTTGAACATTTTCATCACCTCAGAGAGAAATCTCATAACCTTTAGCTGTTACTCTCCTGCCTCTCTATCTTCGTTCCCACCCCAGCCCTAAGCAAACACTAACCTACTTTCTATCTCTATAGATTTTTCTGTTCTGGACTTTCACATGAATGGAGTCATAGAATACATGTTCTTTTGTGACTGACTTCTTTCACTTAGCATAATGTGTTTAAAGTTTATCCAGGCCGGGCACTCTGGCTCATGCCTGTAATCCCAGCATTTTGGGAGGCCAAGGTTGGGGGATCACTTGAGCCCAGGAGTTAGAGACCAGCCTGGGCAACATGGTGAAACCTTGTCTCTACAAAAAATACAAAAATTAGCAGGGTGTGGTGGTGCAAGGCTAGGTGATCCTAGCCTCCCAGCTACTTACGAGGCTGAGGTGGGAAGAAAGATTGAACCCAGGCAGGGGAGGTTTCAGTGAGCCAGGATTGTACCACTGCCTTCCAGCCTGGGTGACAGAGTGAGATCCTGTCTCTAAATAAATAAATAAATAAAATAGTTTATTCATGCTGTAGCATGTATCAGTGCTTCATGCCTTTTTATGGCCAAACAATATTCCATGGACTGGATATACCAAATTTTACTATTTGTTTTTCAGTTGATGGACATTTAGGTTCTTTCCACTCTGGCTATTGTGAAAAATGCTGCTGTAAACATTCTTATACTCACATTTCTGCGTGGATATATGTTTTCATTGCTCTTGGATATATGCTGAGGAGCGGAAGAGATAGGTCATATAGTAACTGTGCAATCATTGGAAAAACTGCCAGATTATTTTCCAACATTGTTGTACCATTTTACATTCCTGCCAACGATGATAAGGGCCCCAATTTCTCCACATCCTCATCAACCTCTTATTTTTGGACTTTTTTATTGTAGCCAGTGGGTGTGAAGTGGTATGTCACTGTAGTTTTGATTTGCATTTCCCTGGTGACTAATGATCTGGTACACCTTTTCATGTGCTTATTGACCCTTTGTATATTTTCCTTGGAGAAACATCTATTCAGATCCTTTGCCCATTTTTTAATTGGGAACCAGTTACTTTTACTTTACATATAATGTTAAAGCTGATTTTTCAGCTAATGAAATGATGAGAAATAGCAAATAAGAAGTGGGAAGGAGCTATTAGAGACAGCCACATCAACTAATCTGGTATAATGAGAGAAAGAAAAAATTATAGAGAGCAAAGATAAAAACCTCAAAAAACAGAGCATTCTCTAGTCCTATAGAGGCAATTTCAATGGGCCCTGACAGCATCTCTGTGCTATAATATGGCAAGTGACTGAAGTTTACTGTGATTATCTTAAATCCTCTTTATAGGATCATTTTAAATTCTATTTTTTTTGAAAGGCTAGGAGGATTATAATACAATTTGGAGCTATGCTGAAGGGGAATTGACAGTTATTATCAATGGTATACTCCTAAATGTTTAACAACCAACTCTCCAAGGGGAAGAAAAAGTCTGATTCGTACTTTCACCATAACTGATTTCAAGCTACCAAATCAGGTCAACCCGCTCAAGAACTTCCAGAAAATTCAGCTACCAGCTCCTGAACATTAGAAGCCAGTTTAGTCTTACTACAGCTTAATGTATGACTTTTATAACTGGCCACTATGTTCATCTCCTTACATACTGCTATAGTTTGAATGTTTACATCCCTTCCAAAATTCATGTTGAAACTTCATCCCTAATGCAATAGTATTAAAAGGTATGGAATTGGGAGGTGATTAGGCCAAAGGGCTCTGCTCTCATGAGTGAATTCGTGCTCTAATAAAAGGTCTGGAGGGAATGAGCTAGGTCATTTTTTTTTTCACTTCCTTCCCTTCTACCATGTGAGGACACAGCATTCAAGGTGCCATCTTGGAAGTACAGAGCAGCCCTCACCAGATGCTGAACCTGCCATTGCCTTGACTTGGACTTTCCAGTCTCTAGAACTTTAGAAAATGTTTGTTCTTTTCTTTTTCTTTTTCTTTTTCTTATTTTAGTTTATTTTATTTTGAGACGGAGTCTTACTCTCACCCAGGCTGGAGTGCAGTGGTGCAATCTCAGCTCACTGCAACCTCCACCTCCTAGGTTCAAGAGATTCTCCTGCCTCAGTCTCCAAGTAGCTAAGACTACAGGCATGTGCCACCACATGCAGCTAATTTTTGTATTTTTAGTAGAGACAGGGTTTCACCATGTTGGCCAGGTTGGTCTCGAACTCCTGACCTCAAGTGATCTGCCCACTGCCTCCCAAAATGCTGGGATTATAGGTGTGAGCTACCTTGCCTGACCTAGAAAATGTTTGTCTTCATAAATTACCTAGTCTCAGGTATTCTGTGAAAGACACATGACCTCATTTACTGTGCTCAACAACCTCAAAGAATAAGTAAGCGTATTCATTCCCCTTTTACACAGAAGTAGACTAAGGCTCAGAAAAAGTTTAGAAGCTTGTCCAGGGAGACACAACCAGGTATTGCCATGATGTTCTCTCCAAAGAGTGTGTTCTTCCTAGTACAGTAAATCAATTCCTCATTTTTAAAAGTGCACTAAAAAGAATTTTTTTTTTTTTTTTTTTTTTTTTTTTTTGAGACAGGATCTTACTCTGTTGCCCAGACTGGAGTGCAGTGGCACAATCTTGGCTCACTGCAAACTCTGCCTCCCAGGCTCAAGCGATTCTCCTGCCTCAGCCTCCCGAGTAGCTGGGATTACAAGCATGCACCACAACGTCCAGCTAATTTTTGTATTTTTGGCAGAGACAGGATTTCGCCATGGTGGCGATGGTGGTCTCGAACTCCTGACTTCAAATGATCCACCTGCCTCGGCCTCCCAAAGTGCTGGGATTACAAGTGTGAGCCACCGCACCCAGCCAGAACAATTCTTAAATTGGGTTAAAAGGCACTTCTGAAGGAATGTCATCCATTATTCTGAAATTACACTCATTTGAAACACCACAGGCCTTGGCATCAATGGGCAAGTGAGGTGTTGATACATAGATATTTCTTTTTTTTTTTAATTATACTTTAAGTTCTAGGGTACATGTGCACAACATGCAAGTTTGTTACATAGGTATACGTGTGCCATGTTGGTTTGCTGCACCCATTAACTCGACATTTACATTAAATATTTCTCCTAATGCTATCCCTCTTCCAGCCCCCCATCCCATGACAGACCCCTATGTGTACTGTTTCCTGCCCTGTGTCCAAGAGTCCTCATTGTTCAATTCCCACCTATGAGTGAGAACACGAGGTGTTTGGTTTTCTGTTCTTGCAATTGTTTGCTCAGAATGATGGTTTCCAGCTGCATCCATGTCCCTGCAAAGGACATGAACTCATCCTTTTTTATGGCTGCCTAGTATATCATGGTGTATATGTGCCATATTTTCTTAATCCAGTCTATCTTAATCCTATCTATTGATGCACATTTGGGTTGGATCCAAGGTTTTGCTATTGTGAATAGTGCCACAATAAACATATGTGTGTAATATATGTAGATATTTCTTACTGAAACAACTAACAGCAGCTTCATCAGAAAAAAATGAGCAGAGGACTGATCAGTGATAAAGCCTAAAGTCAAGTAGGAATTTACAAACAAAGCTTCCCAGCACAAGCAAGCAGTGTAGAAAGTGGCTCCAAGTCATCAAGGGATAGTCTTTCCAGCTTCACATTCATCTGTGACTCCTGCCAAGGCCAGCCCCTGCAAGGGCCCAGCAAGGGACTCTTCCACCAGTTCCAAATGCCCTAAGTGTGTTCATTCATGCATGCAAAGTTAGTGCATTAACACACCTTGACAACCTTATGGCAAAAATGCGAGAAATTCCATTTCAGCCTATAGTATGCGACAATATTCCCCTTTATTTGCATTATGCATTAAAAAAAAAGAAACGCCTAACCCTACTTTTCGAAAGCAGAGAAAGTATATCCCGGGACTGAACATTACCCAGATTCTATTCAAATAAAACAGCAAATTCTCCACCCAGAAGCTAATGACTACTGTGATGGTTAATATTGAGTGTCAACTAGATTAGATTGAAGGATACAAAATATTGATGCTGGGTGTGTCTATGAGGCTGTTGCCAAGGAGATTAACATTTGAGTCAGTGGGCTGGGAAAGGCAGACACGCCCTTAATCTGGGTGGGCACAGTCTAATCAGCTGCCAGCATGGCTAGAATAAAAAGTAGGCAGAAAAAGTTAAAAAAGAGACGGGCCTAGCCTCCCAGGCTGCATTTTTCTCCCGTGCTGGATGCTTCCTGCCCTTGAACATCAGACTCCAAGGTCTTCAGTTTTGAAACTTGGACTGGCTCTCCTTGCTCCTCAGCCTGCAAATGGCCTATTGTGGGACCTTGTGATCATGTGAGTTAATACTTAATAAACTCCCCTTTATATATATATATTTATTCCATTAGTTCTGACCCTCTAGAGAACCCTAATACAATTTTTATACTTAAAAATTTGTAATTAAGCCAGGAGCGGTGGCTCATACCAGTAATCCCAGCACTTTGGGAGACTGAGGTGGGAGGATCACCTGAGGCTAGGAGTTCGAGACCAGTCTGGCCAACATGGTGACACCCTGTCTCTACTAAAAATACAAAAATTAGCTGGGCGTGGTGGCATGTGCCTGTAATCCCAGCTACTCAGGAGGCTGAGGCACAAGAATCCCTTGAACCCAAGATGCAGAGGTTGCAGTGAGCTGAGATCGCACCATTGCACTCCAGCCTGGGCGACACAGTGAGACTCTATCTCAAAAAAAAAACAAAAGTAACTAGACACATCGTGTAGAAGGAATCACTTATGCAACCAGTGGCAAGTTTCAACTTCTGTTTCCAGCCGGTATCAAAGAGGTGGGTTGATCTACCACGGGGTAACACATTCTCTTTGCCCTATCTGGCACCCATCATGGAATATATTACTCTGTTATGGAAGCTGCTATTGTGTGCTTGTTTGGTAAGAAGGACTTGCAGTTCAGCAACCAAGCTTGTACTAGCCAAGACTCAAATCTCTCCACATACCAATGTCCACAGTTTTCAGTGCTACAAAAATCTAAGAAGAATATCAGTCAGGGCTTTGGAAGGTCTCCCTTTAATGTATGGTGAGAACACAGAGCTATATTCTCTCAATGTCTCAAGAAACTGGGATCACTGACGTACAATACTCTTCATTGTATTTTGCTGTGCTCTATATTCAAACCTGAATGAACCGGATTAAAAAAACACGCACTTTTTTTTTTTAACCTTTCACCTAACAAAGAATACAATAAACAGTAGCCTCATTCAGACATCTTTGGTACAGGGCAGGATGCTTTAGACACTTACTATTAGTCTTATTAAGTTTTATTAGTCTTGGTAGTAGACACGTAAGGGAATAAGAGGAAAAGAGATGAGAAGAAGGCAGCTATGGGCAAAATTTGGGACTCCCCAGCCCCCTTTTCCACAGCCCACATCTTTGGCACCCACATCCACCCACTACAGATGGCCTGTCAACGCCTTTCCAGGGCATCACAACATTCTAGCCCAACCGTTTTCATGCCGTACTCTCTTCGTCCTGTCTCCTGTCTCCGGGCCCCTCACACTCCACTTTGCAGGTTAGACATCTGGAATCTCATGTCCTCGGGGCCAGGTTTGGTTGTTAGGAAGCACAAGAAACTAGTCCTTTCACCTAATAGGATAGAGTAAAGTAGAAGACACCACTCACTTCACCACCTCGTATAGGTACATTCAGACCGCTACCAGGGCTTCCCAGAGGTGATAGCCACTCTTTTTTTTTTCTTTTTTCACTCCGCCTCCCGGGTTCATTCCTTTCTCTTGCCTCAGCCTCCTGAGTAGCTGGGACCACAGGTGCCCACCACCACGCCTGGCTAATTTTTTGTATTTTTAGTAAAGACAGGGTTTTGCCACCAGGATGGTCTCGATCTTCCTGATCTTGTGACCCACCCACCTCAGCCTCCCAAAGTGCTGGGATTACAGGTGTGAACCACTGTGCCTGGCCGATGGCCACTCTTTTATAGACTCACTCCAAGACTGATCCCAGGGGTGAGGATCCTAGCCCAGGCTATAAGAAGAGATAATACCGTGTCGGGCTTCATCTTTGGTCACTGGGCTGGAGATGGCTGAATGAGGAATGATTCAGGGATCTCCCCTCAGGGAGATCACAGTGCTTAGACCTGGCCCCATCAGTCGGCATGCTCCCTAACAGTATGCAGATGGACTAGCTGCAATCCAGCTAGCCTTCCTGGAGGAATCATTTCTACTCCCATCTCTGTGCAGGTTAACCACAATCAACATTTGAGTCACAATATCCAACATATATGGATGACTTGTAGAAAACAACCTTTTAGAATTCCAGCACCAGTAACACCAGTCTCTAGCAACAGCCCTTGCCATAACCAAGATATTGTGAGTTGTGCAACCAATTTCATGTGGCTAGGAGGTTCTTTTGTTTGGCAGCCAGGTAAAACAAGGGCTGACTCCTTTAAGCAGTCTCCCTTCCCCTACATACCCTTCATGCACAGAATTCCTTTCGAAGCCACCGAAAATCCCTTTCCCAAAACAGAGATGACAACAATTCGTTTGTTTTTGTGTGAACCTAGGCTCTCCCTCCAACTATCCTAGCTAGTTCCCTTTTCTCTTTCAGACCTCTTCTCAAAACTCCCGCATTCTACGTTCCTAGGAGGGCTTTTCCAGCGATGGGTCTTCTCTAAATCAAAATGGCTACAGTCCAAAGCTTGTACCAAAGAAAAATTCAGCTAGCTCCAGCAAAGCCTCAGCAGTATGATTGACCTTTTCTTCCTGCATGTTTTTAATATTGTTTACTTGTCACATCTGTCCCAGTTAGGTGACAAACATGAGGTAGGAATCGCTTTCGTCCCTGTGTTTTTACAGCACTTCAAATGAATACTCCACTCAGTAAATTGAAAATCATTATTATATATAAATACATATGCTAATGCATGACCTGGAAGATCAAGTGGCAGAATGAATAAACAATTACTGGCAAACGCCAGGGTATGGCATTTCGAGGAAGTCATCACAGAATAACCAGCAATTATCTTCGCAAACTTAAGGTGAGGTATGTATGGACCGAAAGAGAGAAATGCACATGTGTTTCTAAAAGAAAAATAAGAAAACTCAAAAAATTCGACTCAATGTCTTAACATTCAAATCCAGAAATATATTGCAATCCTACAGACACACACACGCACACACACACACTAGCTTACTGTAAAAAAATCAAGACAGTTTTGTTTAAAAAGAAACTGTCTTAATCAGTTTCTTTTTAATTAGCATTTGACTAAGATCACATTAGTCAACTGCTACTCCTCAGAAGTATGACAAGTCCGGTAAAAATCAAGTAGAAGGCGAAGACATGAAATAGTTTTGAGTATTGTGCAGTTTTAAGCGTTGTCTTGCTATTGGGCAATTCAGAACTGCACCCTGAAATCATCCCCTCATCCGGTAGATGCATAAGTGATTAGAAGGCCTTTCTTACTAAGTAATTATTAATGGTCCAGTGGCAGCCCAGAGATGCATACCTCATGGAATTCCAGAGAAGTTGGTCTTAACTTAGTGCTATTTTTAGTAGTGACTTAGATGATGGGAGAGAATGTGGTTATTAAATTCAATGACATCAAACGAGGTGTGGTACATTCCACTTTGGAAAACTGGATAGAAGTGCAAATGATCTTGATAAGTTGGAGAAGTGGGTGGACATAAACAGGTTGAGGTTCCGTAGTGTCATTCACATGGGAAGAAAAACAAACCACACAAATGCAGGATTCATTCTGTGATGTCATACAGAAGACGCTCTGGAGATCTTCGTCAACACAAGCTATTAGTGTTCATGCTTGAGCTTTAAAAGCATGTTTGATTCAGTAAAAGAAAAACAGGTGTTCTTTCGTTGATGCTCAGTACCAGCTACAGGCTATCCTAGAATACTCCATACCATCTTTAAGTTTGCATTTTAAAGTGGAATATGGAGAATGTGAGGGTGTTTAATACAAAATCAGTTTTTTAAATTGGTTATATGTTGACGAAATATCCCTTAGAGAAACAACTAAAATCATAAAGCTATTTGGCCTAGAGAAGACTGTGAAAGGGACTTACCCATTTTCAACCTCGGGAAGAAGAAGGTGGAAGAAAACAGTTTCAAATTCGATTAGAAAAGCTTTCTAATTTTTCTTTTAAAAAGGCTATAGAAAATCAGATATCCCTCACTGAAAACTTCAAAAAATGGGTTTAAGTTGGGAACAGCTTTATGTGCAGACAGAAGACTAAACTACACCTGGGAGAGTAAAATCAAAACCAAAATCTCTGTGTGTCCAGTTTATCTGGTTTGTCTCCCTTTTATCTGACAAAGCAAGCAGGGTTGGGAAGAAAGAAGAAGAACTGTCCAGGGCTTCAGGACCCTCACTTCCTTGACAGGACTCTGACAGCTCAAGCCCCATCGCTCACTCTTGCTTCCCAGGTCTAAATGCTGCATTGCTTGGATTCGTGGCTATTTTGTTTCAGGGATGGTTACTTTGCAGGTAATGTTGAGCACAGAAACACACACATACACACACACACACACACACACACAAAGCCCAAGCCCTTCACCACCTCTAAGGTAGGATGCAGCCTGATTCCCCTCAAATCTCACTTTTGCTCATTCCCATCACTGGGCTTTTGCTCAAACCTTGGGCTCTGGTCTGAAACGCATAACACATCCTTTCATCGCCCTCCTAAGAACTCCCTGCTTTTCAAGACCGGATGCAGTTCCACCTCTCACAGAGCCTGTCTGACCTCTTCCAGTCATAGCAATTTCTCCTTCTTAGGAACTCTGAGCATTTGTTTACTGTCAATGTCATTCACTTGATACATAGTCACACTCAGCCTTGTGACATCTCAGGTACTGTTGAATCACCATTTAACATTTACTGTGTGTCTACACTGTACTACTACCTAGACCATAAGCTCTTTAGGGTGAGGATTATGTGTTAAACTGTGTTGTATCTACAGCACCTAACTCAGCAAGTGATGTACTCTGCCCATGGTAGGGACTAGCTTATTCCTTGCTTAATGAGTGAATGAATGGCTAAGGAGAATGTTTAGAGTAAATCTGATCTGGAAACGTTGCTCTCTACCTTGGAAAACTGTTTCTAAGGAGAGACTTTCATGAGAAAATAAAGCCCAATTCAGGGAAAAACTTTACATTTCATAAATTTTTGGTGGGAAAAGTAGATGTCAACATTATAAAACCCAATAAAACAATCACAATGTCTGTTTATATATAGGAAATATTAAATTACACAGTTCCTCACAGGAAAAGAAAACCAAATACCACATGTTCTCACTTATAAGTGGGAACTAAACCCTGGGTACTCAGGGACACTGGGGACTACTAGAGGCAGGAGGGAGAACGGGAGGAGAAGGCAGAAAAACTATTGGGTACTATGCTCAGTACCTGGGTGAGAAGATCCATCGTACCCCAAACCTCAGCATCACACAATATACCCATGTAACAAACCTGCACACGAACGCTTTGAAACTAAAATAAAAGTTACAATTAAAAAAAACAATGGTTAGTACTTGGCTTCTCATCAACAACAGTGGAAGCCAAAATTCTTGTCAATCAAGAATTCTATGTACAGATAACTCTCCTACAAGCTGTAATAGCCATAGCTTTACCAATAAAGCAATGGCATTTTCAAAAAAATTGTTATACATCACCAATATATGCAATTCTTTTTTTTTTTTTTTTGGAAACGAAGTCTCGCCCTGTCACCCAGGCTGGAGTGCAATGGCTCCATCTCGGCTCACTGCAACCTCCACCTCCTGGGTTCAAGTGATTCTTGTGCCCCAGCCTCTGGAGTAGCTGGGATTACAGGTGTGTGCCACCACACCTAGCTAATTTTTGTATTTTTTAGTGGAGACAGGGTTTCTCCATGTTGGCCAGGTTGGTCTCGAACTTCTGACCTCAGGTGATCCCACCTCAGCCTCCCAAAATGGTGGGATTACAGGCATGAGCCACTACACCCAGCCATATATACAATTTTTAATTGCCAATTTAAAAAAGTGAATCTAAAAAAAGCAGAAATTAAGAAACTTTCAAATTAACAAATGCAGAAAATTTATCTCTAGCAGATCTGCCCTCACCACCAAAGGGAGTTTTTCAGGCCAAAATTACACTAGCCAGTGACATAAATCCATATGAAGAAATAAAGATAATCGTAAAAGTAACTACATAGAAAAATATAAAAGACAGTGTGAATGAATTTTTGCTTGTAATTCCCATTTGTTTTTTTAAAAAACTGCATTAAGGAAAAATTATAAAGCTGTTATTGATTGGGCTTACAGCATATAAAGCTGTAATTTATAATAATTGGCAATAATAGTACAAAAAATTTAAATAAATAAATACATTACAAATTTCCTAAAATGATAGATTATTAAAAATACACAATTTTTGATATGTGCATCTAAGTAGAACACTTATTATTAGCATATGCAATATGAAAGCAAAAAAACCCACTGTGTGTGTGTTTAAGATGATTTACTCTAATAAAATTTGAACACTTCTCTTTTATTACTTTAAGATTAATATTTTATGTTCATTCTGTCCCAGCTCACTATGACTGGTCTTTCTACTAATACTCTAACAAAGTGTCAAAGGTGGTGGCTATTTTTAAAAATGTATCCAGCCATATCTTAGATTTTGAGTTTAGGACACAGGTTTTGCAGAGACAAATATCCCATGATAGTTGCAAATTGGGTTGCATTTGAACCTATGACCTGGAGCCTACAAGCACCATATCCACAGCACCTTCTCAACAACCTCAACATGAAGCACAGCTATTGTAAGCAGTGTTCAGTTGTTTGTTATCTAAATACTGCAGTTAGACGTTGAAATCTTTGAAAAATACTAAGGCAGCATTATGATGTGCATTGGTTAAGAAGGTTGTTTGACAGCTCAGTAAGACCTGTTGCTTGCTTGAACTACACTTGGAGTAATTTCCTAGGAACCTTTTGCCCATGGTAGCAACACAATGTCCCCCAAATTTCCAAAATAATTCAGGATGTCCAAAGATCTTGTAAATGCAAGTGGGGTTGGTTGGAGTAGAGAAATGAATTTTGGCATGAACTATGGATTTGAGAATCAACCAAAAAAAGAATAATTTCCTTTCATTAATCCTCCTGTCAACCTAAGGTAAAGATTATTTTTAAATGAGGAAACTAAAACAGACAGGACCCAACTAGTAAGCATTCTAGTTGAGTCCTGATGAGTACAAAGAGTGCTGGTTAAGACTGTGGATGGCAGAGCTGGGACCTGTGGGTCTCTGAAGCCAGTTTCTCAGTCATTACCCTATTCTACCTGCATGCCTGAAATAATATTTGTGCAGTGTCTAGTACAGCACCTAGGACATACTATTAATTGCCCAACTAGTTGTTCCTTATACTCTTTGGGATAAAGTAGCTCATCACATATCCAGGGCAGGCAGGATGGATTCCCTGCACGGAGGTAGGGCCCCGAATGGAAGGGTCACAAAGCAGGTGTCTGGATAAGCAGAACAGGGGCTCCCATGCCAGGGGCCTATCTCCCATCTGTTTGCTCAGTACCTCTGCTATTGGCCTAGACACAGCGAGTGCTCCCCAGTTGTTTACTGAATAAACTGAACGAAAGAACAAAGACAGTGCAAGGAACAGGAGCAGAAGCAATATCCTGAAAATCTAAGGTGCTGTCATTATAGCAATTACAAACTAAAGTCACGAAACTTTCTTTTAAAGCTAGTATTCATTCTCTGAGCGCATTTTCCTGATATATTCTCTTCCCCCACCACACCCCCACCACCCCGTCACTCTCAGCTTTGGGCCAAGGTTTGTGAACTCTAAATACTTCAACCAGATGTAATTCATTACTAAAATTGCGAAGTCCTCTTTCATTCTATTTTCATTCCACATTTGTCAGCAGGTCAGAGTGCGACATGCACAGCGTTAAGTGCTCAAAGATTGTGACCGATGTTAGTCACTCTTCCCACTCATCCAACAGGAGTGTTCTTAGAGGATGAGAGAAACTACAGGCCAGGAAGAGGCAATGGGAGAAGTCCATCAAATGCTCTCTAAAGATGCTGTTCCTGGGCCTGGTTATACATTGGACCTGTTGTTAAGGTGTCTCTATACCAAGGATGTCGTTTTCTGGCCCTGGATTGAAGTGAGAGGATAAGAGGAAGTAGATGACGTAGGTGTCTTTTTCCAGGAAAAAGATGCATGGATGTGATTCATAAGTTCTTCCTTAACATCCAGAAATGTAAAAAGTCTGTGGAGCATTTCGTGCCCTTCTGATGGGAAACAGGTCACACTCCTCACTCATCCCACTTCAAGCATTCTTTCTCAAGTGCTCAAGATTCAGGAAGACTGGCTGAAATTCAGCCAAAGAGAGATTCAGAATAATGATGGAGAACAAGAAATTTCACCTGGTTTTTCAATTGGCTCACATGTGAACACAGAATTTTCCAAAATTCTCAAAATATTTTGTGTGGCATTAACACTCCTCAAAAAATGTGGATCCTGGACATCCCCTCAAAATTGTTTCATAGCCAGAATGCTAGCGAGAGGATTATCCATCCAGGGGCTTTGAAAAAATGGTGCAAAAGTCCTAAATACACAGTTACATTTCAAATAAAATCATAATTTGAAGTGTAGTATCAGATGTATTCATTTTAATAAACAGTAATTAAACATTTATTCAAATGTAAAAACAATTTTAATCTCAGAAACGTACGTTAAACAGTAAAAGAAAATGTTACAAAAAAAATTTAATGACTTTTCCACCTAAAAGCTATGGGAATTCCAAAGTTACACTTAATCCAATTGACATTTACAAAGAAAGTACATAGTAATTGGAAATCAGAGATGAATAAGACGTAGTCATTGCCTCATGGAGCTCCAATCCTAGCTGTGCAAGGCAGGAAAGTAAGCAAATTGGTGTAATATAAAACAAGGTATGCTTAGAGCAGCCAGCACCCCAGAAAGAGCTCCTAATCTCATCGGGAGAGAATTAAGGGAAGCTTCCTTGAAGAACTATGCGTAAGAGAATCCTGAAAGGTGAAGAGGGATTTTCCAGGTGGACATGGCAGAGGGATGATGATGGCAGGCACCCTCATGGAACCCAAGACAATTTAATGAGACTAGTGTGAAGCATTTGTACTTATTAACAGTGCTCCTGCTGGGTGCGGTGGCTCACACCTGTAATCACAGCACTTTGGGAGGCTGAGGCAAGCAGATCACGAAGTCAGGAGTTTGAGACCAGCCTGACCAACATGATGAAACCCTATCTCTATTAAAAATACAAAAAATTAGCTGGGTGTGGTAGTGCGTGCCTGTAATCCCAGCTACTAGGGAGGCTGGGGCGGGAAAATCGCTTGAACCCGAGAGGTGGAGGTTGCAGTGAGCCGAGATTGTGCCATTGCACTCTAGCCTGGGCAACAGGGTGAGACTCCATTTCAAAAGACAAACAAACAACAACAACAAACAGTGCTCCTATGCACGCTTATAAGTGTCCCAGATTGATTGATAACCTACATGGTCTTCCTAGTGATCAGAAGCCATTATGAATACAAATATAAATAAAATCTGACCAGTGTCCTCAAAGAGCTCCTAGAATTGGAAAAGACAAGGGCTGGATGTGGTGGCTCACACCTGTAATCCCAGCACTTTGGGAGGTCGAGGCAGGAAGACTGCTTGACCCCAGGAGGTCAAGGCTGCAGTGAGCTGTGATTGCACCACAGCACTCTGGTCTGGGCAACAGAGCAAGACCTTGTCTCACACAAAAAACAAAAAAAACAAAAAAAACAAAAAAAAAACAGAAAGAAAAAGAAAAAAGGAATAGGCAGACACAAAAAGAGCTAATTGTAATACATACCAAAAGATGATATGCTGTATAATATAAGAATGAGTAAACATTTCCAGACATGATGGCATTTAAGCAGGACTTTGGAAGACAAGTGAGAATTGAACAGGAATGCCAGACCATTTGGGGATGAATGGCCGTCATGTTGTAGAAAGGCTGCCATCAAAGGAGGTTGAAGGAGAGACCTCAGGACTCTGGTGGCAGATGAAGCTGAAAAGTTAGCCTTGAAGACAAATTGTCAAGGGCCTCGAATAGCCAGGATTCTTCAACTTTGGGCAATCAACTTAATATTTGGAGTTGATAATGTTGATAATGTCAGCAATGAGGATCCCTTAAAGATTTCTAATCAGGAGACCAACGGGATCCAATCTCCCTTTTGAACAGATAACTCCAGTTTCTCTGGAGGATGAACTAGAGGGAGGAGATAATGGCTGCACTTCAGATGGAATGGAATTTGGCACTACAGATATCAGAGCCTGATTGCTGTCTTCTATGAAGCTTGATGACTATGATGTTTCAGAGTCCAGAAATGAAGAAAAGAGTAGTCTGATCTATGAATGATGGTAAACAAGAAATGGAAGAATATTTACAATCCTAGGAAGATGTATCGGCCAAACAATACAAGGGAATGAGAGGAGATGTTACAAAAAGTTTGATGAGTTTACTACTCCAAAGGTTATGGCAATGTTTACACACTATAAATTTTACAATAAATCATGAGACCAAACGAACCCACAGAAAGGTTTCTGACAGAGCCAGAACTACTAATGAAGGACCTTTTGCCTTCACTGACAGGGATGAAATCATTTATAATAGTGATGGTGTATTCCAGACCAAGGCAGTGAAAAATGTGACAAATTGGAGATGTGGAATTTATTTCAATAAAGTAGCCTGCTGACAGTTTTAATAATTAAAATATATAGGCTAGAAGCCATAGGGAGGAATGAGAAAAACCTGTTTGTCTCCTTTGCTCTCTTCTCTTTTCTTTTTTTGGAAAGAAAGTAACAATGAAATTTCTGAAAGAACATAAATCCAACTCAATAAGCCATATTAAACCTAATGATCAATGGATAGCAGATAAAGAACCCAGATCGCCCTTACATATAATTGTCAATAGAGAAGGTTTTTTTAAAAAATGTTCAATAGAAAAGCCATATTTGCCCAATCATAAAATAATTTCCTTGGCATTTTGAAAAGGGGACTCTGTGCAGATTAGGAGGTTGTGGGCTACATTAGTCCATTAATTACAGTGGAAACTTACCCATATTTGTATCATGAAACATCCACTTTTATTTATTTATTTATTTATTTATTTATTTATTTATTTATTTCGAGATAAAGTCTCACTCTGTTGCCATCTAGGTTCACTCCAGTCTCAACCTGCCCACCTCAATCGATCTCAGCCTCCTAAGTAGCTGAGACTATACCCGTAAGCCAACCATCGTGCCCATCTAATTTTTTGTAGTTTTTGTAGAGATGGGGTTCCACTCTGTTGCCCAGGCTGCTCTTGAACGCCTGTGCTCAAGCGATCCGCCTGCTTCGACTTCCCAAAGTGTTGAGATTACAGGTGTGAGCCAGCACACCCAGCCAGGTTTTACTTTTATTTGGAGTTTTCTCCCTGTAATTCTAATCTTTGAGGAATTTCTTCCACTAAACAAACAGTATTTAAGTAACAGATCACTTATTTTCTTATTGTGTTATTAATCACACCTAGCCCTTCCGGCCAGTCAGTTTCTGATCATTAGGAGAGAATCTCTGTTACCACAACAAGTAGATATGATTTTAGCCAAGAGCAAAGAAACTTGACATTTTATTTAGCCTCTAGGGACTTATCACAAGTAAATGTAATGGTTTTTGTTAGCCTTTTGAAATACTGAAAATAACTCAAGGAGCTATTCAATCTTCAAGGACCCTGAGGGATGTAGAAACCACAGATGGGAAAGTTGTGCACCAGAGAATAGACAAGATATTACTAAAAATAAGCAAATCATGTGCACATTATATTTCCCCAGCTCCTATCAATTCATTCTTACATTCATACCATTCAACAAGAATTTATTGAGCCTCAACTAGTCATGTATTAGACACTGACATCAGCATTAGGGATACAAAAATAAAATTCCTTGCCCTCAAAAGGCCCACAGTCCAGTCACAGAACTAGAGATGTAAGATGTAAGCAAACCCAAGGCAAGCTAATAACAGCTTGATTGCACACAGCATTTGGCTGTATGGTTGCAAAGCATTGTGTCCTAACACTGCCCTGGAGAGCCTGGAAAGGCTTCTAGAGCAATTAACAACTGAGCGGAGATGTTAGGGTAGAGAAAGAGCCAGTAGTTGAACAAATGTGGTTGATCTTTCCAGGAAATGGGAACAGTATGTACAAAGGCATAAGTCATGAGAGAGAATGAATGGGGCGTTCAGAAACAGCTAACAATTCAGCAGGAGAAACAGCATAGTGTAGTGGTTAAACACACATATTTCAACGTCAGATCATCAGGAAGGGTCTCTAGGCTTCAACACTTAGAAACTGGAGACCTCCCACAAGTTATCTAAGCTCTCTAAGCCTCTGTTTCCGTATCTGTAAAATTGAGATAATAACACCATCTACTTCTTGAAGTCATCAAGAGAATCAAATTGCACTTTTTATTTATTTTTTATTTTTATTTATTTATTTACTTATTTATTTATTTTTGAGATGGAGTCTCGCTCTGTCACCCAGGCTGGAGGGCACTAGTGTGATATCGGCTCACTGCAACCTCCGCCTCCTGGGTTCAAGCAGTTCTCCTGTCTCAGTCTCCGGAGTAGATGTGATTACGGGTGTCCACCACCACACCCAGCTAATTTTTGTATTTTTAGTAGAGACGGGATTTCACCATGTTGGCCAGGCTGGTCCCGAGCTCCTGACCTCAGGTGATCCACCCACCTCGGCCTCCCAAAGTGTTCAGATTACAGGCGTGAGCCACCGCGTCCGGCCAAATTGTACTTTTTAAAGCATTTAGCCCTGTGCTTGGTACTTAGTAATTAGTGCTTATACATGTTGGCTCTCTATTGCTCTTTAGGAAGCAGTCTCCTTGCGGGAGAGTAAAGTTGGACAGATTGTCAGGGGCCAGGGCTGAAGGATTTTTCTGTCATGCTAAAAAGGTGGCATCACCTTCTGTGGATCCTTGAAGAACTTTAAGCTCGGGAATAGGGAGCAACATGATAGCATTTTTAAGTTAGAAAGAACACTTTGGCTATAGTGTATAGGAAGGATTGGATAAATGGGAACTGGAGATATGGGGCTAACTAGGAAACTATCTCAATGGCACAAAATGAGCTTAATATTGGGCCAAGCGTGATGACTCACACCTGTAATCCCAGCACTCTGGGAGGCTGAGACAGGAGGATCTCTTGAAGCCAGGAGTTGCAGACCAACCTGGGAAACACAGTAAGATCCAGTCGCTACAAAAAATTAGAAGGAAGGAAAAAAAATAAATAAACTTTTGAGACCACCCTTGCCAACATGGTGAAACCCCGTCTCTACTAAAAATACAAAAATTAGGCTGGGTATAGTGGTTCAGGCCTGTAATCCCAGCACTTTGGGAGGCCAAGGCGGGTGGATCATGAGGTCAGGAGATCAAGACCATCCTGGCTAACAAGGTGAAACCCGCATCTCTACTAAAAATACAAAAAATTAGCTGGGAGTGGTGGCAGGCACCTGTAGTCCCAGTTACTCGGGAGACTGAGGTAGGAGAATGGCGTGAACCTGGGAGGCAGAGCTCGCAGTGAGCTGAGATCGCACCTGTTGGGGTCCACGTGTTTCCTAAACAAAGGAATGAACACACAAGACAACACAAGACAAGACAAAACAATGTTTGTCTTGTCTTGTGTTGTCTTGTGTGTTCATTCCTTTGTTTAGTTTGTCTTGTCTTGTGTTGTCTTGTGTGTTCATTCCTTTGTTTAGGAAACACGCGGACCCCAACAGCACCACTGCACTCCAGCCTGGGCAACAGAACGAGACTCCGTCTCAAAAAAAAAAAAAAGGGGGGGGTACATATATATATACACACATATACACACACACACAAAAGTACAAAAATTAGCTGGGCATTGTGGCAGGCACCTGTAATCCCAGCTACTCAGGAGGCTGAGGAGGAGAATCACTTGAACCCAGGAGACAGAGGTTTGCAGTGAGCCGAGATCACACCACTGCACTCCAGCCTGGGTGACAAGAGCGAGATTCTGTCTCAAAAAAAAAAAAAGAACTTAGCCAGGTATGGTGGCATGCATACCTGTAGTCCTAGATGGTGGCGTGCATACCCATAGTCCTAGATACTCAAGAGGCTAAACCAGAAGGATTAGTTCATCCTAGGATTTCGAGGCTTCAGTGAGCTATTGTCATGCCACTGCACTTCAGACTGAGCAACAGAGCAAGATCCTGTCTCTAAAATAAAAAAAAAAAATTTAATTTTTTTTATTTTTATTTTTTTTTTTTTTTGAGACGGAGTCTTGCTCTGTCGCCCGGGCTGGAGTGCAGTGACTGGATCTCGGCTCACTGCAAGTTCCGCCTCCCGGGTTCACGCCATTCTCCTGCCTCAGCCTCCCGAGTAGCTGGGACTACAGGCGCCCACCACCTCGCCCGGCTAGTTTTTTGTATTTTTTAGTAGAGACGGGGTTTCACTGTGTTAGCCAGGATGGTCTCGTTCTCCTGACCTCGTGATCCACCCGTCTCGGCCTCCCAAAGTGCTGGGATTACAGGCTTGAGCCACCGCGCCCGGCCAAAAAATTTTTTAAAGCTTGATGTCAGCCGAGCGCAGTGGCTCACGCCTGTAATCCCAGAACTTTGGGAGGCCAAGGCAGGTGAATCACCTGAGGTCAGGAGTTTGACACCGGCCTGGCCAACGTGGCAAAACCCTGTCTCTACTAAAAATACAAAAATTAGCTTTGCATGGTGGTGTGTGCCTGTAATCCCAGCTACTTGGGAGGCTGAGGTGAGAGAATCACTTGGACCTGGAAGGCGGCGGTTGCAGTGAGCCGAGATCACGCCACTGCACTCCAGCTTGGGCGACAGAGCGAGACTCCACCTCAAAATAAATAAATAAATAAATAAATAAATAAATAAATAAATAATTTTTAAAAATTAAAGCGTAGCGTCATTAAGTGATAGTTATGACTGTGATTGCCAAAGATGAATCTGCTAAGGGGAGAAAAACTGTTTTATGCACTCACAGCAGGTCTACAATACTCTGTGAAAATTTCTCTTCCTGAAGTGTTTGTTTATCTCCGAAGAGCAACAAAGCATATTTTAAATTAGCATAGCAACCAATGTGGGAACTTCATTGTCAGCTCAACACAGGGGAATGTATAGAAAGTCCTTTCTAAAGACACCTGTAAAAAGCCTCTTTTGCCTTAAACGTGATGACTTAACTAATGGGATAAATAAACCCTCTTTGAAATGCAGAAGTGGCTTAGAAGGAGCCTCCAGGAAGTCGTATTTGATATGCACATGCATCTTGAAAAATAGTTTCCTTCTCCCAGTGCTGCCTTGGGGATCCGTGAAAGACAATTTCAAGCCAAGCAAGAACACCAACAGAGAGCGGTGTCTTCACAGCTCAGCCTCCGGCCCCCAACAGCTGGGCTTTCATTACAGTACATATTGCAAACCGCCTTTTGCCAGAATTCTCCGACTTCAGGCTAACACAAGGTTGCCAAGGGAGGTGGGGCACTTGAGAGCTGTGGACCAGAAAAAGGGACCCCGCCAAAGCTAGGGACTCTTAAGAGGCGATGTGAATGGAATTCTGCTCTTCCAGGAATATAACTCCATCATCGGACGGTCCTTCGTTTCCTCTAAAAAAGAGTATTATGAAAAAAATAATTGTACTGCATAGATAATTAGAAAGGGAAAGCTCAACAGCTTTAAATAAAAGTTCTTTGCCAGGGGATGGGGAAACGAGAAAATATTGAGAGAGGGGAGGAGAGGTCCCTTAAAGCCGAGAGCAAAGTGCCATATTTTAAGGTGGTATGTTTTGCAAAAATGGTTTCTTCACAGCTTGTTAACAGCCAAGGCTCTTTCCCATTTGCTAAAGACCACCCAGATGTGATAACTTGGTGGTGGACTCATCTTACTGGCATTTATAATGGCAGCTGCCTATAGCCCAGGGAGTTAGAAGCAACCCACAGAGCAATTTCAGTCAAACGCAAGTTCAAGGTCCATGACCTTGCAAGCAATGCGGCGGGAGAGAGATATATGTATTTCTCCTCCAACCCCCAACTCCCTGTGGAGTCCTTGGAAAGTCCTTCTGAAAAATACTGAAAGAAAAAAATGCTAAACTGTCCAACTCAGGGAATCTGGGCAATTTTTGGCCCCTTTAAAAAAATATTTTCTTGTATTTTCCATGAAAGTTATTTTCCTACAAAGGAACAAACTTTCTCTCCTTTATAGTTTGTATTTGTATCAACCACTTGCACCACAATCGTAAAAACTTTGTTACAAATCAGCTGTAAACTTATTTATACAATTACAGTGTAATCTCCTCTTTGGTTTGGGAAACTTTAGTAAAGTTTACTCTATAAGCCAGAAAAAAAAAGTTATACACCTGTATAATGCTAGAGATACACAAACCTATGGGCGCAGAAGCTGTCCTCAAAGGAAGTATGTGTAGAAATGCAGCTGAAGAGTCGTTATTAATAGAAGAAATTTGAAAAAATAACTATAAATACTTTGCCATTCTATAAATGTAGTAAGGAAGAAATGGATTATTTCAGTTCAAAAGTAAGTACACTACAGAAAGTTCTGATTTCTGACACTGTAACCAGAGACAAAACAGAGAGAGGGCCGGGTGGAGGGGCTCAGGCCTGTAATCCCAGCACTCTGGGAGGCCGAGGCAGGCTGATCACTTGAGGCTACGAGTTCAAGACCAGCTTGGCCAATATGGCAAAACCCCATCTCTACTGAAAATACAGAAAGTTGGCTGGGCGTGGTGGTGCACACCTCTAATCCTATCTACTCGGGAGGCTGAGGCAGGAGAGTCACTTGAACCTGGGAGGCAGAGATTCCAGTGAGCTGAGATTACGCCACTGCACTCCAGCCTGGGCAGCACAAAAACACTCTGTCTCAAAAAAAATAAAATAAAATAAAAAATAAAAAATAAAAGAAAAGAAAGAAAGAAGAAACACAGAGACAGAGGAACACTTGTGAATGGTTCAATCTGGAAGTATAAATAGGAGAGAAAAAAGACATACATGGATCATAGGTCAGATATAAGAGGCAAGGTTTAATGGCTAACACTGAGATGACTTGCACTGCGGCTGTTTTGTAAATAGGTATTGAGAGGAGATTTTTTTAAAGTGTGCAACATTATGAAAACCTCATCTCCATGGAAAGAAACTATACGTGCTCTGTGTGTGTGTGTGTGTCTGTGTGTGTGGCGGGGGGGTGTTGGGGGTGTGTGTGTGTATGGTGTGGGGTATGTGTGTGTGTGTGTTTTATGCAAAGCATAAGAAGCCAGCACAGAACATCTTCACAGTAATTTTCTATCTAAAATGTGGCAGGACAAGAATAAAGAGACCTACACTTAAAAAAAAACTTATGGGAGAAGTAGCCTGAGTGAAATATGGGAGGAAGCAATTGAAGACCTTCAAGGGAAGATTTTCTTTGATCAACATATGGAAAGTTATTGTTTCAAATTGAATAAGCAACTAGAACATAAAAATTTATCCCTCTACTAGAGTTGTCCATCAAAGGGACATTGTAGCAAGCCAAAAACAAAAAAACAAACTTAGCGTCTTAGCTTTTTTTTTTAAACATTAAAAGTGTTCTCTAGTACTTTTTCAATTATGTCACTCAATGCTCTTTTAGGATAACTCATAAGATGAATTTCTCTCAGCCAAGAGTAAAAAATATAGTTTATCTTTCCTAATAAACTAGTAGTCTTTTCCTTATTAGACACTGACAGCTATATAATACAACATATTTCTCCCTTTGCCTTGGCTACCAGGAAGTGCTAAGAAAATTTGCATCCCCCAGGATTCACTGAAGCCATTATCCATTGCTCCTCTTCTTTTGTAGTTTGTCTTTTGTTGTTTTATTTTTGTGTTAAGATTCCTTAATTATATGTTTTGAAAAGCTGTGATTTCATTCAAAGTTGGAGAGGGAGAGGGAGAAGAAGAGTATTTTTCACCTTTCCATCTAGGATAATGCTGATTATTATGTCCTGTCCTTAAAGTGGAGAAAAGAGGGATGAAAGGCTAAAGAATTTGGGAGCAGTTTCTCTGGATTTGGAGAAATAAAACACAACCCTTGCTTTGAAAAACTTCTGTCCAAAGTCCTACTCTACTCTATCGTCTTTTAAAAGCAATAAACAAGAATAGAAAGCCTTTCAGTGTTGGAGTCAGGTCGATTTCACCTGAAACCCAAGCTGTGGCACTTGGGAAATGAGTGACTTCAGTCAAATCACTTACCCTCTCTGGGCCTCAGAGAGTAACAGCATTTGAGCAGAGTCGGCATTGAGATTCAGTAAGACAATGTATATGAAAGCCAATGGCACACTCTAAGGCTCCCACAGTCATTCAGCAAGTGTAGCCTCTCCTTTCTTCCTTCTTTTACTTCCCCTAATGGTATACTGTTTTTCTGTTTCTGAGTCATTAGACACAGTGCTGTTTAAAGTAAAGAATGCAGTGTAGTTGATGCCAGCCAAAAGCCATCACTAAAGACCTCTTTTTTTTTTTTTTTTACCGCTTACATTTTATGTTTTAGGGAGGGAAGGGAAGGGAAGGGAAGTATTCTTAGCCAATTGAATTAATTAATAATTAACTTTCCTTTTTTTTTTTTTTTTTTTGAGACAGGGTCTCACTCTGTTGACTACGCTGGAGGGCATGGAGTGCAGTGGTGCAATCACAGCTCACTGCAGCCTCTACCTCCTGGGCTCAGGAGATTTTCCTGCCTCAGCCTCCCTAGTAGTTGGGACTACATGCACACACTACCTCACCTGGCTGATTTTTCTGTTTTGTTGTGTTGTGTTTTTTGAGACGGAGTCTTGCTCTGTCTCCCAGGCTGGAGTGCGGTGGCCGCTATCTCGGCTCACTGCAAGCTCCGCCTCCCGGGTTCACACCATTCTCCTGCCTCAGCCTCCCGAGTAGCTGGGACTACAGGCGCCCACCACCACGCCCGGCTAATTTTTTGTATTTTTAGTAGAGACAGGGTGTCACCGTGTTAGCCAGGATGGTCTCAATCTCCTGACCTTCTGATCCGCCCGCCTCGGCCTCCCAAAGTGCTGGGATTACAGGCGTGAGTCACCGTGCCAGGCCTTTTTCTGTATTTTTTGTAGAGATGGGGCCATATTCTTATTAAATAATATATAATTGGCAATTTGAGGTCCTGATCAACTTGAGGTTCCCATTCTTATTAACATCGGTTGAAATAATTTTAGTCAAAAGCAAAACAACATTTAAACAGCATGAACAGCCTTAGGCTTCCCAAGTACTGAAAGAAACTAGAAAGCTTATCTTATCACCTTGGCTCATCTATAGGAGTTGGAGCTTTTGGTGGGGAACGTCTAGCACGGCGGCTAATGTGGTAGCTATTTCTGATGAAATCTACCTGGCTTGAGGTAAACTAATATTAATGGCATCAGAAGCAAAGGGTGTAGCCTTCTCAGAGAATGAGCTGTTTGTCTGCCTTGGAGAGCATCCCACTGGTCATCAGGTGGCAACACTTCTGTGGGGACACCATGTTGCAGAATACAATTCTTAGCTTTCAGGTATAGAAATTCGACATTTTAAAGTGCTCAGCAAACTTTGTAGTCTGACATGTCCTAACCAAAATTAAGACAAAATATATATTCATCTCTAGATGTATTAATTTTTAACAAGAAAAGAACATGCTTTTTCCGTGACTGAAATACTCACAGCTACCAAGTAGAATGTCTCCTTGCATTTATCACCCTATCCTGATTCCTAGAAGTTGAATTACTTATCAGAAATTTTCTTGGTGGACACAGAACCAGAGCAGGGAAAGGAATGATCATGGGAGGTAACTGACAGAGGCCATGCTGAAGCCACTGGGAACTCGCTCTCACACAGGGCAAAGGACACGTCTCATGGGATTAAACTCTTGTCTTTTTTGGCTGGGCAGATAAACACAGCCAAAGTCTTGTTCTTTTTTTTTTTTTTTTTCCTTGAGACAGAGTCTCGCTGTGTTGTCCAGGCCGGAGTGCAGTGGCTCCATCTCAACTCACTGCAACCTCCACCTCCCGGGTTCAAGTGATTCTCCTGCCTCAGTCTCCTGAGTAGCTGGGATTACAGGAGCCCACCACCATGCCTGGCTAATTTTTTTGTGTTTTCAGTAGAGACAGGATTTTACCATGTTGACCAGGCTGGTTTCAAACTCCTGACCTCAAGTGATTTGCCTGCCTCTGCCCCCAGAGTGCTAGGATTACAGGCATGAGCCAGCACACCCAGCCCAAAGTCTTGTTCTTTTATGGGTTGTGTGTGTGTGTGTGTGCATGGTTTGTTTGTTTACTTGTTTTTAGAGACAGAGTCTCACTCTGTTGCCCAGACTGGAGTGCAGTGTCACTATGATACCTCACTGCAGCCTTGAACTCCTGGGCTCAAGCCAAGTCTTGCTCTTTCGATTCCATTTAACATGGATTCCATGCCGACCATCTGCCTTTGGTTAATGCCTCTTTCTTCAGACACCTCACTGGACTTCAGCTTTGGTAGCTAAGATTCTGATCATTGATTGCTGCTTTGCACCTTTTCGAAAGCAGTTTCATTCCTCTGTTGTCACCAGAGTGCCTCCCCAAGCTCGCAGCCCAGCCGTTGATTAGAAATAGGTGCCTCCTGTTATCCCAGCCATACCTGTATTGACAGACTCTTGAGCTATTTTTCTAGATAGCTAATCTCAGGGGCATGGTCCATTCTAGTTTTACTCACTTTCAGAGGGTGGACCATAGGTCTATTCACACCTCAAAATCCCAGTGATGCTGACCTCACGTGTACATTCCAGAAATTAAAAGAGCCTTGTAAGAAACAGAGGATACTGGAAAGAAGGGTGATCAAACAGTCTCTCTGACACTGATAAAGGGACACAGTTCGGTTAAGAAAAATGCCTGGTTAATTGGTCAGTATAATCCATATTAGGCACTTTCCTTTTTCAGACTCTATTTGCTCACTGAGCAGTCTGCCTAAATCAGAATTGTAATGATGCTTCCAGATGTTCCAAACTCCTAGTTGTGGACCCAGATTCGCACCTTCGACAGCACCACTTTTGCTCCCAGTATTCTTCAAACCAATGCTTCTGCCTATGATAAACAGTTCTCATGAAATAATCTGAAAGCAAAACATCAAGATTTTAGCAATGAACAGGGTCTGTGCATTTGATTGAGCAAGGGGCGCTGACCTTTCATGCGTCCTCAGAGCACCCTGCTAGCCACCAGCTTGACCTGCACATATGGCCCAGTTCGAGTTCTGATATGAAGTTGGCTTTCCAGAGATTCCAGACAGCTAAGAACAACTCTGATCATTTTTCTAACCACCAGTCCATCTCTCACGACTGCTGTCTTTGGTCTGTACTTTGAGCGAAGTCTTTGGCTACACACAGGTTTTCTGTGGTGGCAACTGGTGCACAGTTGATCCCTTCAGGATTGTCAGCAGGACATAAACAACAGGGCCTGAGCTTCACATGACAGTTGATAAAATCTTCTGCAACTCTTTCAAGTTTTCTCTTCATTGTCGCTGTGTCCTTGGGCAAGTCACTTTACCTCCTTTAGCCTGAATTTCTATCACCTCTAAATAAAGTGGATTGGATACAATGGTTTGTATGGGCCTTGCCATCTGCAACTGACTACAATTCCATGATTCTTATAAATCGACTACAAAAACTCCATCATCCGCATTCAAGGTATGGCTAGAATCAGGCACATTTTTGCATGTGCTTGTGAAATCTTTTCTACAACTTTAGAGTCAACTTTGTGCCCCAATTACTAGATAAACTCTTCTAAGAGTTTTGATGGTGTTTGTAACTTGATGTTTACAGAAAACTTTCTAGCTGTGGCTGTGTAGGCCTTTTCACTCTAAGGAGGATACCTACATCAGATAGGTTGAATGACTACCATTAAGATTCAGTTGTACATTCTTGATGGTAAAGAAGGAATCCAGGCTGGGCACGATGGTTCACATCTGTAGTCCCAGCACTTTGGGAGGCTGAGGTGGGCGGATCACCTGAGGTCAGGAGTTCGAGACCAGCCTGGCCAACATGGTGAAACCCCATCCCATCTCCACTAAAAAATACAAAAAAAAAAAAAAAATTAGCCGGGTGTGATGGCATGCACTTGTAATCTCAGCTACCTGGGAAGCTGATATAGGAGAATTGCTGGAACTCGGGAGGCGGAGGCTGCAGTAAGCCAAGATTGCACCACTGTACTCCAGCCTGGGCAACAGAGCGATACTCTGTCTCAAAAAAAAAAAAAAAAAAAAAAAGGAAAAAAGAAAGAAAAGAAGAATCCAGGGTGAGCTCAGTGGCTCACACCTGTAATCCCAACACTTTGGAAGGCTGAGGCGGGAGGATCACTTGAGCCCAGGAGTTTGATACCAGCCTGAGCAACACAGTGAGACCCTGTTTCTGTGAAAAAATTTAAAAAATTAACTGAACATGGTGGCATGCGCCTATAGTCTCAGCTACTCAGGGGGCTGAGGTGGAAGGATTGCTTGAGCCTGAGAGGTCGAGGCTGCAGTGAGAAATGATCATGCCACTGCATTTCAGCCTGAGTGACAGAGTGAGATTCTATCTCAAAAAAAAAGAAAAAAAAGAAGAAGAGATTCAAAAGAAAATGACCAATGGTGATAATCAGAGAATTACAGATCATGGCACAGACTTGAACCTCAGTGAACTTCTGTACTATCTAAGTCACATACATAGTGACTGCAAGAGTCCCTCTCCACAGAACCAAAACCAAAAAACACATATTTTTTGTTTGTTTGTTTTTTGAGACGGAGTCTTGCACTGTTGCCCAGGCTGGAGAGCAGTGGCATGATCTTGGCTCACTGCAAGCTCCACCTCCGAGGTTCATGCCATTCTCCTGCCTCAGCCTCCCAAGTAGCTGGGACTACAGGCGCCCGCCACCACACCCGGTTAATATTTGGTAATTTTTAGTAGAGATGGGGTTTCACCGTGTTAGCCAGGATGGTCTCGATCTCCTGACCTTGTGATCTGCCCGCCTCAGCCCCCCAAAGTGCTGGGATTACAGGCATGAGCCACCACGCCCAGTCAGAAACACATACTTTTTAAAAGTTTTGTAAAGCTGTTGAATCCAGTTTGTTGTTTACCAAACGAATATATACCATAACATAATTTCTGCCTTCCATTTAATTTAAGCCTATATTTAAAGAGATAAAATGGTTTCCAATCTATTATTGGACCTATATTTATTTACTGAGAATAATTTTACTTATGAAAATGTGTTATCCCTGAATTAATGTCCCTCTATCATCCAAGTGTAGTGACAAGAGAATGGGTCTGGGGGTCACACAGATGTTAGGTGTTAGGGCACAAGGAAAAATAAGTTACACTCCAGCCTGGAGGAGCTTGTGCAGGGTGGCAGCTGGGGTGGGGTCGGGGAAGGGTGACATGTAGGAAAACTGTTCCTTGTTAGAGCAAGTTGGAAGAGTTATCATCCTCCATGGGTTCTGATCTTGCACCTTTTATCTAATCTCCTGAGATCTCTGGTAGCAGAGTTCATCTAGCCTCATGAACTCTGAACCTTTTTCTCTGTCTGCATTAGTTTATCCTGCCTTCTTTTCATGGAATTCTCTCTGGTAAGCAGCAAAGACCATGAAAAGGATGACTTGTTGGTGTCATGATGCTCTAGAACTTATATCTGAATTAATATTTCTTTTTTTTTTTTTTTTTTGAGATGGAGTCTCACTCTGTTACCCAGGCTGGAGTGCAGTGGCACAATCTCGGCTCACTGTAACCTCTGCCTCCCAGGTTCAAGTGATTCTCCTGCCTCAGCCTCCCCAGTAGCTGGGACTACAGGCACATGTCAGCACACTCAGCTAATTTTTTGTATTTTTAGTAGAGACGGGGTTTCACCGTGTTAACCACGATGATCTCAATCTCCTGACCTCATGATCCGCCCACCTCGGCCTCCCAAAGTGCTGGGATTACAGGCGAGAGCCACCGCGCCTGGCTAAATTAATATTTTAAAATAAGCATCCTTAAGCTCCACTATGGCACCAGGTAATTTGAAAATACATGACCATGGTGGGATCAGAGGGAACTACGTGTGGATTCATATTTTGCTGCATCTGCTTCTATAATATCCTCTTTAATGTGTGAGTAGTCCCTACCTCCAGGTGAAGAACTGATTCTTTCTCTGAATTCTCTTTCTCCTGATGATGCGTTATGAAGGATCCACAATGCCAACTGAAAATACAGGAAATGTTGGCCTCTAGAAGAGCTTAAGTTACTGGAGAGAAATTAAAACCTTGAAAAGGTGGGTTGGGTGCGGTGGCTCACGTCTGTAATCCCAGCATTTTGGGAGGCCGAGGTGGGTGGATCACCTGAGGTCAGGAGATGGAGATCATCCTGGCTAACACGGTGAAACCCCGTCTCTACTAAAAATACAAAAAATTAGCTGGGTGTGGTGGTGGGCGCCTGTAGTCCCAGCTACTCCGGAGGCTGAGGCAGGAGAATAACGTGAACCTGGGAGGCAGAGCTTGCAGTGAGCCAAGATCACGCCACTGCACTCCAGCCTGGGCTACAGAGCGAAACTCTGTCTCAAAAAAAAAAAAAAAAAAAACAAAGGAAAAGGTGGTGAAGGAAAGAAAGACTGAAAAAAATTTAATTCTAAACACTAACTAATTTTATAAATGATCTTTCTAAATTATTTTGTATAGTTTAGCATGTATGGAGAACACTTTGAGGGTTGACAGAGTAGCAAACAAGAAGATTAGAAAATGTTTTCAATTTTTTTTTTTTTTTTTTTTTTAAACAAAGGATATTTAAGGGCCGGGCACGGTGGCTCACACCTGTAATCCCAGCACTTTGGGAGGCCAAGGTGGGTGGATCACCTGAGCATGGTGAAACCTGTCTCTACTAAAAAATAAAAAAAAAATTAGCCGGACATGGTGACAGGTGCCTATAATCCCAGCTACTCAGGAGGTTGAGGCAGGAGAATTGCTTGAACCTGGGAGGCGGAGGTTGCAGTGAGCCAAGATTGCACCACTACACTCCAGCCTGGGTGACAGAGTGAAACTCCATCCGCCCCCCTCCCCTGCAAAAAAAAAAAAAAAAAAAAAAAAAAGGAGATTTAAAATTAGATCTCAATTGCTTAACTGTAAGTGTTAAAGGAATTTGCATTTCTTAGCCTCAGGATCACCTACTCTGAGTCAGGTACTATTTCTGCACTGGAGATGCAACGATGTGACACTGGGCACAAGATAGAAGCCTAGACCTTCCCTTCATGGGGACAGTATTCAAGGAGCCACAACAATTTATCTAACTGTACATTTTGAGAGGGACTGTGAAAGAAACTGTCAAGGCAACTGTATATAATAGAGAGCTGTATATAATAGGAGACCTGACCAGTCTGGAGCAAAATCACAGTTTCCCTCATGGAAGAATGCGAAAGCATTGTGAGATATCAGTAAGTAGGAGTCTCCCACCCACTTCAGAATTTCAAATTATTTCAACAGAACCCACTGCAGTTACAGGACAGAGGTAACAGGAACGGACGGAGGCCAAAGGACCCTCATGCTGTCACCGTACCCTTCCCTTGGCGACACCACCACAGATGAAGGCCTGCTCTTCAGCTCAGCCGTTCCATTCATCCTGAATTCAACTGACTCCCACGGTCATCAGATTCACAAGAGATTGATGAAGAGTAGGTGATTCATTTACAATTCCAGGTGCCTACTAACTCCCAGGGTACCCAAGAACCCAGGAAGCTGAGATGTTCCTGCTAAAGATGCTGATCTTATCTTGTACATGTTTATGCTCCTTTAATGCACTCATGGAAGATAATCTTATCTCAAACTTCTGAGGGTATTTCTCTGGTGCCCCCAACACTGATTCCAGAAGCTGGGCTGCACTTGAAATTAGTCTAGAAATCCTTTGCTCATACAAATTAATGGTGTGAACAAGATTGTCTAAAACACTTAAAAGACCTGAAGTACCTACAAGCACTCCAGCAAATACCATTTAAAATATAAATAATTGCCAGGCGCAGTGGCTCAAGCCTGTAATCCCAGCACTTTGGGAGGCCGAGGCGGGCGGATCTTGAGGTCAGGAGATTGAGACCATCCTGGCTAACATGATGAAACTCCATCTCTACTGAAAATACAAAAAAATTAGCTGAGTATGGTGGCGTGTGCTTGTGATCCTGGCTACTTGGGAAACTGAGGAAGGAGAATCACTTGAACCTGAGAAGTGGAGATTGCAGTGAACTGAGATTGCACCATTGCACTCCAGCCTGGGCAACAGAGTGAGACTCTGTCTCAGTAAAAATAAAAATAAAAATAAAAGGAGGGCGGAGCAAGATGGCCGAATAGGAACAGCTCCAGTCTCCAGCTCCCAGCGCCAGCAACACAGAAGACAGGTGATTTCTGCATTTTCAACTGAGGTACTGAGTTCATCTCACTAGGGAGTGCCAGACAATCGGTGCTGGTCAGCTGGTGCAGCCCAACCAGCGAGAGCTGAAGCAGGGCGAGAGCTGAAGCAGGGCAAGGCATCACCTCACCTGGGAAGCGCAAGGGGGAAGGGAATCCCTTTTCCTAGCCAGGGGAACTGAGACACACAACACCTGGAAAATCGGGTAACTCCCACCCCAATACTGCACTTTACCAAGGTTCTTAGCAAACGGGCACAGCAGGAGATTATATGCCACACCTGGCCGGAAGGGTCCCACGCCCACCGAGCCTCCCTCATTGCTAACACAGCAGTCTGCGATCTAACCGAAAGGCAGCACCGAGGCTGGGGGAGGGGCGCCCGCCATTGCTGAGGCTTAAGTAGGTAAACAAAGCCACTGGGAAGCTCGAACTGGGTGGAGCTCACAGCAGCTCAAGTAGGCCTGCCTGTCTCTGTAGACTCCACCTCTGGGGACACAGCTAAACAACAACAACAACAACAAAGGCAGCAGAAACCTCTGCAGACGCAAACGACTCTGTCTGACAGCTTTGAAGAGAGCAGTGGATCTCCCAACATGGAGGTTGAGATCTGAGAACGGATAGACTGCCTGCTCAAGTGGGTCCCTGACCCCTGAGTAGTCTAACTGGGAGACATCCCCCACTAGGGGCAGACCGACACCCCACACCTCACACGATGAAGTACACCCCTGAGAGGAAGCTTCCAAAGCAAGAATCAGACAGGTACACTCACTGTTCAGCAATATTCTATCTTCTGCAGCCTCTGCTGCTGATGCCCAGGCAAACAGGGTCTGGAGTGGACCTCAAGCAATCTCCAACAGACCTACAGCTGAGGGTCCTGACTGTTAGAAGGAAAACTAACAAACCGGAAGGACACCCACACCAAAACCCCATCAGTACGTCACCATCATCAAAGACCAGAGGCAGATAAAATCACAAAGATGGGGAAAAAGCAGGGCAGAAAACCTGGAAATTCAAAAAATAAGAGCACATCTCCCCATGCAAAGGAACGCAGCTCATCGCCAGCAACAGATCAAAGCTGGATGGAGAATGACTTTGATGAGATGAGAGAAGAAGGCTTCAGTCCATCAAACTTCTCAGAGCTAAAGGAGGAATTACGTACCCAGCGCAAAGAAACTAAAAATCTTGAAAAAAAAGTGGAAGAATTGATAACTAGAATAATTAATGCAGAGAAGGCCATAAACGAACAGACAGGGATGAAAACCATGACACCAGAAATACGTGACAAATGCACAAGCTTCAGTAAACAACTCGATCAACTGGAAGAAAGAGTATCAGCAACTGAGGATCAAATGAATGAAATGAAGTGAGAAGAGAAATCTAAAGAAAAAAGAAGAAAAAGAAATGAACAAAGCCTGCAAGAAGTATGGGATTATGTAAAAAGACCAAATCTACATCTGATTGGGGTGCCTGAAAGTGAGGGGGAAAATGAAACCAAGTTGGAAAACACTCTTCAGGATATCATCCAGGACAACGTCCCCAACCTAGTAGGGCAGGCCAACAGTCAAATTCAGGAAATACAGAGAATGCCACAAAGATACTCCTCGAGAAGAGTAACTCCAAGACACATAATTGCCAGATTCACCAAAGTTGAAATGAAGGAAAAAATCTTAAGGGCAGCCAGAGAGAAAGGTCGGGTTACCCACAAAGGGAAGCCCATCAGACTAAAGCAGATCTCTCGGCAGAAACTCTACAAGCCAGAAGAGAGTGGGGGCCAATATTCAACATTCTTAAAGAAAAGAATTTTAAACCCAGAATTTCATATCCAGTCAAACTAAGTTTCATAAGTGAGGGAGAAATAAAATCCTTTACAGATAAGCAAATGCTTAGAGATTTTGTCACCACCAGGCCTGCCTTACAAGAGACCCTGAAGGAAGCACTAAACATGGAAAGGAACAACCAATACCAGCCATTGCAAAAACACGCCAAAATGTAAAGACTAGGAAGAAACTGCATCAACTAACGAGCAAAATAACCAGTTAATATCATAATGGCAGGATCAAGTTCACATATAACAATATTAACCTTAAATGTAAATGGACTAAATGCTCCAATTAAAAGACACAGACTGGCAAACGATAAAGAGTCAAGACCCATCAGTATGCTGTATTCAGGAGACCCATCTCACATGCAGAGACACACATAGGCTCAAAATAAAGGGATGGAGGAAGATCTACCAAGCAAATGGAAAACAAAAAAAAGCAGGTATTGCAATACTAGTCTCTGATAAAACAGACTTTAAACCATCAAAGATCAAAAGAGACAAAGAAGGCCATTACATAATGGTAAAGGGATCAATTCAACAAGAAGAGCTAACTATCCTAAATATACATGCACCCAATACAGGAGCACCCAGATTCATAAAGCAAGTCCTTAGAGACTTACAAAGAGACTTAGACTCCCATACAATAATAATGGGAAACTTCAACACCCCACTGTCAACATTAGACAGATCAACGAGACAGAAAGTTCACAAGGATATCCAGGAATTGAACCCATCTCTGTAGCAAGCAGACCTAATAGACATCTACACAACTCTCCACCCCAAATCAACAGAATATACATTCTACTCAGCACCACATCACACTTATTCCAAAACTGACCACATAATTGGAAGTAAAGCACTCCTCAGCAAATGCACAAGAACAGAAATTATAACAAACTGTCTCTCAGACCACAGTGCAATCAAACTAGAACTCAGGACTAAGAAACTCAATCAAAACCGCTCAACTACATGGAAACTGAATAACCTGCTCCTGAATGACTACTGGGTACATAACGAAATGAAGGCAGAAATAAAGATGTTCTTTGAAACCAGTGAGAACAAAGATACAACATACCAGAATCTCTGGGACACATTTAAAGCAGTGTGTAGAGGGAAATTTACAGCACTAAATGCCCACAAGAGAAAGCTGGAAAGATCTAAAACTGACACTCTAACATCGCAGTTAAAAGAACTAGAGAAGCAAGAGCAAACACATTCAAAAGCTAGCAGAAGGCAAGAAATAACTAAGATCAGAGCAGAACTGAAGGAGATAGAGACACAAAAACCCTCCAAAAAACCAATGAATCCAGGAGTTGGTTTTTTGAAAAGATCAACAAAATTGATAGACCACTAGCAAGCCTAATAAAGAAGAAAAGAGAGAAGAATCAAATAGACACAATAAAAAATGATAAAGGGGATAATACCACTGACCCCACAGAAATACAAACTACCATCAGAGAGTACTATAAACACCTCTACGCAAATAAACTAGAAAATCTAGAAGAAATGGATAATTTCCTGGACACTTACACTCTCCCAAGACTAAACCAGGAAGAAGCTGAATCGCTGAATAGACCAATAGTAGGCTCTGAAATTGGGGCAATAATTAATAGCCTACCAACCAAAAAAAGTCCAGGACCAGATGGATTCACAGCTGAATTCTACCAGAGGCACAAGGAGGAGCTGGTACCATTCCTTCTGAAACTATTCCAATCAATAGAAAAAGAGGGAATCCTCCCCAACTCATTTTATGAGGCCAACATTATCCTGATACCAAAGCCTGGCAGAGACACAACAAAAAAAGAGAATTTTAGACCAATATCCCTGATGAACACTGATGCAAAAATCCTCTATAAAATACTGGCAAACCGGATCCAGCAGCACATCAAAAAGCTTATCCACCATGATCAAGTGGGCTTCATCCCTGGGATGCAAGGCTGGTTCAACATACGCAGATCAATAAATGTAATCCAGCATATAAACAGAACCAAAGACAAAAACCACATGATTATCTCAATAGATGCAGAAAAGGCCTTTGACAAAATTCAACAGCCCTTCGTGCTAAAAATGCTCAATAAATTCGGTATTGATGGAATGTATCTCAAAATAATAAGAGCTATTTATGACACACCCACAGCCAATATCATACAGAATGGGCAAAAACTGGAAAAATTCCCTTTGAAAACTGGCACAAGACAGGGATGCCCTCTCTCACCACTCCTATTCAACATAGTGTTGGAAGTTCTGGCCAGGGCAATCATGCAGGAGAAAGAAATAAAGAGTATTCAGTTAGGAAAAGAAGAAGTCAAATTGTCCCTGTTTATAGATGACATGATTGTATATTTAGAAAACCCCATTGTCTCAGCCCAAAATCTCCTTAAGCTGATAAGCAACTTCAGCAAAGCCTCAGGATACAAAATCAATGTGTAAAAATCACAAGCATTCTTATACACCAGTAACAGACAGAGAGCCAAATCATGAATGAACTTCCATTCACAATTGCTTCAAAGAGAATAAAATACCTAGGAATCCAACTTACAAGGGATGTAAAGGACCTCTTCAAGGAGAACTACAAACCACTGCTCAGTGAAATAAAAGAGGACACAAACAAATGGAAGAACATACCATGCTCATGGATAGGAAGAATCAATATTGTGAAAATGGTCATACTGCCCAAGGTAATTTATAGATTCAATGCCATCCCCATCAAGCTACCAATGAGTTTCTTCACAGAATTGGAAAAAACTGCTTTAAAGTTCATATGGAACCAAAAAAGAGCCCGCATCGCCAAGACAATCCTAAGTCAAAAGAACAAAGCTGGAGGCATCACGCTACCTGACTTCAAACTATACTACAAGGCTACAGTAACCAAAACAGCATGGTACTGGTACCAAAACAGAGATATAGACCAATGGAACAGAACAGAGTCCTCAGAAATAATACCACACATCTACAGCCATCTGATCTTTGACAAACCTGAGAGAAACAAGAAATGGGGAAAGGATTCCCTATTTAATAAATGGTGCTGGGAAAATTGGCTAGCCATAAGTAGAAAGCTGAAACTGGATCCTTTCCTTACTCCTTATGTAAAAATTAATTCAAGATGGTTTAGAGACTTAACTATTAGACCAAATACCATAAAAACCCTAGAAGAAAACCTAGGTAATACCATTCAGGACATAGGCATGGGCAAGGACTTCATGTCTAAAATACCAAAAGCAATGGCAACAAAAGCCAAAATTGACAAATGGGATCTCATTAAACTAAAGAGCTTCTGCACAGCAAAAGAAACTACCATCAGAGTGAACAGGCAACTTACAGAATGGGAGAAAATTTTTGCAATCTACTCATCTGACAAAGGGCTAATATCCAGAACCTACAAAGAACTCAAACAAATTTACAACAAAAAAACAAACAACCCCATCAAAAAGTGGGCAAAGGATATGAACAGACATCTCTCAAAAGAAGACATGCATACAGCCAACAGACACATGAAAAAATGCTCATCATCACTGGCCATCAGAGAAATGCAAATCAAAACCACAATGAGATACCATCTCACACCAGTGAGAATGGCGATCATTAAAAAGTCAGGAAACTACAGGTGCTGGAGAGGATGTGGAGAAATAGGAACACTTTTACACTGTTGGTGGGATTGTAAACTAGTTCAACCATTATGGAAAACAGTATGGCGATTCCTCAAGGATCTAGAACTAGAAGTACCATATGACCCAGTCATCCCATTACTGGGTGTATACCCAAAGGATTATAAATCATGCTGCTATAAAGACACATTCATATGTATGTTTATTGCGGCACTATTCACAATAGCAAAGACTTGGAATCAACCCAAATGTCCATCAGTGACAGACTGGATTAAGAAAATGTGGCACATATACACCATGGAATACTATGCAGCCATAAAAAAGGATGAGTTTGTGTCCTTTGTAGGGACATGGATGCAGCTGGAAACCATCATTCTCAGCAAACTATCACAAGAACAGAAAACCAAACACCGCATGTTCTCACTCATGGGTGGGAACTGAACAATGAGATCACCTGGACTCGGGAAGGGGAACATCACACACTGGGGCCTATCATGGGGACGGGGGAGGAGGGAGGGATTGCATTGGGAGTTATACCTGATGTAAGTGACGAGTTGATGGGTGCTGACGAGTTGATGGGTGCAGCACACCAACATGGCACAAGTATACATATATAACAAATGTGCACATTATGCACATGTACCCTAGAACTTAAAGTATAATAATAATAAAAAAATAAAAATAAAAATAATAAAAAAAGGACATGAATATAAATCATTATTTTCTAGTTATTACCCAGCTCACCTAAGCATTTCTGTAAAGCTGGCATTTGGATGAATAGAAGCGGGAACTGATGAACCAATGACTAAACACAATTGAACTCATAGACAACGTTGGGGTCATATATTTATTTGATACAGGAAAGAAACCTGTATTTTTTTTAAGGAAGTGGCTAACACACAGACTTTTCGATAGTTTAACCTTTCTATTCCCTTCCCTGCCTCAACCATAGATCCAAATTATTTATTATAATACATAGTTATATGACCCAAAGTATTGATAATAATAAAGACTGGATACCACCAAAACCAGGGTTTCTTTAATTGGAGTTCACAGATCCTTCACAAACCTTAAAGTAGTCTTTGGTGTTCTCTTTTTCTCCTCAAGAATTCTTTAATTTTATGTTTTCATTTTGTTGGTCTTTTCTAACAAATTATTAGTAGCATATTATGAATCATCCAAATGATCATCTTTCATTATTTACATTTGTGGTTATAACTGTGATGGTGCCAAGTAGCACGACTTTCAAATGTTGAACACGAATCAGGAAAGAACAGAGATGGCTTTAGTATGGTTGCACCATGTGAAGACCAAATGAAATCGTGGTGCACAGTATACAAGTTTGCACAGTGGTTCCAATACAAATTTCACTGTATGGTATGCTATAGCATCAGCAGGCCAAACTCAGTAGCAAAAAACAGATACTGTAGTTCTTGTTGCTGGATTCACATTGCAAGGGGTGGCTTAATTTCAACAAAATCTGCCAGATAAATGGTGTTAATTTCTATTTTTATTGGTTCTGAATTTTTATTTAACATGTACATGTGTTCTAGTATTACAGTTGTATAGGAGCTATAAACATAAGGATATCATGCATTGTTCCCTATTTTTACATAGTTAAGAAATATAAATAATGTAAGTAAACATTTGAAACCTAATTTTTCTTTTTTTTCCCCAAGACGGAGTCTCGCTCTGTTGCCCAGGCTGGAGTGCAGTGGCACTATCTTGGCTCACTGCAAGCTCTGCCTCCCTAGTTCACCCCATCCTCCTGCCTCATCCTCCCAAGTAGCTGGGACTACAGGCACCCGCCACCACACCCGGCTAATTTTTTGTATTTTTAGTAGAGACAGGGTTTCACCGTGTTAGCCAGGGTAGTCAATCTCCTGACCTCATGATCTGCCCACCTCGGCCTCCCAAAGTGCTGGGATTACAGGCATGAGCTACCGCGCCTGGCCAAGATACTTCTTTCTTTTGAAAGAGAGCTTTATCATTCTTGTCCAGGCGCGGTGGCTCGCGCCTGTAATCCCAGCACTTTGGGAGGCCGAGGTGGGCAGATCACCAGGTCAGGAATTCGAGACCAGCTTGGCCAACATGGTGAAACCCCGTCTCTACTAAAGATAAACAATTAGCAGGGCGTGGTGGGGCGTGCCTGCAGTCCCAGCTACTCCGGAGAGTGAGGCAGGAGAATGGTGTGAACCCGGGAGGCGGAGGTTTGCAGAGCCACTGCACTCCAGCCTGGGCGACAGAGCGAGACTCTGCCTCAACAAACAAACAAACAAACAAATAAAAAACCAAGAGAGCTTTATTATTCTTTATTCTGAAAGACAGCTTTATTATTCTTGAGAAACACTGACTTAAACCAGCATTTTTCAACATTTTTATCCTGTGAGTCTCCTTCATTATTATCTCATGAACCACTTAGGCATTTCACGTCATTTAAAAAATTTTCGTATGACATGTAAGAAGAGAGTTCACAGAAAACAGTATGTTTTAGATAAATGTATAATAGAAGTTTGTTTTGTGGAGTTTATTTTTTTAAATATCTATTTTAAGACTATAAAAACAAATTATTTTTTGTTATAAAATACACTTATAAGATTTTTTTTGAATTATAAGAAGTAAAGCATAGCTTGTTAACAAATTCAAAATTGACAATATATTCTCTGTGAATCTGAGACTAAATACATATATAAACATATTGAAATACAACTACATATTATGACATTACAAATTGACACAAAATACTTTCTTTTCCTGATGTTTTTAGTTTTTGACTTTCGTACATAAAAATCAACTGGGATTTTAAAACTAATGTTTGTGCTTTGTTTATAAGTAATGAGATCAGAGGAATAGTTCCAGGCTATTATTTGCAAACATACTTCCATAATAGTTATATACAGCAGCAGCAGCTGAATCTTTATTTCTAATAAATTGACAATTTGAGTGCAGTCATCACTATGTTTTCTCTTTTTTGGATTCATTTTTTAGTCCTAGAGTTATGTATTAGTACTATATAAAAATTTTCATGATATGAATGCAACTTCTGGGTGAGATGAGCACCATCATAAGTTAGCTGTGAAATAATCATCACAATTAGGCTGGACACCATGGTCATGCCTGTAATCTCAGTGCTTTGGGAGGCCAAGGTGAGAGGACCACTTGAGTCCAGGAGTTTAAGGTTACATGAGCTATGGCCACACCACTGCACTCCAGCCTGGACGTCACGGTGAGACACTGTCTCTGTCTCAAAAAAAATGATCACGATTATATCTCTTACAGGTTTATTTTATTCCGGACCATTAGTCTTCTATCTTTAAAAAAAATCCGTATATGTAAAAGAATTAAAAGCAATTTAAAGTTGTTAAATAGTGCAACCACCACTCTGACATGAGTATTTAGCTGAGAGAGTAACTACGTTACTTAATGCTTGTCATCAGATGTCTACAACCAGCTCTGTGGGCTCACTCAGCACAATTCAGAGACTCTCAAACTTCCATCTTGTTGGTTTTTTTTTATTTTGTTTTGTTATTGTTTTGAGACAGGGTCTTGTTCTGTCTTCCAGGCTGGAGTGCACTGGCGCAATCACAGCTCATTGCAGTCTCGAGCTCCTGGGCTCAAGTGATCCTCACATTTCAGCCTCTCAAGTAGCTGGGACTACAAGTGTGGCCACCATGTCTGGCTAATTTTAAAATTTCTTTTTTTTTTTTTTTTTTTTGAGATGGAGTCTTGGTCTGTCACCAGGCTGGAGTGCAGTGGTGCAATCTCGGCTCACTGCAACCTCCGCCTCCTGGGTTCAAGTGATTCTCCTGCCTCAGCCTCCCGAGTAGCTGGGACCACAGGTATGTGCCACCACACCCAGCTAATTTTGTGTATTTTTAGTAGAGACCAGGTTTCACCGTGTTAACCAGGATGGTCTCGATCTCTTGACCTTGTGATCCACCCACCTCGGCCTCCCAAAGTGCTGGGATTACAGGTGTGAGCCACCGTGCCCGGCCTCAAATTTTTTTTTTGTGGAAACAAAGTCTCTCCATGTTGCCCAGGATGGTCTCAAACTCCTGGGCTCGAGCCATCCTCTTGCCTCGGCCTCCCAAAGTGCTGGGATTACAGACGTGAGCCACTACACCCAGCCCCAAACTTCCATTTTGAACTGGAAAACTACTTTTAAATGATTTTAATTCCCACCGTTTTAAAAGTAGAAATTGATATAGATTCTATTACTGTCTTCTGCAATCCTGTCCACCTATAATATAGAACATCAGCTGGGAAACGCTGATCTAAAACACCACTCAACACATCTCTATTTCACTTCAGTGAAGTCTTCATAAAGACTTGGTCTGCTCTGATAATCCGTACTGGTGTTTTTAAATCCTGATGGTTAGGAAGTCCTTTATGAGCAAGTCACTTAACCTCTCAGGACCTCAGATTTCTCATCTAGAAAAGGAAGGAGTTTGGATAAGATTATTTTTAAAAGTCCTATCCACACTAGAATTCTGTGATTTTTATGTATTATCCAAAGCATTAGTTTTCATAACTGTTTAACATCAGAACAATATGTTTTTAAAACAAAATCAAACAGAAGCCCTTAATACATAAAGCACTTAAAAGTGAGGCTGAGAATACACAATGTCTACAGAACACAAATTTGGAAACCACTGATCTGAAGCTCTCTTTTTAAGAACGCCTTCCTTTTTTCTTTGTCTCAGTGGAAAAGGAAAACATCTGGAAAGGATCCACCATATTAGTTTTCCTCTATGTAGACCAGAACATATGTATTAAGTCACCTGTCAGCTTTTTCTTCTCCAGATTAAATAGCCATTATAAGTCCCATTTCCCATCCCTTTAAAAATAGATTTCCTTTTTTTTTTTTTTTTTTTTTTAATGAACTTTCTTTGCTTTCGGTAACTCTTTATGAAAAAGTAAAGTTGCAAAGCAACCATGATCTCTCAGAAGAGCCCAGTGTAGCAAAAGGATTACTTCCAGCTCTGTCATGTGATTCTCATTCCTGATACACTCCGAGTTGTGTCCTTTTCAATAACAGCATTCCGTGGCTGCCTCTGATTCAACCAATAGCTTAGGAGGACCCGCAGTTTTGTTTTGGTTTGGTTTTTGGCTGAACTTGTTATATCTAGTCAATAATTTCCCATCCAATACCCATGTAATTTGTTATTGTCCTCGTGAAGACTCTGCAGTTTTTCTTATTGAACATAATCTTGTTTTTGATAGAGTGTTTTTCTAATTATTTAAGGTCACTGAATTTTTCTTCTGCTTTCCAACATACCTCATCCAACTTCAAAACCAATGTGAATGTTCTCTAGTTTATTGTTAAAGGTGCAGACTAAGAAAATGCCAATTATCTAAAAAAGAATCTATATGTGACGTGTGTTTTATAGGCTGAATTGTACCCCCACCCAAATTCCTCTGTTGACAGCTAACTCCCAGTACCTAAGAATGTAACCATAACTAGAGATAAGGTCTTTAAAGAGGTGACTCAGTTAAAATGAGGGCATTAGGGAGGGTCCTAATCCAATCTGACTGATGTCCTCATAAGAAGAGGAAATTTGGACACATGAAAGAGACACCAGGGTTTCCTGTGCACAAAGGAAAGGCCATGTGAAAACACACAAGAAGCAGCCATCTGCAAGCTAAGGAGAGGGGTCCTCACACTTTGATCGTGGACTTCCAGCCTCCAGAACGGTGAGGAAATACATTTCTGTTATTTAGGTCTCCCAGGCCGATATTTTGTTATGGCAGCCCTAGCAGCCCTAGAAAACTTATACACATGCTCCTGGCTTATGATAGTTTGACTGATGATGTTTTCAATTTATAGAACTGGGGTTTGTCAGAGCGCGACTCCATGGTAAGTCGAGAGACATCTGTTGAAGATTGACCTTATTCTGTGCACGACATTTTGCAGCCCCTTGGAGCTCACATGGGAACCTCTGCCATCACAGGGAAGGTTACAGGAGAGCACAAATACCCAGAACTCAAGTCAGAATAGGTCATAAGGGAAGATCTGAGTAAACTGCCCTGGAAGCACCAAGGAGCCAGAATTCTTTCCATCTAGGGGATCAGGGGAGGCTAAAAAAGAGGAAATGTCATCTGAACTGGGCCTTCAAAGATGGGCAAAATTCCAGTCATGGGTGGGAGGCGGGGAGGAAACGGGTGGCAATTCAGGGAAACTGGGCATTATGAGGGTGAACCAGGTTCGTAATACACCCATGAACCCTGTGAGAATGAATCCAGTTGTCATCAACCTATAAACAAGGTTGGCTGTTTGCAAACCTAACTAAATATCAAAACCAACTGGGAGCTTTTAAAAAATACATAGCTTCTCAGGCCCCACTGCCAGCCTGCTGAATCAAGAACTCCAGGAATGACATCCTAAAATATTTATTTTAATCAAATTCTCAAGCGGGATAGTACCAACTTCATCAATTCAAAGACCCTTTAATACAAACATTTCATTGACTTCTACATGATAATGGCTATATTTTTCTTGAATGAAAAAATACCTAAAGACAGAAAAACTATTATGAGTTTGGTAATAATTTCAAGTGAATTTGTATTTTATGAATTAGAACCAAGTTGACATGTTTAAAAGTGATATTCACATCTCAGTTTGACATATATACTGCATGTAAGACATTATTCAATTTGCAGATAACACCAGGTTGCATATAGGGCCTCTGTCCTATATACATGTATTAACAGACTCTCTGGCTACTTCTCTCCTCTTTTCCCTATTCCTCGCCCTCTGAGAAGGTGGCCATGTTTTTCATTGTTTTTATTTTTATTTTTAAAAGATTCTCTGAGACTCAAAGTCCTCCTTACTAAAGTGATGAAAGTAATCCCTACTCCTTACATTGAGGATTAAGTGAGCTTTAGGGTTTTGTTTCATTTTGTTGTTTTGTTTTTTGGGTTTTATTTCTTTTTGAGACAAGGTCTTGCTCTGTCACCCAGGCTGGAGTGCAGTGGCACGACCTCGACCTCGACCTGCAGCCTTGACCTCCTGGGCTCAAGTAATGCTCCCACCTCAGCTTCCTGGCTTCCTGAGTTACTGGGGCTACAGTCACGAGCCACCATGCTCAGCTAATTTTTATGTTTTTTGTAGAGTCTGGGGTTTTGCCATATTGCCTAGGCTGGTCTCAAACTTCTGGGCTTAAGCAATTCTCCCACCTCAGCCTCCCAAAGTGCTAGTGATTGCAGGCACGAGCCACTGCACCCAGTTGAGATAATTTAAATAAAGTACAAAATACAGTGCTAAATCTCACCCCACCCCCTTCCCCAGCTCCACCACACAAGTATGAGCTCTTTCAATATATTTTTTGAAGCTGGGCCCTTCAGTCAGCCTTTTCTCAATTCAGGTTTTAGCTAAAGCCAGAGACTCACCTCTAAAAACTTGTTTCAGACAAAAGTTCCCACCAATGGGGACCTTTGTCCACTACTTAGCAGCCAATGATGCCCAGGTAAGTCATCTTCCCAAACAGATAACAGTTTTGCCCAAGTGGCTGCCACGATGCAGACAAAGGTAAGCTGCTGTTCTCCTTTCCCACTTGATTTTTCTACCTCCAACCTTTTTTTGGGAGGTAGAAGGGATGGAGGTCTCACTCTATTGCCAAGGCTGGAGTGGAGTGGTGCGATTATAGCTCACTGCAACCTCGAACTCCTGGGCTCAAGCGATCCTCCCACCTCAGCCTCCTCAGCATCTAGGACAACAGGCATGCACCACCACACCTGGCTCATTTTCTAATTTTATTTTGTTGAGACAAGATCTCAAGATGTTGCCCAGGTTGGTATCGAACTCCTGGGCTCAAGTGATCCTCCCACTTCAACCTCCCAAAATTCTGAGATTACAGGTGTGAGCCACTGCACCTGGCCCACCTCCAGCCTTGAGAGTAACCTTCTGCAGAAAGTCTTCCTTGGCCCCTCATTGGGGTTCCCATAGTGCTAATGCCATATTTTATTCATGCATTCACCCATCCGTTAGTAAAAGAGTAATACCTGCCAGGGCTTATTTCAGACACTGAGTGAACAACCAGGCTAGGTCTCCGCTCTCATGGAGGTGCCATTCTAGTGGGGAAGGCAGTAAACTGTCAATTTACCATGCAGCATGTTAGGTAGGAAGACACACTAAGATGAAACATAAAGCTGGGCAAGGAAACAAGAGAGATATTGCTATTTGGGTAGGATAGTCAGGAAGAGCTTGTTGAGGTGATATTTGAGCAGAGACATGAAAAAATGAGAATATGGTCCAGTAGGACATCCGGGAAGAGAGTTCCAGGTGGCAACTTTCTCTGTTAGCAGCAGGGGTCTTCTATTACTCAGTTTATTTACCATTGTTATGGGTCGAATTGCATCTCCACAAAAATATCTTGGAGATATGTTGGAGTTCTAGCCTCCAGAATATGACCTTCTTTGGAGTCAGGAGCTTGTAGAGGTGATCAAGTTAAAATGAGGCCAGTAGGAGAAGCCCTAATCCCAAAGGACCAGAGTCCTTGTTAAAAGGGGAACTTTGGACACAGAGATACACATATAAGGGGGCAGGGGGTGGAAAAAGTCACGTGAAGATGAAGGTGGGGATCAGTGTGATACATCTACAAGTCAAGGGACACCAAAGATTGCCGGAAAACCCCCAAAAGCCACGAAAGAGACATGGAATAGATTCTCCCTCACGGCCTTCAGAACCAGCCCCGCCAACAACTTGGCCTTGCACCTCTAGCCTCCAGAACGGTGAGACAACAATGTTTTGTTGTTTAAAGGTTGATCAGCCTTAAGTTTGTATTAGATTGGTGCATAAGTAATTACGGTTTTCGCCATTACTTTCAATGGCAAAAAAAAAAAAAATCACAATTACTTTTGCACCAACCTAACTAGTACTCTGTTATGGCAGCTCTGGGAAACAAATACAGCCATCTGTGAGGGTCACAGACAGACCACTCACTCGCTCACCCAGGTTCACAGGATAAACACTAGTTACACTCCTGGGAGCCCTGGGTTACTGTAAATGCCCCCTAACTGGACTTCCTGTTTCCTGTCTTACTTTCTCTAACCATTCTCCACAGTACTGCCCTGATCTTTCTAAAACCCAAATCTTTCCTATCTCATGGCTTCACAAGCTTTTACCTGCCTCCCATTGTCTTTGGGATACAGCAAAATTTCTCAGCTTGAGGACACAATGCCCTTGGCATCCGGCCCCAGCATATTTGTCCAACCTTGTTTCTCTCATCTTTGCATTAACTCCTTAACCATAAGTTTTCTACTCCACTCTTAATGGGACGAAACTTCCTTTCATTCTGAGGCCTTCCCTTAGTCACCATCTCCACCAGAAAGCCTTCCCAAAGCCCCCAGGACAGGGTAGGTGTCCCTCCTATGTGCTCTCCAAAGCCGTTTCTTTCAATGCCATTGTGGCATTTATCATAGTGTGTTCAAGGCCTGTTTGTCAGTTTTCTCCCCGTGACCATGAGTTCCTATCTTGTTTGTATCTCCAGGCACCAAGAAAGCGCTTGGCACTTGGAGCACGTTCAACGGATGGATGAGAATAAATGAACAAAGCATGCCATGTTCCAACCAGCTGGTCCCAGAACTATTTTGTTCTCCTTTAAGGGATGGGGGATGGGCAGGTGACCTTTCCAGGGATTTCCCAATAGTAGGTAGAACCAGGGGAGCTGGATGGAGCTCCACCTTTCCTTAGTGGTTGCAAGAGGAATTTAGATTAGACATTCAAAAGCTGTTCCTTGTGTCTAAAAACACTTGCAGTATAAAGAAGGGAAAGTAAACAATACCGCGATTTTTGAGGCTGGGGTTGACCAATATTTTAGAATCTGTTTTTTTTTATAGGAAGTGGTCCCTTCAGGTACCCAAGCCTCTGATTCGGTAAACTGCATGTCCTGACCTACAGGCAAAGGTGGTGGGAGGTTAGGAGAATAGGGAATTGTTGCAACTAACAATGCAATGTGTCCTGTGCCTGTATCTCTAAAAAGTAAATATTTTTGAGGTTTAAAAATTATTTGCATGCATGGTTTGCCGGAGACCCTGGAAGAGGAAAGAAGAAAAGACAAAAAGGAACAACATTTTAAAAAATATGCCTGACTAGGAAAAGACAGAGGGGTCATAGACGAAAGTAATCAGGATTAGGTCTCTTTTGCAAATTCCTGAACGGGGAGATGTATCAGAATTTCCAGACCTCAAGAAATAGGGCCTTTAAAAGTCTCGTGTGCAAGAAGGGGGAAAAAGACGAGGGGGGCGGGGAGGCGGACTTGCTCTTCGCCGCAGGAAGTCTTCAATGGCTATCGAGTTATGAAGAACAACTGCCCAGAAGTCCTTATTCGGAGCGCTAAACTCGATTTTACCACATAAAGAGCAATATAAAAGCTCAGAGCAGCCCCATCATGGTGTTGGGGAAACAACTCGGCTTCCCCATGTGAGAAAACCAGAGAGCTCCGACTGGGTAGTAGCTCAGACCTGTGTTAAGGGTTTTATTTGCAAGTCAATGAACCAAACGGGCGACCCGGCTCGTTGTACCGCGTTCTGAAAGCAAGGTTATTATTATCGCCTATTGCCCCACTGAACAATTTCACTGAAAAGGAAGAGTCCCAGTCGTGTGTGTGCGCGTGGTGCCACCCGGGACGTGCAGCTACGTGCCCACCTCCAGAACGACTTTATTTACAAAGCGATTACCATGTTATCTATTTGTTTTCCTTTTCCAGCAGCAGCAGCCTTACTCAGCCCTCGAATTTCTTAATTACAAACCCGTTTGCTTCTAAATCAACCCCAAACCGTCAGGCAGAGCCCGGAGGGAGGCTGTGCAAGTTTGCACACACCCCCACCTCCCGGATCCAGGGCAACAGCAGAAGCAAGTAACTGTGTATGTGCAAAAAGGTGGATCTGGGGACGAGGATCGCTGAGTTTGTTTACAGAGCAGAGACGCCTCAGCTCGGATGCCAAAGCTACCAAGAGCTGCAAACGCAAACTTAGCAGAAGCACACGTACCCCGAGAGCGGCGGGTGGGCCCGAAAGCGCGGACTGGAATTCCAGGGCGCGGGAGCGGGGTTGGCCGGGCCCGCAAGCGCGCTCCGTCCACCTGCAGCCGCTGCCGCTCCCCGCCCCCAGCTCCTGTCCTTGAAAGGAGTGGAGGAAAAAAATGCATCTACACGCGGTGATCTAGAGTAGGTCTACCCACTGCCCGTATGAAAACACAAAGGCACAGCCTAGGAAAGGTCACTCAGGAAAGGGCGCATTATTTGTCCAGGTCTTTAAAACCCAACTCGAGGAAGCACAGCCATTCTTCGCAGTCTGGGGAAGCTTTTGCAAAACCGGGGAGGCAGAAGGGCACTCTGGCGGGCGGGGGCGCTGGGCGAGTCCCCTTTTCCCGTAGAGGGCCGGCCGGATCGCTGTGAGCCGAGTGAGAGAGCTGGGGGTGGGGAGATCCAACCAGAGTGGGGCGGTGAGCTCTCCTCGTTCCTATCCGGGCAGGCGCTACCTTCGGGCGGGGCGGCCGGGGAGGATTTCCCCCATGCCTTGGGGGTGGCTGAGCTAACCTCGCGTTTCTGGGCCGGGAAGAAACCAGAGTCGGGGGGCGACGGGGCGACTGGGCGGCCCCTGGGTCCCGCAGCCTCTGCGCACGTGCCGCGGGTGGCGGGTACGCGGCTCCCAGACCCGGTCCAGAGTGTCCGCGGCATTCCGGAATCCGCGTCTTGGCGCCGCCCGCCCTGGAGGCTCTCGCTCCGCCCTTCCTGAAATGCCTATATTAACTGTGGCCAAAGCCCTAAGAAACACAGCTCATTGTTGGCAGCTGCCGGGCGGTCCTGCCGAGCTGTGAGGGCAGCGGAGGGGAAATAAAAGGGAACGGCTCCGAATCTGCCCCAGCGGCCGCTGCGAGACCTCGGCGCCGACATCGCGACAGCGAAGCGTTTTGCACGCCAAGAAGGCCCCCTCTATGTGCTGCTGAGCCGGTCCTGGAACCGACGAGCCCGCCCTCGGTCTTCGGAGCAGAAATCGCAAAAACGGAAGGTAAGCGCGACGGGCAAAGCTGGCTGGGGATCCTGCCAGCCCAGTCCTCCGAGGGCAGGGTTTGCCCGGAGGAAGAGCGTGAGGCGAAGCTGGGGAATAACAACAGGATGTGCAACAACAGGATGAGGAGGGCTGATTTAATGCCTGAAGTTCGCGGCAGGGCTACGGGGCACTTCCTTTATTAGGCCACTTCGGGGAGCAGAGGGGGTGTGGGCTCGGGTCCCCCCGCCCGATCGCAGGGGAAGGGGCTGTTTATGCAGCGCTCGGCTGTGTTATGAGTGGCAGCTCCTCCGTGGTGGCGAGCCCGGGTGCACAGGCTGCTAGTGGGATCTTGGGGGGGGTGGTTTGCAGCCGACGTGCGCCCGGGAATCCTGGGGGGCAGAGGCGGGCAAAAGTGGGGTGCGCTGTGGTGGGCGACACGTGTGGCGCGGGTCTCATCGTCTGCCCTTTTCACTTCCAGGACTGGAAATGGCAGACCATATGATGGCCATGAACCACGGGCGCTTCCCCGACGGCACCAATGGGCTGCACCACCACCCTGCCCACCGCATGGGCATGGGGCAGTTCCCGAGCCCCCATCACCACCAGCAGCAGCAGCCCCAGCACGCTTTCAACGCCCTGATGGGCGAGCACATACACTACGGCGCGGGCAACATGAATGCCACGAGCGGCATCAGGCATGCGATGGGGCCGGGGACTGTGAACGGAGGGCACCCCCCGAGCGCACTGGCCCCCGCGGCCAGGTTTAACAACTCCCAGTTCATGGGCCCCCCGGTGGCCAGTCAGGGAGGCTCCCTGCCGGCCAGCATGCAGCTGCAGAAGCTCAACAACCAGTATTTCAACCATCACCCCTACCCCCACAACCACTACATGCCGGATTTGCACCCTGCTGCAGGCCACCAGATGAACGGGACAAACCAGCACTTCCGAGATTGCAACCCCAAGCACAGCGGCGGCAGCAGCACCCCCGGCGGCTCGGGCGGCAGCAGCACCCCCGGCGGCTCTGGCGGCAGCTCGGGCGGCGGCGCGGGCAGCAGCAACAGCGGCGGCGGCAGCGGCGGCAGCGGCAGCAGCAACATGCCCGCCTCCGTGGCCCACGTCCCTGCTGCAATGCTGCCGCCCAATGTCATAGACACTGATTTCATCGACGAGGAAGTTCTTATGTCCTTGGTGATAGAAATGGGTTTGGACCGCATCAAAGAGCTGCCCGAACTCTGGCTGGGGCAAAACGAGTTTGATTTTATGACGGACTTCGTGTGCAAACAGCAGCCTAGCAGAGTGAGCTGTTGACTCGATCGAAACCCCGGCGAAAGAAATCAAACCCCCAACTTCTTCGGTGTGAATTAAAAGAAACATTCCCTTAGACACAGTATCTCACTTTTCAGATCTTGAAAGGTTTGAGAACTTGGAAACAAAGTAAACTATAAACTTGTACAAATTGGTTTAAAAAAAATTGCTGCCACTTTTTTTTTTTCCTGTTTTTGTTTCGTTTTTGTAGCCTTGACATTCACCTCCCTTATGTAGTTTAAATATCTAGCTAACTTGGTCTTTTTCGTTGTTTGTTTTTATTCCTTTCCCTCACTTTCTCCAGTGCTCAACTGTTAGATATTAATCTTGGCAAACTGCTTAATCTTGTGGATTTTGTAGATGGTTTCAAATGACTGAACTGCATTCAGATTTACGAGTGAAAGGAAAAATTGCATTAGTTGGTTGCATGAACTTTGAAGGGCAGATATTACTGCACAAACTCTGCCATCTCGCTTCATTTTTTTAACTATGCATTTGAGTACAGACTAATTTTTAAAATATGCTAAACTGGAAGATTAAACAGATGTGGGCCAAACTGTTCTGGATCAGGAAAAGTCATACTGTTCACTTTCAAGTTGGCTGTCCCCCCTGCCCACCCCCCGCCCCCATATGTACAGATGATAATAGGGTGTGGAATGTCGTCAGTGGCAAACATTTCACAGATTTTTATTTTGTTTCTGTCTTCAACATTTTGACACTGTGCTAATAGTTATATTCAGTACATGAAAAGATACTACTGTGTTGAAAGCTTTTTAGGAAATTTTGACAGTATTTTTGTACAAAACATTTTTTTGAAAAAATACTTGTTAATTTATTCTATTTTAATTTGCCAATGTCAATAAAAAGTTAAGAAATAACTTGTTTTCTAGAAGTCATTTGGGAGTGATTGTGACCTTTGGTGGCTTTTTTCCCCGTCTTTGAGTTGAACACCTTATTGATGAGAGTAAGCATTCCAAAGGATAAATTACAGGACACTAAAACAGGTCATGATGAGCTTAAGCGGAGAGCAGGATTTAACATAATTGGCATAATGCTTCATTGTTATCATTGTAACATGCCTCTTGGTGTGCTTTAATCAAATGCTGCAAAGTTGTCACAGGCTTTTTTTTTTTCCTTAATTGCCATCATATCAAGTGTACTCCAGAGTTAGAAAGGTTTGCAATATTCAACATTGTTTTTCAATGGACAGGAGGCAAAACAATCAAGTGTTTCTGTTTATATCTGATTCAACTACTTAAATGGAGGTAGATTGGAATAATATACTGATTGATTGATGGGGGTGGCATTAAATATAAATCTACCTTTATCTCCAGTGATGATAGTTTTATTTTTCGGCGAAAGTGCCAAGGATAGGTACATATTTTCTAGGGTAATCTCTGAAACAGTGTCTGACTGGTTTATAGTTCTGAGAGGAAGAGGGGGCAGAATTCCGCCTTGAGGCTTTCCATTTTGTCCTATAATATTTAAAATGTACTCAGGTTGACTCAAAGGCCAAATTACAGTCTTTACAAGATGTTCCCTCTTAAGCATGCCCTGTTCTCCTGAATTCTGAGCTTTTCCTGTTGCATGCATGGGATGCAAAGCACCTAAAAATAATATTTTAATTTTACCTAGGTAGACGACTTACCAAGAAGACCATAGCTACAACTAAGTGGGTGTCAAGTTTTGCCTTATATAATCAAGCAAAGGAAAAAGTAATAGTGTGAAAATCTCAAATTATCCCAGGTGGAAGGAGAAGGAATTTTGTTTTTCTCCTTCATGTTTCCATGGCTTATCTTACGTTTATAAGAGCAACACACCTACCTTCAAGAAAAAATACAGACTTTTATACGTAACTTACTAGGAGAAGTAAAAAATGTAGGTTGAAGAAAATCTTACAAATAATGCTTTAAAAAAATGATTTCATTTAGACTTCGATTCTCATCTTAAATTCCATAGTTTATAAGAAATCAGGAAGAGCGGATATTTAGAAGTGTTACGAGAGAGTAAGTTGGCCATAAAGGCTGCTTTAAGTATAATTCAGATCATCTACATTTTATAATTCTATTTCCAAGGCAGGCCATGTAAAATTAAAATGCACACACTCCACTGGGTTTTTTATATACCTCTATAATTGACACTTTCTTATTTAAAACTATGTTCAAATAATTTCTGAAAATATACTGAATCATCCAAAACTCTTTTTACCCCACTTTAAAAACTGATCCAGATTTCCACATTAATAGTTAAAGCTGAAGTTTTCTTCAGCTAAGACATGTCAATACTAAATCTGCAATCAGCTATAAATCTGGCTAAGCTTTTTCACAGTAAGTTTTTCTTTCTCTTTTTTTTTCCAGAGGCTCAAGTGAAAAAATATGTTTGCATACATATTAATACAGCAACTCCTATCCTTTTTCACTAGTGCCAGGAAAAAAGGAAAGCGATTAAAGGCATTGTTTTTTTGCATAAAGAAGCAAAAGAATTGTCTTGCACCACCCTTCACCATTTATTCTGCCAGGGAATAAGCCACAACACCTGCTCTGTCACTAAATTCCTCCTGCTGCTCAAACGCCGGAACACGTATGTGGAGATGCAGAGCCCAAGGAACTATTATTAGCTCTTGAGCCCATCCCTACCAGAACAGAGGACTCAAACAGAGGAGCTGGGCTAAAAAGCACAATTTGTCTTCAGTACAAATACAATGCTCCCCCACCCCCGTTCACTTGAATGATCTGTTTCATTAAAAACTCTTTCTTGATCAACAATTGAGCAGATTCTACGTGATATCTGCAGGTCTCTTAAGCAGAGAAAAATAACTCCTTGTTTCAACAACCTGATTAATGAAACCTGTACAGTGACCTAGATCACCCGGCTACTGGCAGACATTTGCAAAACCTTTTGTGGTCTTGCTTCCTACTAAGTTGCTTATAGCATATGGGGAAATTTGACCTCTGTACCTTGGCTGTTTGTCAAAAAGTTTTAATATGATACAAGAGAGCTTCTGTTCTTTAAGCTTTGCCCAAAAATAGACACTCCATTCTTGATTTTCAAAAAGAGATCAATGATAAGCCGCAGTGCAACCTCATAGCTACATGTCAGAAAAATAAGTCCACATTAATAAAAACGTGTACTTCTGTCTTGTGCCTGATAAAATCCTTGTGACAGTATCTTTGCCGGAGCTGATAAAGACGTTAGCGCTATGGATGGGTCTTTGAAGAACTGTTACCTAATCACCACTGTTTATGGGGTGCTGGGCTAGAGCACTGGTAGCAGAAGGCTGACATCTATTGTGAAGTTTATGGTCTCCATGACTTTTACTACTGTAAACGCCTGGGATGGCTATAAATTGATGTCAACATTAAAGGCCAGATCCTTTAGAGAAAAATATTAATCCACTCATCTATTATGGGTGGCCAGTTTTGCAATAAAAACTTTGCAGCCCCGGACCATTAGGTGTTTTCGCCCCCTTGTGGAATTTATTTAGAAGGTCAATGAAAAGCTGTTTCCTCAAGAGGTTTTTCTCTTTATTGTTTGTTTTGTTACCATTTCTGAAGACTTTGTTTTCTTCTTTGAGCAAACAGCACATATTCAAGCAACACATTTTTTAAATCAAAGAAGATTCCAAAATAAACATCCTTTATAAAATAAGAATATTTTACTTACCAAAGACCTTAACCTATGATTAAGTGTGCATAATTGAGATTTGCCTCATATTTGAAAATATGCATTACCTAAGGGGTTTTCTCTTAAAAACCTAAGGAGCAGTGGTTTGGGCCGATGCTTTAGCCTGTAAACTGAGGGGATGGGAAACCCTCGGCGCCTCCACAACAGCACTGTTGATTTGCAGTAAGGGAAAATAACAATGCATTTGATGGTATGAGGTTGGAAAGGTGGAGGGAAATATCCAGGAATGCAGAATGCAATTATCCACATTGGAATGTGACCAAGCCACCAGCCCTAATCTTGTGAAAGGACTGCAGGATCTTTAATGAGGATGAGTGTTGCTGTCTAATTGAGTCAGTAAAATTTACTTTAAAATAAACCGGGGAGATAACATTGTCTCCAAAAAATAAATAAATTTAGAATTCAAAGAATTTAGGACCCATGCCATTGGCAATTTTTTTCCTCTGCAATGGAATTGTTTTGCTAGCATGAAAGCAGCATTACACCTCTTCAGAAATGCATGCTTCAGAGGTGGTATTTATCATTTTGGGACTGTACCACTATCATCCAAATCAGCGCTCCCAGGCAGGTTGAGGCTGAGCCTCCAGAAGAGAACAATAGGTAGCACATCAAATGACTTAGCCAGTGAACCCCTATTATCAGGGGCTCTGTTTGTCTTCTCCCCCTAGAATAGAAGGAACAATGGCAATGTCAGAATTTTAATTGCAATGGACTGGCTTAAATTACTTGACCTATTTTTATGCAGCAAGGAGAAAAATGATTCCTTTTTTTTTTTCCTGGTAGCCATACTTCTAATTTAAACTGGAAAAGGAAATACAAGAATATTTTCTATCAAATAACATACTGCTGATAATTTTAGTTCGCCTTGTAGTAAGCCCCACCTATATTTTTGAAAAATATTAAAACATCTGAAATAAAGAACTTCTTCCCTTCCCAGGAAGAAATTAAACTCATAAGTAATGCTAAATAGTGAGAAAATATTCTGAGAGCGGCTGGCGAGAATTTCTATCATATTTTGACATTTATACACAATGAAAGAAAAGCTATGATTAATAAGAGTCTGTTGTGTTGAGAAACTGAATCCTTGGGAAACAGAAACTATCAGACCGACCTCTTCCACACTGTCTACGAACAAATAATGACTTTTTAGCAGCTGGATTCTTATCAGTTACTTCCTTCCCTAGATGAGCACTAAACGAAGCAGCCCCAGGAGGCAGTTAGTGGTGCTTTCTGAGAATTCAGCTTGGCTAAATCAGAACTTGCAGAGTGAGCAAAAAGCACATGAAAGAAAGATGGACGATGAATATTATTACTTGCTTTATATGTTATTAGTTTTCATTAGGCTGAACTAATCTGAAAGATTAGTGAGGCAGGGGCACAACCAGGGGTGAGGACCGCAGTTCACGGAATTCTTGGAATTTTCCCATGGTATCACCATTGTGCTCAGCCCTGAAATCCTTCCCTTTCTTTCCTCTACAGTAGAGTGGTTACTTGATTACATTTTGGGTTGCTGAACAAAGCCGACAGGGGAATCTGTCTCCTGAGGAGCCTGTAGCAAGGCAAGGTTAGCGTGGTGCGCATTGCAGGAGATATGCAAATAGTAGAGTGGCTTTTGAAAAGTTAATATGCCCAAAGAATTCTGCCTGTCCATTCCTGAAAGCTGAGTGGGGAGCAAAATTAAAGCTTGAGTGCAAGTCAAACTAGCATAAAATCAGGAAAAGTCAGCCAACTCCAGATTGTCAATACTGTCTTTATGAACACTCGCTACAGTGAAGGAAACGGGCTTGGAGGCTATTGAAGTCTTTTCTCTTTGGGTTTCCCTATGGACTGGAATGAAATTTGGCCTTGTGATTTCCTTAGTCACTAGGCCACAGAATTTTGTTGTTGTTAATGGTGGTGGTTTATTCTCGTAATCTACTGGTTTTGGGGTTTGCTTTGGGTTCCGTTGGGTTTTTTGCTTCATAACAGTTGGTATCTCCTTCATGACAAACACATAGTATACTTCAATTGTGCATACACATTCTTAGATCACCTTCTAAATATGGCTCCGTTGCATGTATTTTGGATAACTCTTGAGGATAAGCAAGATGATGACCAGTTTCATATATCTCTCTTTACCCAGTGTGTTTACCAAACATAAGGATGATGAGGCCAGTAGGTGAAAAATGATTGAACTGACTGTTATGTTTCTAATACAAACTTAAATATATAAATGTTTCTAAGATCCCCTTCTGACACCATGTTTTGAATCAATGGTTCTCAGCTGGGTAGAGGTACCTCTCAGGATAGGGAGAAGGGAGAGAAAACAGTAATTTATAAAAACATATTCCATACTATATTTGGACAGATGTTTTAATACACATTCTTTTAGTAAAACAAAATGTAGAAAGACATTTCAAAATCTCTCTTTTTTTTTTTTTTGAGACAGAGTCTTGCTTTGTTGCCAGGCTGGACTGCAGTGGCACGATCTCAGCTCACTGCAACCTCACCTACTGGGTTTAAGTGATTTTCCTGCCTCAGCATCCTGGGTAACTGGGACTACAGGCCCGCACCACCACGCCCAGCTATTTTTTCTGTATTTTTCTTAGAGACGGGGTTTCACCATATTGGCTGGGATGATCGGAATCTCTTGACCATGTGATCCACCCACTTCGGCCTCCCAAAGTGATGGGATTACAGCGTGAGCCACCGCGCCCACCTCAAAATCTTCTTGACTGATAGGGCATAGATTTTTAAATAGTAAGAAACACTGTTTAGACTGCATGGGATCAAATCAAAGAAATTTACCCTTCCGTCAACATCTCTTAACATATCTCTTTGTTGACCGTAAGTTTCCTGTGGCTGCCTTGGTTGAGCACTTACTATGTGACAGATATTGTGGTAGGCACTTTACATACATAATCTCATTTAATGCTCACAATATGCTTGCAAGATTCATGATATTCTCCCAAATTTACATAAGGAAATTGACATTTAGAGAGGAAGTCAGCTGCTCAAGGACAACACAGTAGCAGACAGAGGAGCAGAGTAGTTTCCAGACCTAGCTTCTGAGTCAGTGCTCTTTCTAGGATGCAATGCTGCTGTGATAAACCAAATGACTCCTATTCTTAAATGCCACTGATTGTAAAATGATCAATTTAATAAGCGATTAAGAAAAAAACCCATTACATTACATGAACACAAGTTCTAAAATATATGAACACAACTATACCATGTATTTATCCGTACAATCCCACACCGTTTCCTTTTGGAATTCACAAGATTCAGGTCTATGCTTTTTCAAATTGGTATAAAAATTCCTCCAAATTCAGTGTGACCCCTGAAAGTGCATGAGTAGCATCCTGGTGAGCTGCTTACCTCTTCTTAACGTTTTGACCTCGTTAGGACTTCAAGTCAAATGAATGAATATCAGTGATTTAAATTGCAATTTTAGTTTTTTTTCCATAATTGAATTCCATCTTGCTGGAAATAAACAGTTTCTTTCAGAAATTAAGCCAATGCCTTACTCTGCCAATTCCATACTCTATTAAATGAGAATGTTAGTTAGTAAATTCTGGCACATAAATATGACCGCTTTACAACTTCCCCACTGCCTGCCAGCAATTATGTTTTAATATTGATTATAAGATTCAGGTTGATTTCATAATGTTAATTTTTTTTAAGTACATGTTAGAATAAAGGAAATTCAGGATTTAGTTACTTTACACTTAACTAATCTTCCTCAATTTATCCAAACTTCCTTGATGCAAATGTAAGCTCACGTTCTCTTACTTTGGTCTTCTACGGAAATGGAGAACTCTTCTATTAATACTTGTACTGAAAAGAATAGTAGATCAGGAATAAAAAACATAGGTCTAGTCTTAACTCTGCAACCAAATAGCTGTGTAATTTAATCACTGTTGACTCAAGTTTCTCCATCAGTAAAATGAAGATGTTTAATTAATACATCTTGTATTCAAATTCTCATGAAGAAAACATAAGCCCGTTCCTATCATTTCTCCTTCTCTGAAAAGATGGAGTACAATATTATAAGACCACCTCAAAACCTGTTCCGTCATTCTCATTATTTTTCCAAGCTCACCATGAGTCTGTGGATGTGCCATAGACCTGACCCAGTTGTGTCAACTTTCCAAAGGTTGGAATAGTCTTTGTAAATATTCCCTTTCATTGCCATAATGAGCACAAATTTTGGCTACTGAGATTTATCAGCCTGCAAGCAAATACTGAAAAAACTTGCCACCCTAGGAAATATTTCTAGAACATGACATTGCAAATTTGTTGATGCAGTTGTTTAAATTATGTGTGTGTGTGTGTGGTGTAATTTACTGGAAATAATTCAATCAATTCTTTATTTCAGGTTCTGTTTTATTTTCCTACAGATTAATTTCACTTTTCCAACCTCATAAATAACAAACTATAACTATTTGAACTCTCTTCCCTTCAAACATCTCTTTCTGGGTCACAATCATTATCATTATCATTAGCATGATTGTTAGTATTATTAACTTTCTGAGAGAGGTAATTCTATATACAATGCTAACTCAGAGGAAGCTAGCATGTGTTGAACACTATAATAAGCAGAGACGTAAGAGTTTTCAAGTAGTTAAGAGGCATTTGTCTACATCAATTTATCTATTTCTCCTTCCCCAACTTTCCAAGAGCACATTCCAACAGTTTGGGAAATAAATTATTTAGCTAGATGACAAATCAATAGATTCGTTTAAAATTGTTAAACAAAAGGGACTGTATATCATAATACATAACTATCCAGGAAGCAATTATAGACTGACATGTAAAAGTAATGTAGCTAAAGAACCATGATGTTATGAAATATTTGTTCCTTTCATCACCGAGCCACTAGATGGAGCTAAAGGTCTGTAAATTCATATTTGCACTTTCTCCTGCACTGTTAGACTGTCATTTCCTTAAAGAACTTGCCCCCAAAACAGACACAGACCAGTGGAACAGAACAGAGTCCTCAGAAATAATACCACACATCTACAGCCATCTGATCTTTGACAAACCTGACAAAAACAAGAAATGGGGAAAGGATTCCCTATTTAATAAATGGTGCTGGGAAAATTGGTTAGCCATAAGTAGAAAGCTGAAACTGGATCCTTTCCTTACTCCTTATATGAAAATTAATTCAAGATGGATTAGAGACTTAAATGTTAGACCTAATACCATAAAAACCCTAGAAGAAAACCTAGGTAATACCATTCAGGACATAGGCATGGGCAAGGACTTCATGTCTAAAACACCAAAAGCAATGGCAACAAAAGCCAAAATTGACAAATGGGATCTAATTAAACTAAAGAGCTTCTTCACAGCAAAATAAACTACCATCAGAGTGAACAGGCAACCTACAGAATGGGAGAACATTTTTGCAATCTCCTCATCTGACAAAGGGCTAATATCGAGAACCTACAAAGAACTCAAACAAATTTACAAGAAAAAAAACAAACAACCCCATCAAAAAGTGGGCTATGGATATGAACAGACATTTCTCAAAAGAAGACATGCATACAGCCTACAGACACATGAAAAAATGCTCATCATCACTGGCCATCAGAGAAATGCAAATCAAAACCACAATGAGATACCATCTCACACCAGTGAGAATGGCGATCATTCAAAAGTCAGGAAACAACAGGTGCTGGAGAGGATGTGGAGAAATAGGAACACTTTTACACTGTTGGTGGGACTGCAAACTAGTTCAACCATTATGGAAAACAGTATGGCGATTCCTCAAGGATCTAGAACTAGAAGTACCATATAACCCTGCCATCCCATTACTGGGTATATACCCAAAGGATTATAAATCATGCTGCTATAAAGACACATGCACACGTATGTTCATTGTGGCACTATTCACAATAGCAAAGACTTGGAATCAACCCAAATGTTCATCAGTGACAGACTGGATTAAGAAAATGTGGCACATATACATCATGGAATACTATGCAGCCATTAAAAAGGATGAGTTTGTGTCCTTTGTAGGGACATGGATGCAGCTGGAAACCATCATTCTCAGCAAACTATGGCAAGAACAGAAAACCAAACACCGCATGTTGTCACTCATAGGTGGGAACTGAACAATGAGATCACCTGGACTCGGGAAGGGGAACATCACACACCGGGGCCTATCATGGGGAGGGGGGAGGGGGGAGGGATTGCATTGGGAGTTATACCTGATGTAAATGACGAGTTGATGGGTGCTGATGAGTTGATGGGTGCAGCACACCAACATGGCACAAGTATACATATGTAACAAACCTGCACATTATGCACATGTACCCTAGAACTTAAAGTATAATAATAAAAAACAAAAAAGAAAAATAAAAAAAATTTAAAAAAGAGAACATGCCCCCAGCCCCACTTACTATTTCCTATTTGTATTACTGAAACATAAAATATCCTATGTGACCTATTTTAACCCTCAAAATTAAAGATATGTCAAGGTCACCCAAATACACTCTACCCAGGCACCATTGCTTGCTACAGTCTAATAAAAATAGGAAATTGACAAAAGATGTCTTTGAGCAACTCCACTCTTTTTCTTTTCCTTTTCTTTTTTTTTCTTCTATTATACTTTAAGTTCTAGGATACATGTGCACAACGTGCAGGTTTGTTACATAGTTATACATGTGCCACGCTGGTTTGCTGCACCCATTAACTTGTCATTTACTTTAGGTATTTCTCCTAACGCTATCCCTCCCCCTGACCCCCACCCCACGACAGGCCCCCAGTGTGTGCTATTCCCCGCCCTGTGTCCAAGTGATCTCATTGTTCAATTCCCACCTATGAGTGAGAACATTCGGTATTTGGTTTTCTGTCCTTGTGATAGTTTGCTCAGAATGATGGTTTCCAGCTGCGTCCATGTCCCTGCAAACGACATGAACTCATCATTTTTTATGGCTACATAGCATTCCATGGTGTATATGTGCCACATTTTCTTAATCCAGTTTATCATTGATGGACATTTGGGTTGGTTCCAAGTCTTTGCTATTGTGAATAGATCCGCAATAAACATACATGTTCATGTGTCTTTATAGCAGCATGATTTATAATCCTTTGGGTATATACCCAGTAATGGGATCGCTGGGTCAAATGGTATTTCTAGTTCTAGATCCTTGAGGAATCTGTCTTCCACAATGGTTGAACTAGTTTACACTCCCACCAACAGTGTAAAAGCATTTCTGTTTCTCCACATCCTCTCCAGCATCTGTTGTTTCCTGACTTTTTAATGATCGCCATTCTCACTGGTGTGAGATGGTATCTCATTGTGGTTTTGATTTGCATTTCTCCGATGACCGGTGATGATGAGCATTTTTTCATGTGTCTGTTGGCTGTTACATAAATGTCTTCTTTTGAGGAGTGTCTGTTTATATCCTTTGCCCACTTATTGATGGGGTTTTTTTTTTCCTTGTAAATTTATTTAAGTTCTTTGTAGATTCTGGATATTAGCCCTTTGTCAGATGAGTAGATTGCAAAAATTTTCTCCCGTTCTGTAGGGAGCAGCTCCACTTTCTTCCCCTTTTTAACCCCTTCCCTTTTTGAAGTGCTCTCCTGCCTTCCATTTGCTCAGGTATCAGTAGCTCAATTTTCTGCCCTGCTGGGACGTTTATATCTTAATAGAGAAATTTTAGAGAGAGAACATTTAAAGGAAGAAATTTTGAATGGTAGGATTTTGTGCATCAGTCAGAAAGACATTTGAAGGTCCCTAAGCCTTTCTCTACCTTTTTCTGACCCTAAAATCATTCATCTTTCCTGTCTCTCCTACTTCTCAAGCCAGTTCAAAATCTTATATTAGGCCTTTTGCTCCTACCTTAAATATTGGTGTTTGCTAGAATTCTTACCTCACCTCACTAGTCAATTTCATCTATTTCTAAAGGGCTCTGATACCATCTAGATATTGAGCATTTTAAAACCCAGATGTCCAGCCCAGACCTCCCCAATCTCTGCTTACTACTGAATGAACACAGGCACGTGCGCGCGTGCGCGCGCGCACACACACACACACACACACACACACAGACGTCTGATACACATTGGAGTAGAATATGTTCAAGACTGCATTCAGTCCTCTCTCATTCACTTCCTATGTTCTGATTCCTGGTCAGTGGAACTGCTATTCATCCAGACACTGAAACCAGAAATCTAGAACTTTCTTCCATTCCTTCCCTCTTCTTCACCACCAGCCAAGCTACTTAGTTACTACATTCAACAAGCTTGCTATGTCTGCTGTCCACCTGCCTACAATGTGCCTTCCTTCCTAAACCTCCCTTAGGTCTTTGTGAGAATTTTCTTTTCAGATGGCCACACTAATTAAAATGGAAAGCCATCTCCAGCGTTTCCCCATGGCATACCCTATCCCTTTAATCCTGATCAACTTTTCGCCAGAGCACTGCTATAAGGGTGTTTAAAACTGTCTATAAAGGCCCGGTGCAGTGGTTTACCCCTGTAATCCCAGCACTTTGGGAGGCCTAGGCAGGCAGATCACAGGGTCAGGAGATCGAGACCATCCTGGCTAACATGGTGAAACCCCGTCTCTACTAAAAAAAAAAAAAATTAGCCGGGCATGGTGATAAGCACCTGTATTCCCAGCTACTCGGGAGGCTGAGGCAGGAGAATGGCGTGAACCCAGGAGGCAGAGCTTGCAGTGAGCCAAGATGGTGCCACTGCACTCCAGCCTGGGTGACAGAGTGAGACTCCATCTCAAACAAACAAACAAACAAACAAAAACTTCCCGTAAATTTTTTTGACACTCATCTCACCAAAACAGCATTAGGCCTCTTCCCTGAATCTGAGGTTCACTCATGGACTCTTGCTGTGTAACTTTCAAGACTGAGTCAGAAAACACCGCACAGCTTCCCCTTGGTTCTCTTGGGACACATGCCTCTGGAGCCCTGGGCAACAATGTAAGAAGTCCAGCTACCCTGACACGACCATGCTGTAAGGAAGCCAGGCCACAGGGAAAGGCCTTGTGTAGGTGCGTCCACCAGCAGCAGCAGCCAAAGCTCCCAGGTGACAGCCACTGTTGACTGCCTCCAGGTGCTTCCAGGTTCCAGCTGTCGAGTGCCAGCATCTGTAGCATCTTCCCTGTGGAACCCCCAGGTATCAGACGCTATGGAGCAGAGCCCTTGCACCAGCTCTGAATTCCTGATCCACGGAATCCATGAGCATAATAAAATGGCAAATTTGGGGGATATTTGGATAAATAGTAAGAGCACTTGAACAGCACTTATCACCATTTCCTGTAATACATGTTTTACTTACTCAAATTATTTCTTGATTTGCATCCCTTCTTTAAAATATAAGCTCCATGGCCGGGCGCGGTGGCTCATGCCTGTAATCCCAGCACTTTGGGAGACCAAGGCGAGCAAATCACAAGGTCAGGAGATCGAGACCATCCTGGCTAACATGGTGAAACCCCGTCTCTACCAATAATACAAAAATTAGCCGGGTGTGGTCACACGTGCCTGTAATCCCAGCTGCTTGGGAGGCTGAGGCAGGAAAATCGCTTGAACCAGGGAGTGGAAGTTTGCAATGAGCTGAGATCGCACCACTGCACTCCAGCCTGGCAACAGAGCGAGACTCCCTCTCAAATATATATACTCCACTAGGACATGAATTTTTGTCTACTTTGTTCACTGTACCTAGAGTACCGATACACAATATATTGTCAATAAATATTGTTGAATGAGTGAATGAATGAATTTCACCTTTCTTGTATCATTCTTCTCTTCATCCCTCTCATGTCGTCTTAGCTCAGAGATTCTTTATTTCTTATCTAGACTGTAATAACTTCCTATCTGGCCTCACTTCCTCCCAATTTACCCCCTACTATGCATGCTTCAAACTTCAGAAAGAGTTGTTCCGAAGCATTCATCTGATACTATTACTCAGGCCAACTGAAATGGTGAATCTGGGCAGCCATGTTTATACCATAATGACCCTGTCTCCCAGTGATACAGCAGATTGGACTGTAGGCAAGTAGCTGTCAGGAAATGCTAGCACATTGGCTGGCCTGGAAAACTCCAACAAAGAGACAGAGAAACTAGTCAAAGAAAGCATGGAGGTGTTTTTAGTGAAATTATCTAATACTCATCCTTGTGATGTCCTTTGGGAGCCATGCACTCATACTGAAGAGCAGAGACACTGGTTTGCAGAAGTCAGCGGGAGAGTGGAACACATTGTCTGAACAAAGCAATACTAAGAGATCATCTGGCGCTAAATCAAGATAGACGGAGACAGAAGACACATCTGTCCCGGGCAACTTCCTGGTTTCCTGATTAGTAGCCTCCATACCCATAGTTCCTGTAAGATGTCTCTATGCCTTTTGTAATTTGTCTAACTTGAGGGATTTTGAGAATATCTATTTTATTATTCTGTGCTCTTGCACATGCTGTCCCCTCTGCCCAAAAGGCACTTCCTCAATTTCATTCCTTTGCTGAAATGTCCTTCAATATCCATCTTAAGCATCTTCTTCTCTCAGAAACTTCCTCATATACTTCCCTACTTTGCAGCATCCCTAAGCCTTATAAATACCTCTGTTTGTGTGGATTACGTACAAGTATTACAATTATTTGGTAATAAGCTTCTCTGTTATACTTTGCAATTATATCTATTAAGAAATTTTTAGCTGCAAGTAGTAGAAATCCTGATTCTGGCTTAAACCATGAGAAATACTTTTATTATCTGTCAAAAGTCAAGAAGGCAAGGGCAGGCTTCAGGGTTGATTAATTCACTGATCAATAATGTCCATAGAGACTCAGGCTTCTCTTCTCTCTCCTGGGCTGTTGTCAGTGTTGGCTGCACCTTGGACCGGTGACAGGTGGCATGAGCAGAGCTCATGTGACATGAAGGAAAAAGAAAACTTTCTGCAGAACCATCCTTTTCTTCATGGTCATGTCAGGGATCAATTTCTGAACCAACCAACCACTGAGATTGGTTTTACCATGGGGTGCAATTATCACAATTGACTTAAATTAATCATCCTGGGGTGAAATGGATATTAAATTGGCAACTCCATCACCAGAAGAGTTAACCACTAAGCAGACCTTTTCTAAAATGTCTGTTTCAAAGCATAGATTTTAAGATGAAATTGACAGGGACTCTTTTTAAAGTTTTTTTTTTTTCCAAATCTTCTTCATATAATAAAGATATATATAGCTAACAAAATTACACCATAAATCATTCAAAGAGGGTTTACTTGAATAAGGTTGAAATGTCTTCTATAAAGTGACATTTGTTAATATAAATAAATATCCTTTTAAAAAGAAGTATATGGTCATTATGTCTTCATTTCTAGCCCTTCAAAATATATTTGATATTCCCTTGTTAATATGACTAATAAGTGATTTCTCTGCACCAAAAAAATCATGTACATTTTGGCAGGCAATTAATCTCTGTGCAAAATGAACAGAATCTAATATTTATGAACAAATTACCAATAGCTATATAATCTATTTCCATAATAAATTCACTGGTCCATATGACAAAGCCAAAAAGAATACAAAATTAGCCTGGCAAGATTCAAACACGGAAGATAAGAAAACTCTAATATATGGCAGTGAACATCTTTTGTTCTGTCTACTCATTGCTTGTCCTATCCTTCCACAAAATGCCACTTTTATACTTTAGTTGCATACGTCCATGTGATAATTCCCATAATCCTATGTGCCCTGCGTACAGTGAATGGCTAGGGGTGCCCAGTTGGGCCCAGTTGATTGGTTCATCATACCTTCATCTTACCCTCTGGCTGCAGCTAATTGGTCTGTGGATAACACTGACCCAACAGAAACCTTCCCACAGGGGTTAGCTTTTTTATTTTCTTCATTTCAATAACTTTTGGGGCACAAATAGTTTTTTGTTGCGCAGATGCATTACGTAGCAGTGAATTAAGATTTTAGTGCTCCCATCACCCAAGTAGTGTACGTTGTACCTAATGTGTAGATTTTGATCCCTAACCCCCCTTCCACCCTTCCTGTTCTGAGTATCTATGGTCCAATATATCACTCTACATGCCTTTGCATATTCATAGAGCGGTTCCCACTTCTAAGTGAGAACATATGGTTTTTGGTTTTCTACTCCTGGGTTACTTCACTTAGAATAATGGCCTCCAGCTTCATCCAAGTTGATGCAAAGACATTATTTCATTCCTTTTAATGGCTGAGTAGTATTCCATGGTGTACATGTGCCACATTTTCTTTATCCACTCATTAGTCAGTGGGCACTTAGGTTAGTTCCACATCTTTGCAATTGTGAATTGAGCTGTTATAAACATACATGTGCAAAGATTCTTTTCATTTAATGACTTCTTTTCCTCTGGGTAGATACTCAGTAGTGGGGTTGCCGGATCAAATGGTAGATCTACTTTTAGTTCTTTAAGGAATCTCCATACTGTTTTCTATAGAGGTTGTACTAATTTACATTCCTACCAGCACTGTATAAAAGTTCCTTTTTCCCCATATCCGTATCAATATCTGTTGCTTTTGACTTTTTAATAATGGCCATTCTTGAAGGAGTAAGGTGGTATTGCACTGTGGTTTTAATTTGCATTCCTCCCCCTCCCCCAGGAACTTTTAACTTGACAACAGAGAGATCAAGTTTTAAGTCCTCTCTACTGATGAAACTATGAGCCTGGAAACTGCTGTTAGCCATACTTACAGTAGTGTGGAAGAAGTGAGTGTGGGAGAATACACACTCTATCTGTATTCATACTGCTGTGAAGACATACCCAAGACTGGGTAATTAATACAGGAAAGAGGTTTAATTGACTCACAGTTCAGCATGGCTGGTGAGGCCTCAGGAAACTTACAATCATGACAGAAGGGGAAGCAAACACGTCCTTCTTCACATGGCGGCAGAGAGAACCATCAGATCTCATGAGAACTCACTCAACTATCACAAGAATAGCATGGAGGTAATTGCCCCCGTGATTCAATGACCTCCTACCAGGTCCCTCCCACAACACATGGGGATTATGGGAACTACAATTCTAGATGAGAATTGGGTGGGGACACAGCCAAACCATATCAACAGACAATATGAAGAGAGAAGCAGACAAAAAGGTGATCTGTTAGTATCTGAATCCCTGAGGTCTAGGTGCAACTGTGCCCTTCCTGAAGTTTGGTTACAAGAGACAATTAAATTTCCCCTTCCAGAACTAATTTGAATTGTGATCAAATACATGAAACAAAATTATCTTGACTAATCATACTAATACTGACACAATTTTCATCTCCACTGTATTTTGTTTGTTTGCTTGCTTGCTTTTAAATATTTTCCTGAAGTATATGTTTGGGAGGAACTTCTATTTTATGTATACTTTCAGAAGTGACTTAAAAATGATCTTTTCGGGAAACAATATGAGAGATACAACATGTCAATATTCAAATTCACTTTTTTTCCTCCTTGGATAAGGCTTCTAGCATCATCTTGCACCAGTATTACAGTAAGTAATAGACATTGTGAAGTGCTGCTCAAAATCCCCCTTCAGGACTGAAGAACTTCTTCCCTCCAGTACTTGGAATACTGTCAGCAAATGGCCCTCAACTGACACCTTCTTTTGGAATTTCCTCACCACCTTGCTCAAGGTCACACCCCTTCTGGAGGTAGGCTGCCTCCAGTGTCTGGAATAAAGGCCTGGCTCTCATGTCAAGTTGGGACAACTCTAGGAGGCCATCCTAGCTTCGGAGCTTCCCATGGATGAACTGAGGACTTTCTTGAGGCTGCATTGAAGTTCATCTTCTTCTGCCCAATCTGTCCTTCTCCTTCCTTCCACAGGCATTGCTTCCAAGACCACTCCCAAACCACTCCCAGCATTCTAATCTCCATCTCAGGGGCAGCCGTTCCTAAATAACTCAACTGGCAGCACAACACTTTAAAAATCATCAAACTGGGCTAGGCGTGGTGGCTCATGCCTATAATTCCAACACTTTAGGAGGGCGAGGCAGGTAGATCACGTGGTCAAGAGATCAAGACCATCCTGGCCAACATGGTGAAACACCGTCTCTACTAAAAATACAAAAATTAGCTGGGCGAGGTGGCGCGTGCCTGTAGTCCCAAATGCTTGGGAGACTGAGCCAGGAGAATCACTTGAACCCGGGAGGTAGAGGTTGCAGTGAGCCGAAATCACACCACTGCACTCCAGTCTAGGTGACAGAGAGAGACTCCATCTCAAAAAAACAAACAAACAAACAAAAAAATCAAACTGTGAAAATATTACAGGGTCCCCTAAGAATGGCTCCTTAAATTTTCTGAGCACTCTGCTAAGCATTCCAGAGGACAGAATAGAGGTATGAGGTATGTGCCCTGCCCTTAAGGAGCTCACAGTCTCATTGGAGACATACAGCTTAAGCAGGCATCTTCATACAGCTCAGCAGTGTGCTCAGATGACGAAGGCTAAAAGGAAGCCAAAATTAGTGCAGAGTAGGTCATACATAAATATTGCATGAATGAATGTGTTAATTACTTAATAAGAAGAGATCTTTGTGAGCTCAGATAGATGATAACATTTATTTGAGGCCAAGCTGCATTTACCACTGCCATTTTTCCTTTATTCATTAACCTAGTGCAGTATGGTTCTCCCAGTGGCCTTGAACCAACCCAGTTCTCCCCACTTTCTCACTTCTAGTTCTTAAGAATAACTGTAGGCCGGGCGCAGTGGCTCACACCTGTAGTACCAGCACTTTGGGAGGCCAAGGTGGGTGGATCACGAGGTCAACAGATCAAGACCATCCTGGCTAACATGGTGAAACCTCGTCTCTACTAAAAATACAAAAATTAGTTGGGCATGGTGGCACGCACACCTGTAGTCCCAGCTACTCGGGAGGCTCAGGTGGGAGAATCGCTTGAACCTGGGAGGAAGATGTTGCAGTGGGCCAGGATCGCACCACTGCACTCCAGCCTGGTGACAGAGTGAGACCCCATTTGAAAATTAAAAAAGAATAATTATAGAAGCTAGGTGCAGTGGCTCGCACCTATAATCCCAGCTACTAGGGAGGCTGAGATGGGAGGATTGCTTGAGCCTAGGAATTCCAGGCTGCAGTGAGCCTGGGTGACAGAGACCCCATTAAAAAAAAAAAGAAGAAGAAAAAGAATATCTGTAGAATGCATTGGGAATGCACATCCTGAGGGAAGGAAGAACTGGTCAGAACAGCTCTGTCTCTGTTCCTTCCCCCTCCCTCTTTGACAAAGGACGTTTTTAAATGCTTTAACCCAGCAAGTCACATTACCCTGAACTACAAAACCCAAGGCAGTTGCTATTCAGACTTCCTCAGTTGTGATGCAGGTTGGATGCCTGCAGATGAGAGTCCATCTGCCCTAGGTAGCTTTCCTGAGTCCTGAGGGACTAGCTTGCCCTGAATCCTAGGCATCTGTTGTCCCTTGCTGCCTATCTGTGAGTAATAAACCCTCTTCATAAAACTTGTGCATGTGAGTGTTCTGTCTTGCTGGACTCAGGCAAGTAGTAAAAGCACAGTCCAAGATGCAGTGGGTGGAAGTGGAAACCAGCACACAGTGAGCCTGCTTTGCACCCATTGATTACTTTTCAGAACAAAATATAAAATAACTAACAGAAGCAAACACAAGCTCCTACTAGAAGCTCTGTCTTGGTTTGGGACAGGTCCCAAGAAAAAGAGCCTGCCCTTTTCCCATATTCCAGAATCTCACCTCTCATTCACTCTCTGAATGGCCAAGGTGGATCAAAGCTCTTGTCACTCCAAAAATAACCTGTGAAGAAAGAGAGCTATTCTACAGCCAGTAATGATTGCAATATTGGTAATAATATCTTACATCAATATAGTATTTTATTGTCTCTGAACTGTGCCTTATTTGATCCTCACATCATCCCGAGAGGTAAAAGGAGTAGATATCATTGTATCCCCCTTTTACAGATAGAGAAACTGAGGTTCAGAGATCCTACATGTTAGAGCTGGGCTCTATTGAGTTCTTCTTACTCCCACTGCAACCTTACTCCTATTGCAACCCTAACAACTCTTGGTTTCTACATATACTATATTCTTGGGGTTCTGTTTCTTATGGCTCATCCTCAACTGAGGGTTATGGCTTATGTCAGCAATAGGGGAATTTACATCTTTAGTTCTAGTAGCACAATAAATTTTGGAGTCAATAAACATTAATCAAGTTTAACAAAACTGAATTTGTGTTATCTTATACATTACTAAGAAGTGATGCATTTCAAACACTATTCTCAATAGCAAAGACATGGAATCAACCTAAAGGTCCATCAATGGTAGACTTGATCAAGAAAATGTGGTACAAATACACCATGGAATGCTATGCAGTCATAAAAAAGAATGAGATCATATTCTTTGCAGGAACATGGATGGGGAGCTGGAGGCCATAACCCTTAGTAAACTAACATGGGAATAGAAAACCAAATACCTCACGTTCTCACTTATAAGTGGGAGCTAAATGATGAGAACACATGGACACACAGAGGGAAGCAATACACACTGGGGCCTATCAAAGCGTGGGGGTGGGAGGAGGAAGAGGATCAGTAAAAACAACCAATGGGTACTAGGCTTAATACATGGGTGATGAAATAATCCGTACAACAAACTCCCATAGTACATCTTTACCTATTTAACAAACCAGCACACGTATCCCTGAACTTAAAAGTTAAATTAAAAAAAATAATAATGCATTTGAATATAAACCTTGAATTAAAAAGCAGAGAGAAGTTTGTCCAGTTAATTATACCCATATTTGAACAAATATGTGCATTGCATTCTAAAATTGTATAATTTCTCAAGAGATAAAAACTAGATTGTATTGGAAACCTCTTTTTTATTTCTATGCTGCTGCACAACATAACATTCTATTCTTAACTGAGATATACTTTTTTTTGGATGTCTACATTGGCAGGTCCCTTGTGAGGTGGAGGTGGGGGCGGGGGTGAAAATTGATGGGAAAAGAAATTGTGCTGTCAGCTCCTGCGATGCGCCTTCAACTCAAATTGGCTTGCAATTTCCTCCACATGTCTTCAGCCAGCATATGGCAAAAATATCAGTTCGTTTCCCCTTCCCTTCATGAGTGAATTGAGGTCATCTCTTGTGCAGTTATTATTCTGTAAGGATTGTTCTGTAGGATGATTTGATTTCCTATTCTCTTGTCCACTCTTATTTCCACCTATATTTACATCTCATTGATTCTCAGGAATAATGTCTTACTCTGCTTCATTCCATCTGCTCATGTATATAATGAAGACTCTGTTTCTAATGCGTTCTATTCCTGAGTCCGAAACTCATCACAGCAGTCCCACTTATGGACAATATGACCTTGGCCAAGACAATTACCTACTTACTGGCCTTATCTTCCTTCTCTGCACAAAGGGGATAATTATAACCGCCTCTTAATGTGCTTTGAAAAAAATCACAATAGATCCTTGAAATGTGTAGATTTATTGTGCATGGTTGTGCATGCACACATAATTCCTGGAAGCCCTTGACATGTAGAGTAGATTGTCATTTTGGATTAGTGGATGTTTAAAGATGGTACCTGAGATAGTCATTCAGCTGATGCCAGAGTTATGGGACTATCCAATAATTGTATCTTGTCATTCCCTTCTCATCAGTGAAAACACGGAACAATAAAAACCACGTTTATTTAACATGGACCCCAAAAGCAAGCTAGCGTTGAAAAAGTAAAAAGCAAATAAAGTAACCATTATTAGCCAGAAAAATTTGGTTTTGAATAAGTGAAAGAATAAAAGAATATTGAATTGGGCAATGACTCTGTATGTGAATGATTCTGCCATGTTTATTCAATTTGAAAGGAAGAAAGGATGATTGAAGAAATTATTTCTGCAGTGCTTTAGCCAATGAAAACATGGACATTTGTGGGGGAAAACTATATGTTGAAGTAACTTCGTAACTTGGAGGATTCTAGATGGGTTTAGATGTTTCTTTCTTGAATGTTAAGAACCTGCTGCATAAGGCAGTTTGGAATTACTGGGCATGCTATTATCGTCTCATTGGATGAGGTATTGCTGCTTGTATGAGTTATTAATACTTTATAATATTATTTTGACTCCTACATAAAACAACTATGTATTTTAGGCCAGTGTGGTGGCTCATGCCTGTAGTCCTAGCACTTTGAGAGGTTGAGGTGAGGGGATTGCTTGAGCCCAGGAGTTCGAGACCAGCGTGGACAACATGGCAAAACCCTGTCCCCACAAAAAATACAAAAATTAGTCAGGCGTTGTGGCAGGTACCTGTAGTCCCAGCTACTCAGCAGGCTAAGGTAGAAGGATCATCTGAGTCCTGGCAGGTCAAGGCTGCAGTGAGCTGAAATCAGGCCACTGTACTCCAGCTTGGACCACAGAGTAAGACTCTATCTTAAAAAAAAAAAAAAGACCAAGTATTTTACACTCCCTGGAGCTCATACTCCATAGTTATGGCTGTGAAAATAGTAAACAGGTTGGATAATTTGTTTAAAACTATCAACTCACTTAGGAACTGGGCATGGTGGCTCACACCTGTAATCCCAGCACCTTGGGAGACCGAGGTAGGTGGTTCACTTGAGGTCAGGAGTTGGAGACCAGACTGGCCAACATGGTGAAACCCCATCTTTATTTAAAAAAAAAAAAAAAGCTTGGTGTGGTGGCTCATGGCTGCAATCCCAGCACTCTGGGAGGCCGAGGCGGGTGGATCACCTGAAGTGTGGAGTTCGAGACCAGCTTGCCCAGCATAGTGAAAACTCATCTCTACTAAAAATACAAAAAATTAGCCAGGTATGGTGGCGGGCGCCTGTAATCCCATCTACTTGGTTGGCTGAGGCAGGAGAATAGCTTGAACCCAGGGGGCAGATGTTGCAGTGTGCTGAGATGGAGCCATTGCACTTTAGCCTGGGCAACAAGAGTGAAACTCTGTCTCAAAACAAACAAACAAATAAACAAAAAACAGTTAGCCAGACATGGGGGCATATGTCTGTAATCCCAGCTACTGGGGAGGCTGAGACATGAAAATCTCTTGAACCCGGGAGGTAAAAGCTGCAGTGAGCCAAGATCACTCCACTGCACTCCAATCTGGGCAACAGAGAGAGACTCCATCTCAAAAAACCCCCAAAACTCTCAACTCACTTAAAGGTGCCTGTGTAAATGCTCATAACCTTTCATTTATGTTTTCCTTCTGTGAATCTATCCTAAGACAATAGTCCAAAATATAGAAAAATGTTTGAAAATGTTTGTGCATTACAATATCTATTGCAGCTTTACATGTTGTTTATATTGCAGCTTTATATATAGTCAAAAGCTTTTGGAAACAATCTAAATGTCCACTATTAAAAGATGGTTTAGTAAATTATTATTTAAACATAGATAAGTTGTGTTGCTGTTTTAAATAATGTTTTAAAAAACTTCAGTTAAAAATGAAAATGGCATGACAAAATGTTTAAAAAAATTCTAGATAAAAATCTATTTTACTGTTGGAGATCAACTATGTGATGATATGCATGTTGATAAAGGTCCGAAAATAAGTATGCCATGATGATAATACGATGGTTTTTGAACACTGAAATTAAGATTTATTTATATTTGATTTACTTTCTAATTTTTCTATAATCCATACATATTATATTTGGAGTCAGAAAAAGATTGAAGAAAATTTTAAAGAAATGGAGTGTTTTTTGTTTGTTTGTTTGTTTTTGTTTTGATGGAGTCTCGCTCTGTCACCCAGGCTGGAGCTCAGTGGCGTGCTCTTGGCTCACTGCAACCTCCGCCTCCCGGGTTCAAGGGATTCTCCGGCATCAGCCTCCCAAGTAGCTGGGACTACAGGTGCGTGCCACCACGCCCAGCTAATTTTTGTATTTTTAGTGGAGACGATGTTTCACCGTGTTAGCCAGGATGGTCTCCATCTCCTGACCTCGTGATCTGTCTGCCTCAGCCTCCCAAAGTACTGGGATGACAGGCTTGAGTCACCACACCCAGCCTATTTTTAGTAATCTATCTTCCTAACAATTAACATTATCTGGTGGAATTTTGTGCCACGAACAAGCCATAACTCAATATCAGAAACTAGAGTAAGTATTGATAATCTGTAGCACCTGTACCATACAGGCATGTAAATGTCATGCAACTTCTTGTCTAGCACCTGCGAAATCAGGCTGGCTGTAACTTTTTTTTTTCTTTATTATTATTATTATTATTATTATTATTATACTTTAAGTTCTAGGGTACATGTGCATAACGTGCAGGTTTGTTGCATATGTATACCTGTGCCATGTTGGTGTGCTGTGCCCATCAACTCGTCAGCACCCATCAACTCGTCATTTACATCAGGTATAACTCCCAATGCAATCCCTCGCCCCTCCCCCCTCCCCATGATAGGCCCCGGTGTGTGATGTTCCCCTTCCCGAGTCCAAGTGATCTCATTGTTCAGTTCCCACCCATGAGTGAGAACATGCGGTGTTTGGTTTTCTGTTCTTGTGATAGTTTGCTAAGAATGATGGTTTCCAGCTGCATCCATGTCCCTACAAAGGACACAAACTCATCCTTTTTTATGGCTGCGTAGTATTCCATGGTGTATATGTGCCACATTTTCTTAATCCAGTCTGTCACTGATGGACATTTGGGTTGATTCCAAGTCTTTGCTATTGTGAATAGTGCCGCAATAAACATATGTGTGCATGTGTCTTTATAGCAGCATGATTTATAATCTTTGGGTATATACCCAGTAGTGGGATGGCTGGGTTATATGGTACATCTAGTTCTAGATCTTTGAGGAATCGCCATACTGTTTTTCATAATGGTTGAACTAGTTTACAATCCCACCAACAGTGTTTCTCCACATCCTCTCCAGCACCTGTTGTTTCCTGACTTTTTAATGATCGCCATTCTAACTGGTGTGAGATGGTATCTCATTGTGGTTTTGATTTGCATTTCTCTGATGGCCAGTGATGATGAGCATTTTTTCATGTGTCTGTTGGCTGTATGAATGTCTTCTTTTGAGAAATATCTGTTCATATCCTTTGCCCACTTTTTGATGGGGTTGTTTGTTTTTTTCTTGTAAATTTGTTTGAGTTCTTTGTAGGTTCTGGAACATTTTTTTTTTTAGATGAAGTCTCACTCTTGTTGCCCAGGCTAGGGTGCCATGGTGCGATCTCAGCTCACTACAACCTCCACCTCCCAGGTTCAAGCAATTCTCCTGTCTTAGCCTTTCTAGTAGGGGCAGAGGTTATAGGCACCCACCATCAAGCCCGAATAATTTTTGTATTTTTAGTAGATACGGCGTTTCACCATGTTAGCCAGGCCAGTCTTGAATTCCTGACCTCAAGTGATCTGCCCTCCTCAGCCTCCCAAAGTGCTGGGATTACAAGCGTGAGCCACTGCACCCAGCCTATAACTTTTAAACATTTCTATAGTGAGTGAAACAAAGTATTGACAAGATCCAGAAAAAAAATTTCCAGATGCCTTCTGTCATTACCCTACTTCAGGTAATGGTTCATTTACAAATGCTTGTCTAACTAAACACTTGGTACTGTAATGTGTTATGAGTTGGGAAGCAAGACAGAATAAGTAGTTCAGAGTTTAAAGTCTAATGGGAGAGGTAAATATGAAGCAAATAATCATGTAACTCAAAGCCAGAAAGATTAGTGAATGTTCATCAAGCCAAGCTGAGTGGTAGATAAGGCAGGAGGCAATATATGCCCCAACTCTGGAGGCAAGAAGTTTAGTACCTAGTGCTCTCCAACAGTCAGCTCTCCTTCCTTGGCTTGCTTACAGAGGGCTCTACTTCTCAGCTCCTTTGTACTTGGGCAAGTAATGTGTCTGCTTCTGTCCACTAAAATGTGAATAGGAGTCAATATACAGCAATTCCAAGACTAAGGCAGTCTCTTTCCTCTCCTGACCTTTAGCAGAGAGGTCCATGTCTTGTAGAGGGTACAGGTTACAGGATCATGTCTAGATCACAGAGTCACCATATAGATAGCAGTCACCCTGGAGAGTTGCCTGGACCTGCATCTGACTGCATTGACAAGAGACACCTTTTTGTATATGTCTTGTTTCACAGAAGAAATGTGCATCTAGAAATGACAATATTCATTGCATCAGCTATGACTGACAACATTACGACATGGTCCCTACGGAGATGCATTCCACAGCATTTTAAGTTGATATTCACTTGCCTGATCTCAAATCTTCCCATTGCACATCCCAGGAAACATGGTTTTCTAAGCCCGATTTATTCAATTTCTGGTCAGTTTTCCCTCCCGGGTTGTAGTTTTAAGTAGAGTATACTTCTCAGAGACTGCCACCAATCCCTAGCTGCCTATTTCCACAACTCTTTCTTTGAAGCCTCCTCTAGTTAATGTAAAAATTGCATGTTAATATCCAGCATGAGTTTTCTCTGCTTCACTTTTCTTAAACCCTGTCATCAAATATGTGTGCCAAACACAAAATAAACAACATAAAAAGAAGCCACAGGGGGGGAAAAAACTTCCATGCTTGCAACACACAGTCAGTTAAACTCAGAAGAGTACAGTGGTGAGCATTTGGGGCATGCTACCCACATATGCCTTGCTATGAGCACACAGGTTAGTGACCCCTGCTAGTTCTACCTGTCCTCATCTGTAGTAACAGCTAACATTACATAGGGCTTACTTTGTGTTAACAGGTTAGAACCAGACCAACCACCTCCATCAATCATGCCAAACTCAGAACTGGAAGAACTACTTCCAGTTCCAACTGAGAATGTCTCAAGACTCACACAAACACTTCCTTCTTCTTTCAGAACCGGAGTCAAATCCCACTTTAAGAAACCAACCAATTCAAAGACTTTCCCCACTTTTGATATTCCAAGATCAACCACTGAACAACAAAAATTATGCAGTCATTTCCCCTGCTATTTCAGAATTGAAATGCATTATCTTGGGTCTGTAAGTTTATGAAGCTCATTTGTTTATATCATAATAGTTTTTTTTTTGTTTTTTTTTTTTGTTTTGTTTTTTTAATGAGAAACAGGCTTTTCCACAGTTTAGAGAACCCGCCAAGGCTCAGCTGCCACCGACGAGGACCCTTGAGCCAAATGACTTTGGCATGCTTATCTGAGGGCGCTGAAAGCCTCTTCTGTTTGAGATTCCTGGCTTATGGTGGAGAGATGAATCATATTCTGGGTCTAAGATATGATTTCATTGAAGCTTCCAAGCACTGAATGTGATTTTTTTTTTCCTGAGAAAATTATATTTTACTGATTGATATCTTTGGACTTTCTGATTAGACTTCTGTTACTAAAAGTTCTTGGTGATATAGCAGTTTTCATCCAGGCTCAGCTTTATCTTGTTCTGTCCTCTCATAAACATTATTTGTCAATAAGAGGAAAAACAATAGAGAATGATCAGCAGATGGAGTCCCAATAAATCTATTTCCATGACCAAAAGTAGCCGCCAAAATGTGTGCTTATGGCCAAGATAGAGTAATAAGGAGAGATTGACCTTCTTGCCTGAAACAACCAACACAAAAGGACAAAATATATGAAAGAACATATTTCAGGTTATTAGGTATCAGGCAGCAATAAACATTGATTGCTGGGAGATGGGAAACAAATAAGATGACTGATGATTGGCTTGCCTTCAGGCCACAGAACAGAAAAACAGAACCAAAGAGGAGCTTCAAAGTATCCCTGAGTTGAGGAGATGCAGCTGAGAATCTGGAGAAAACGAAGTAGCTAGAGTTTATAGGACAGAGTACTGAAGATTGTCGCAAGGAAGGAATCATCCAAAATAATTAGAGCTAATAATAGTGGGTACTCACACAGGATGGGGAATAGTGCCCACTCCCACCAGCCAAACTGAAAAACCTTGTAATTCACAAAGCATTTGGTAAAGCGTCTTGCCTTAATTGTGAAGAATAATTAACCCTGCCCTAAAACTGATGAACAAATCTTAAAAGTAAGCCACAAAAGGAACAAACTATTTTCAAGTAGTTTACATCCCAGAAAAATGCTCGAGACTCTTTTATTATTATTATTTAATATTTTTTATTTCAATAGCTTTTGGGGTACAAATGGTTTTTTGTTATATGGATGAATTGTACAGTGGTGGAGTCTGAGATTATTGTGTACCTATCACCCAAGTATTACACATTGTACCCAATATGTAATTTTTTATCCCTCATCCCACCCCTGTCTTCCCCCTCTGACTCTCCAGAGTCCTGTTAGACCAATCTGTCCAATCTGTCTGCCTTTGTGTATCCATAACTTAGCTCCCACTTATAAGTCAGAACATATGGTATTTTGTTTTCCATTCCTAAGTTACTTCACTTAGAATAATGGCCTCCAGCTCTATCCAAGTTGCTGCAAAGACACTATCTCGTTCTATTTTATGGCTGGGTAGTATTCCATGGTGTATATATAACACATTTTCTTTATCTACTCACTGGTCAGTGGGTACTTTGGTTGGTTCCATTTCTTTGCAATTGTGAACCGTGCTGCAATAAACATACCTTTTTATATTACCACTCAAGGTACTTTTCTGATATAATGACTTCTTTTCCTTTGGGTAGATACTCAGTAGTGGGATTGCTGGATCGAATGGTAGATCAACTTTGAGTTATTTAAGAAATCTGACCAGGTGCCCTGGCTCATGTCTGTAATCCCAGCACTTTGGGAGGCTGAGGTGGGCAGATCACGAGATCAGGAGTTTGAGACCAGGCTGACCAACATGGCGAAACCCCTTCTCTACTAAAACTACAAAAACAATTTAGCAGGGCGTGTTGGCCGGCACCTGAAGTCCCAGCTACTCAGGAGGCTGAGGCAGGAGGATTGCTTGAACCCAGGAGGCAGAGGGTTGCAGTGAACAGAGATCATGCCACTGCACCCCAGCCTGTGCAACAACAGAGTAAGACTCTGTCTACAAAAAACAAAACAAAACAACAACAACAACAACAACAAAAACCAGAATAGCTACTCCTGCTTACTTTTGGTTTCCATTTGCATGGAATATCTTTTTCCATCCCTTTACTCTGAGTTTCTCTGAATTCTTAAGTGTTAGGTGAGTCGCTTGAAGACAAGAGATATTTGGTTTGTGATTTTTTTATCGACTCTGCCAATCCGTGATTGTTTTGTTTTGTTTTTATTTGGCAGAGTCTTGCTCTGTTGCTTAGGCTGGAGTGCAGTGTTGCAATCTCAGCTCACTGCAACCTCTGCCTCCTGTATTCAAGCAATTCTCATGCCTCAGCCTCCTGAGTAGCTGGGCCCGCAGGCTTGCACCACTGTGCCTGGCTAATTTTTTGTATTTTTAATAGAGAGAGAGTTTTGCCATGTTGGCCAGGCTGGTCTCGAACTCCTGGCCTTAAGTGATCCGTCCACCTCTGCCTCCCAAAGTACTGGGATTATAGGCATGAGCCACCATGCCCGGCCCAATCTCTGTCTTTTAAGTGGAGCATTTAGGCCATTCGTGTTCAACATTAATATTGAGATATGAGGTATGCTTCCACTTATCAAGTTGATTGCTATCTAGATATTTTGTTTCCTTTGTTGTGTTACTGTTTTATAGACCCTGTGACTGTTACGCCTGTAGGAGGTACCAGTCTGGTGTACAGCAATCTTTTGTTTCAAGAGTTAGAACTCATTTTACCTTTTCTTGTAGAGCTGGTAAAACTCTACAGTTGTCACTGAGAGAAGTGACAACTTCTCTCAGCATTTGCTTGTCTGAAAATACTTTATTTCTCCTTCATTTATGAAACTTAGTTTTGCTGGATACAAAATGCTTGCATGACAGTTTTTTCTGTTTAAGGAGGCTAAAGACAGGACCCTGATCCCTTCTGGCTTGTAAGGTTTCCACTGTGAAGTCTGCTGTTAGTCTGATAGCTTTTCCTTTATAAGTTACCTGAGACTTTTTTCTCACTGCTCTTAGAATTCTTTCCTTCACATTGACTTTGGATAGCCTAATGACTATAGGCCTTGGTGATATCCTTTTTCCAATTAATCTCCCAGGAGTTCTCTGAGCTTCTTGTATTTAGATATCTAAATTTCTAGCAAGGTCAAGGAAGTTTTTCTCAATTATTCCCTCAAATAAGTTTTTCAAACTTTTTGCCTTCTCTTCTCCCTCAGGAACACCACTTATTTCTAGGTTTGACCATTTTACATAATGCCATATTTCTTAGACACTTTGTTAATTTCTTTTGATTCTTTTTCCTTTACTTTTGTCTGATTGGGTTAATTCGAAAACCTTATCTTGAAGTTCTGAAATTCTTTCTTCCCTTCCTTCCTTCCTTCCTTCCTTCCTTCCTCTCTCTTTCTTTCCTCCTTCCTTCCTTCCTTCCTTCCTTCCTTTTCTTTCTTTCTTTCTCTCTCTCTCTCTCTCTCTCTCTTTCTTTCTTTCTTTCTTTCTTTCTTTCTTTCTTTCTTTCTTTCTTTCTTTCTTTCTTTCTTTCTTTCTTTCTTTCTTTCTTTCTTTCTTTCGAGACAGAATTTCACTCTGTCACCCAGGCTGGAGTATAGTGGCTCAGTCTTAGCTCACTGCAACCTCCACCTCCTGGGTTCAAGCGATTATCCTGCCTCAGCCTCCCAAGTAGCTGGGACTACAGGCATGTGACACCATGCCCGGCTAATTTTTTGTATTTTTAGTAGAGACAGGATTTCACCGTGTTAGCCAGGATGGTCTCAATCTCCTGACCTCGTGATCCACCTGCCTCAGCCTCCCAAAGTGCTGGGATTACAGACGTGAGCCACCATGCCTGGCCTGAAATTCTTTCTTCTACTTGGTCTAGTCTGTTGTTAAAGCTTTCCACTACATTCTATAATTCCCCAAATGTATCTTTCATTTCCAGGGTTCTAACTGGTTTTTCTTTAAAATATCTATTTAGAAAATTTTAAATTCATATCCTGAATTATTAAAAATTTCTTTACATTGGTTTTCACCTTTCTCTTGTATCTCCTTGATTAGCTAAATAGTCAACTTTTTGAATTCTTTATCTGATATTTAAAGAGCTTATCTTTGTATAGATCCATTGCTGGAGAGTTCGTGTGATCTTTTGGTAGGGGATGGTGTTATATAGAACGCTGTTTTGTTATATTGCCAGAATTATTTTTCTGGTTTCTTCTCATTTGGGTAGACTATTTCTTTCTTTCTTTTTTTTTTTCTGTATAATTTCTTTTATTCAAAGATCAAAGACAGGGACACTAACCAATAATGATAGAGGTAAGAATAGGGGTTACCTTTTGTGAGGGTTGTTAACTGGAAGAGGGCATGAGAGACCCTTCCAAGGTGCATGAAATGTTTGACATCTTGATCTGATGGTGTAATACGGATGTTTGTATGTGTAAAAAGCTCATCAAGCTATACAGTGTACTATATGTAAGTTATATATCATTTTAAAGTTTTTTAAAAGATTAGTGGAAAAATAGATGTTTGAAACAGGTCTAAGCCAGGAAGAGCTATAGAAAGTATCTATCAGTTCCTGTGTTGTTCAATCAATAAATATTTTTGAGTTCTGCTGTGGTTTACGTGTTACTGAGTTCTTTTTATTTTTATTTTTTTTATTTTTTATTATTATTATACTTTAAGTTCTAGGGTACATGTGCATAACGTGCAGGTTTGTTACATATGTATAGTTGTGCCATGTTGCTGTGCTGCACCCATCAACTCGTCAGCACCCATCAACTCGTCATTTACATCAGGTATAACTCCCAATGCAATCCCTCCCCACTCCCCCTTCCCCATGATAGGCCCCGGTGTGTGATGTTCCCCTTCCCGAGTCCAAGTGATCTCACTGTTCAGTTCCCACCTATGAGTGAGAACATGCGCTGTTTGGTTTTCTGTTCTTGTGATAGTTTGCTAAGAATGATGGTTTCCAGCTGCATCCATGTCCCTACAAAGGACACAAACTCATCCTTTTTTATGGCTGCATAGTATTCCATGGTGTATATGTGCCACATTTTCTTAATCCAGTCTGTCACTGATGGACATTTGGGTTGATTCCAAGTCTTTGCTATTGTGAATAGTGCCGCAATAAACATACGTGTGCATGTGTCTTTATAGCAGCATGATTTATAATCCTTTGGGTATATACCCAGTAGTGGGATGGCTGGGTCATATGGTACTTCTAGTTCTAGATCTTTGAGGAATCGCCATACTGTTTTCCATAATGGTTGAACTAGTTTACAATCCCACCAACAGTGTAAAAGTGTTCCTATTTCTCCACATCCTCTCCAGCACCTGTTGTTTCCTGACTTTTTAATGATTGCCATTCTCACTGGTGTGAGATGGTATCTCATTGTGGTTTTGATTTGCATTTCTCTGATGGCCAGTGATGATGAGCATTTTTTCATGTGTCTGTTGGCTGTATGAATGTCTTCTTTTGAGAAATATCTGTTCATATCCTTTGCCCACTTTTTGATGGGGTTGTTTGTTTTTTTTCTTGTAAATTTGTTTGAGTTCTTTGTAGGTTCTGGATATTAGCCCTTTGTCAGATGAGTAGATTGCAAAAATTTTCTCCCATTCTGTAGGTTGTCTGTTCACTCTGATGGTAGTTTCTTTTGCTGTGCAGAAGCTCTTTAGTTTAATGAGATCCCATTTGTCAATTTTGGCTTTTGCTGCCATTGCTTTTGGTGTTTTAGACATGAAGTCTTTGCCCATGCCTAGGTCCTGAATGGTACTACCTAGGTTTTCCTCTAGGGTTTTTATGGTATTAGGTCTAATATTTAAGTCTCTAATCCATCTTGAATTAATTTTCGTATAAGGAGTAAGGAAAGGATCCAGTTTCAGCTTTCTACTTATGGCTAGCCAATTTTCCCAGCACCATTTATTAAATAGGGAATCCTTTCCCCATTTCTTGTTTCTCTCAGGTTTGTCAAAGATCAGATGGCTGTAGATGTGTGGTATTATTTCTGAGGACTCTGTTCTGTTCCATTGGTCTATATCTCTGTTTTGGTACCAGTACCATGCTGTTTTGGTTACTGTAGCCTTGTAGTATAGACTATTTCTTGTAATTATTGTTGAATTTATTTTTGATATTACTCTTTTTAAAAATTTCTTTTCCCCCCATTAGCAATGTGACTTTAATGTTTATAATTTACTGTAGCCTAATATGGCTCTTGGTGCTTTAGGGATGAAGACTCTGTTCCTTGGTTGTAGAGAGTCTCTGTATGATGGCTTTCTCAGATGCTGGTTATGGTAGCAATGTGCTTGTTGTGTGAGTAAGTTCAGTGTCTCCTATGAGGTTGGAACGGCAGAGGTCTCTCGAGGCTTTTTCATTCCTCCACGGTGTGCACTTTTTTATTCATTTAATTTTTCCTCCAGTATTTTATTTACTGGGTTCAATAGTTCAGGCTTCAGGCCTGTAGAGGAGGTGTCTCTAGGTAGAAACTGGTCATGACTAAAGCAGGTAGGTAAATGCAATACCTAATGGTGGGCAGAGGTCTCAGCCTTGGCAGAGGTGGCTGGGGTAGCTCTTGGTGAAATGCACTGAGGTCTTATCAAGGGGAGTTGCCTCAGCTCCACTGCAAGGCTAGCAGTAAAGCCATTCACCCCCCAGTCACACTCCTGATCCAGTGTTTCAGTTTTCAAATGAGGCAGGCACCTCTTTTCATCTGCAGAAATGTTGATGTTCCAGGTAGAGAGGGATTGTAACTCTACCCCTCATGCAAGCCTGAACCTGAAGGGTATTCTTCCTGTAGTGACGCAGTTACCCTGAAGTTTTCCGGAAAGGCTGTCTATAGGTGCACCCATGTTAAGCTCCCATAGGAGAAGTCCTAGATGTGCCTGCAGTGATGGACTAGGGGGAAAAGAAGTCCCCTTCTCCAAGATCCTTCACAAGTGCCAGGGCTGCCTGACTGTTGGGATACAGCTATAGACTGGTCGTGTGGATGGACTCAGAACCTCCTGGTTAGCCAGGGTGCTGCAGGCAATGGTGATAGCTGAGGTCACACACAAGTTTTCTCCTTCCTGGGCTCTGTGTTATTCTACCTGAGAATGCTGTAATGGACTGTGTCAGTTGGCCTTCAGCCGGGAGGTGGTGCTTGCAAAAGAGTGTCAGCTGTGGTACTAGTGGTGGGATTTGTGCTTGCCTTATGTAACTCAGGGGAGGTATTCTAGAATCTCAGGCAATGGGTAGGTCCGTAGAACTCCCAAAAGTTTCTGTCCCTTGTGTTAAGCCACCAGGGCAGGTGGTGGAGCAAAGCCAGGTGGGGGCTGGGTCAGGCAGGTTCATGCTCTGGCTCTTCACATGCAGGGCAAGTAACCCCAGTAGGGTCTGGGGTCTGGTCCTCTGGCTGCTCCGGTAATGTTCCAGGAAGAAGTGCAGCTGCCTGTGTTGCACAGAAGAGTTTGACAGGGAGTGCGGAAGAGCAGGCAACAGTAAACCTACCCAGCTCCCACACACTTAGAAAGGCAGGTCACAGGCTGGGCGTGGTGGTTCATGCCTGTAATCCCAACACTTTGGGAGGCCAAGACAGGCGGATCACAAGGTCAGGAGATCAAGACCATCCTGGCCAACATGGTGAAACCCCGTCTCTACTAAAAATACAAAACTTAGCCAGGCGTGGTGGCCCATACCTGTAATCCCAGCTACTTGGGAGGCTGAAGCAAGAGAATTGCTTGATCCCAGGAGGCGGAGGTTGCAGTGAGCCAAGATCACTCCACAGCACTCCATCCTGGGAAACAGAGTGAGACTCCATCTCAAAAAAAAAAAAAAGAAAGAAAGAAAAGTAAAAGGCAGGTCTCTCATACCTGCAGTGTTACACTAGCATCAGCTAGCTAAGTTGCAGGCAATCTGCACTTAAAATTCAAAACTACCCCAGCCCATAAGCCTTCCCTGTGGAGACAGCAATAGCAGCTTTCAGGCCCTGCTCCTCCCAGTCCCAGCTCCTGTACTTATGGCTGTAGCACACTTCCCACTTGCCCCCAGTTCTGGCCAAGGGAGTCTGTCCCCATTTGAAATTATATCATGAATTTCAGCTGGGAGCTTCTCTCAATTTGCAACCACCATTTGAGTTAGTTGGCAGACTTCTGGGAGGTCCCTTGTGAGGTAGACCAAAAATAACTTCCCTCAGTCTGTGCTGAAGACTGGGAATGCACACAAGGCTCTTCCCACTGCTGCTCCTGCTTTTGTATTCCCCATCGTTCCCTAAATCACTGCCAGCACTCAGTTAAGGCCAAGGGTTAAGGCCTTCCCCCATGAATGGGATTAACTGGTTCCCCAGTGGGAGTGTATATCCTAGAGGCGGTGTATCCCCCTTCAGATTCTGCAGACCTAATTTTCCACCTGACTCATGGTGTAGGCTGCAGCCCACCATTTCTTTCTTTCTTTTTTCTTTTTCTTTTTCTTTTTTGAGACAGAGTCTCGCTCTGACTCCCAGGCTGGAGTTCAGTGGCGCGATATCGGCTCACTGTAAGCTCCTCCACCTGGGTTCATGCCATTCTCCTGCCTCAGCCTCCCAAGTAGCTGGGACTACAGGCACCCGCCATCACACCTGGCTAATTTTTGTGTTCTGTTTAGTAGAGATGGGGTTTCACCATGTTAGCCAGGAAAGTCTCGATCTCCTGACCTTGTGATCTGCCTGCCTCAGCCTCCCAAAGTACTAGGATTACAGGCGTGAGCCACCACACCCAGCCACAACCCACCACCTTTTTCAAAGGGCCTGTGGTTTCTTTCAGTTTTCCTGTTTAGTTCCTGTGTTGCTTCTTGGAGAAATGTTCACAGCGTGAAACACTACACACTATTATGTCTTTCCAAGGGGGAGAAGCATGTTAACAATGTCCCCAATCTACCATCCAAGAAGAGACCAAGAGTCTTTTTAGGAATATAAAACTATCCAGCACCAAAAAAGGAAAAAATCTATAATGCCCAGCATTCAGTCAAGGATTACCATACATCAGGATCTCAAATCTAATACAACACAATTTAAAGAAAGAAAATAAAAGATTACCAGTCATGAAGGAAGCAAAACACCACCCTTAATGAAGAGAAAAGTCAGTCAATTGAAAACAACCTAGATGTTAGAATTAGCAGACAAGGACACTAAAACACTTATTGTAACTGTTTTTCATGTGATCAAAAGTTAAGTAAAGACATGGAAGATGTAGAAGAGACCTAAATCAAATTCTAGTGATGAAAATTTTAGAAATGAGATGAAAAGTTCATTGGATGAAATTAGGAGCAAATTAGATGTTTCACAATAATGTGATTACACTTAACACCATTGAACTGTACATGTAAAAATGGATAAAATGGCAAATTTTATGTAGTGTCTTTTACCACTATATATATTATATATAGATTTATATATTATATATATTATATATTATATATATTTTATATGTATTTATTATTATTATTATTTTTGAGACAAGATCTCACTCTGTCATCCAGGCTGGAGTATAGTGGCACAATCATGGCTCACAGCAACCTCAACCTCCCAAGCTCAAATAATCATCCCACCTCAACCTCGCATGTAGCTGGTACCACAGGCACGTGTCACCATGCCCAGCTAATTTTTAAAAAATTGTAGGCCAGGCACAGTGGCTCATGCCTGTTATCCCAGTACTTTGGGAGGCTGAGGTGTGTGGATCACCTGAGGTCAGGAGTTCAAGACGAAGTTGGCGAATACGGTGAAATCCCATCTCTACTAAAAATACAAAAATCAGCCAGGAATGGTGGCAAGCGCCTGTAATACCAGCTACTCAGGAGGCTGAGGCAGGAAAATCACTTGAACCCGGGAGGCAGAGGTTACAGTGAGCTGAGATTATACCATTGCATTCCAGCCTGGGCAACAGAGTCAGACTCTGTCTCAAAAAAAAAAAAAGTTGTAGAGATGGGTCTCACCTTGTTGCCCAGGCTGGTCTCAAACTCCTGGGCAATCCTCCTGCCTCAACCTGTCAAAGTGGTGAGATTACAGGTGTAAGCAACCATGCTCAGCCTAAAAAATATTTAAGGGGCCAGGCGCAGTGGCTCAAGCCTGTAATCTCAGCACTTTGGTAGGCCGAGGAAGGCGGATCACAAGGTCAGGAGATGGAGACCATCCTGGCTAACAGGGTGAAACCCCATCTCTACTAAAAATACAAAAAATTAGCCAGGCGTGGTGGCACATGTCTGTAATCCCAGCTATTAGGGAGGCTGAGGCAGGAGAATTGCTTGAACCTAGGAGGCGGAGGTTGCGGTGAGCCAAGATCACACCGTTGCACTCCAGCCTGGGCAACAAGAGTGAAACTCTGTCTCAAAAAAAAAAAAAAGAAAGAAAATTAGCCGGGCATGGTCATGGGCACCTGTAGTCCCAGCTACTTGGGAGGCTCAGGTGGGAGAATGGCATGAACCCAGGCGGCGGAGCTTGCAGTGAGCTGAGATCATGCCACTGCACTCCAGCCTGGGTGACAGAGCAAGATTCTGTCTCAAAAAAAAAAAAAAAAAATTAAGGAGTTTAAGAAGTAGATTAAAAATTGCAGAAGAAAAGATTAGTGTATATGAAGACATAGCAATAGAAATTATCTAAAATTAAACAGAGAAAGAATAAATATTTAAAAACCATGTATTACTGAGCTGTGGAAAACTTCAAGATGCCTAATATACAAGTAATAGAAGTCACTGAAAAAGAAGAGAGAGGGTAACAGAAAAAAATGGGAAGAAATAATGGTCAATAATTTTCCAAATTTAATGAAAAGTATAAATCTACATATTCAAGAAGCCCAATGAACCCAAAGCACAAGAAATGTGAAGAAAATTACACTAAGGCACATCTTAATTAAATTAAACCAGTGATAGAACATTGTAAACCAGAGAAAAACATCACAATACATACAGGGAAACAAAGATAATAATGATAGCAAATCTCTTATAAGAAAAAATGCAAGTGAGAAGACAGTGACACAACGTCTTTAATGTACTGACGAACAAATTATTAAACCGTCAAACTAGAATTTTATACCAAGCAAAATTATGTTCAAGAACTAAGGTGAAATAAAGACTCTTTCACATATACAGAAGCTGAAAATATTTATCACCAACAGACTTGCTCTATAAGAAATGTCAGGCTGGTCGTGGTGGCTCATGCCCGTAATCCTAGCACTTTGGGAGGCCAAGGTGGGTGGATCACAAGGTCAGGCAATCAAGACTATCCTGGCCAACATGGTGAAACCCCATTTCTACTAAAAACACAAAAATTAGCTGGACTTGGTGGTGCGCACCTGTAATCCCAGCTACTCAGGAGGCTTAGGCAGGAGAATCACTTGAACCTGGGAGTCAGAGATTGCAGTGAGCTGAGATCGCACCACCGCACTCTAGCCTGGCAACAGAGCAAGACTCCATCTCAAAAAAAAAAAAAAAAAAAAAAAAAAAAGAAAGAAATGTGAAAGGAAGTCCTTCAACCAAAGACATGAGGAAAAGGGAAGAAAAGGAAGAGATGTGTCAAACAGAAGACAAATGGCAAGATGACAGACTTAAATCTATCGATTATCACATTAAATATAACTTTGTCAAAACATCTCAGTTAAAAGGCAGAGACTGTCAAATAGATAAGAAACACAGGCTGGGTGCAGCAGCTCACACCCATAATCCCAGCACTTTGGGAGGTCGAGGCTGGCAGATCACCTGAGGTCGGGAGTTCAAGGCCAGCCTGACCAAACCCTGTCTCTACTAAAAATACAAAATTAGCTGGGCATGGTGGTACATGCCTGTAATCCCAGCTACTTGGGAGGCTGAGGCAGGAGAATTGCTTGAACCCAGGAGGCGGAGGTTGTGGTGAGCTGAGATTGCTCCATTGCACTCCAGCCTGGACAAGAGGTGAAACTCCGTCTCAAAAAGAAAAAGAAAAAGAAGACCAAACTATATGCCACATATAAGAAATGTACTCTCTCCACACACATATATATAGAGAGAGGTTTTTGGTTTTTTTGTTTTTGAGATGGAGTTGCTCTGTCGCCCAGGCTGGAGTACAGTGGTGCAATCTAGGCTCACTGCAAGCTCCATCTCCCGAGTTCACGCCATTCTCCTGCCTCAGTCTCCTGAGTAGCTAGGACTACAGGCGTCCACCACCACGCCCAGCTAATTTTTTATATTTTTAGTAGAGACGGGGTTTCACCGTGTTAGCCAGGATGGTCGCGATCTCCTGACCTCGTGAACTACCCGCCTCAGCCTCCCAAAGTGCTGGGATTACAGACGTGAGCCTACGCACCCGGCCTTTTTTTTTTTTTTTTTTAATATATATATATATATCAGTCTAGCTAGAGATCGACCAATTTTATTGATTTTCTCAAAGACAGTGCTTTTGGTGTTATTCATTTTCACACACACACACACACACACACAAACACACACGTTAGATGTTAAAAGACAGAAAAAGATAATCTTGCTAACCTTAACTAAAAGAAAGTTGAAGTGACTATATTACTATCAGACATGATAGATTTCACAGCAAACAATATTACATGAAATTTCTCAAGTTTATTTCATAATGACAAAGGGAGGTCATAAACAAATCTAAACATTTATGCACCTAATAATAAAATACATCGAGCAAAAACTGATAGAACTACAGGAGAGGCAGACAAATTATGGTTGGAGATTTAAATATTCCACTCAATAGAAATGATCTACTAATTATATTTAAACTGAGTGACTGCATTTGCTGGATTCTGGATGGTTGCCCTTCATTAGCCAAATTGAAGAAAGAAACTCCTTGGACCAGATGCTTCAAAGCTGAAGCCCGCAGGACCATAGAAGAATACCTTGAAGATATTGTCTGCATCAAAATCACCCAAATTCATGTCCTCCTTATCCAGGTCCTGTCCACTGTGATAATGAATCGTTTTCTTGGAATCAAAGAGGATGGTAAAGACCTTGCCACTTCCTTGATCTTCTCCTCCTCCTTTTGAACCCCAGCACTGGCTCCATCATGCCGATGTGGATGGTACATAAAGGTCTGTTTCCAATAAGCTTTCTTGATCTTGTCCTCAGAGGCATTCTTGTCCATTCCCAGAACTTTGTAGTAATTATCCCTCTTACTCTTCTTTGGTTCCAGCTGTGCATTTTTTAGGAGCTGTTTGTACTCTTTTGTTTTCTCCATCTGATATACTTTTTTCATAGCCTCGCACTGTTTCTTCATACTGTTCTGTGTCCATCAAACACTGAGCTCTTCTCAAGCAGGCTTTTATGTAAGTGTCAGGAGCTTCACTGCATTTGTGCAGCTGTCTATTGCATCATCTAGTTTCCCAAGCTCAGAATTAACTGTATCCCGGTTTCAGTAGAGTTTAGCAATTACTTTTATATTGTTGAGGTCTATCCAGGGGCTTCCGTGTCCATTTCATCAGCTAGTTTGTAATTTCCTTCCCTAAATGCTTTATTCCAGTCTTCTTTCTTTCTGTTAAATGCTCTGGCATTTCTGCACCCAACACAGGTTTTCTCATGGTCAGGAGTCATTCTGAGAGCCTGTACAAAAAACTGAACAACTGCCTGCTCAATACAATCTTCATAATAAAGGCAAAGACCGCGTACATACAGAGCATCCACATTGGTGGAATCCATTCATAAAATGTCACTGGCCGCAGACTGTGCTTCTGGATAATGACCCGGTATTGCTAAACATTCTGCTTTGAGGGATATGGAAGTGATGGCAGACAGGAGCAAATTCTAGGGCATAGTCCACGCAGAAAACAACCTTCTGAAAAGCGCACTTCTCAAAACCTGTTTCTGTGACTTTCTCCTATTCCACAACTGCATTAGCATTTGTGAACTCCTGTTGTGAGTGAGCATTGTTATGATCCGGTTCTAGGGCTTTCTGAAAACTGCAATGTGCTGCCATGGCATTCCCTGGAGAGAGGTGGCACTTGCCCTCTCGTAGATGTCCCCGGAAGCCAATTTCACTGACTGTGAAAGCATCTCCAAGCATTTCCCAAAACCTTCCAAGCATCATCAATATGGCTGCTCTATTACTATAACAGCTAGCATTTTTAGGGCACATATCTGTGGCTTTTGTCTAATAGTTACAAGCTTCGTTGTAATCTTCCTTGGCATAGTGTACATTTCCTTGTTGCTTCAAAGACTCTGCTTCAGTATTTTAAATTACAAACTGGCAGAGCTGCCCTCCTTTCATTGAGGCAATCCTCCCTTTTTGTTCTTCTCCATCACTGTCCTGGCAAGCCCTCTTTGCTTCCTCTTCATGGAGCAGCCCTGGCTTTGTTGCCGCCATTACCACATTGCACAATGGAGCAACTGACAGTTTCTTAAAAAGCTACTTATATCCCTGCCATATGATGCAGCAATTCCACTCCTAGATATTTACTTAAAGGAAAACAAAGCATATATCTATACACAAAACTTGTAGCTGAACATTTATAGCAGCTTTATTTATAGCAGCAGAAACCCGGGGAAAAAAAGGCTTCAATGTTTATGTTCAGGTGAGTGGATAAACAATTTTTGGTATGCCCATATAACAGAATATAAATCAATGCAAAAAGTGAACTATTGACTCACACAAAACATGGAAGAATCTCAAAATGATTATGCTGAGTGAAAAAACATGTATTTTTTTCTCAAAATGCATACTATATTCCATGTATGTAAAATTCTAGAACACCAACTAATCTACCATGTTAGAAAGCAGATCAGTGGTTGCTTGAGGACTCAGAGGTATGGGGAGCAGGGAGAAGAAGGCGGTATTACCAAGGGGCATGAGGAAACTTATGATGCATATTTTCATTATCTTGATTGTCATGCTGGATGCAAAAAAATGTCAAAGCTTTTCAATGTTTATTGTTTAATTACGTGCATTTTATTGTATGTCAATTTGGCCTCAACAAAGCTGTTAATAAAAAGTTTGTCAAACTGATGTTCCCCAGTAAATGAAATTTACTTCACGTCACCAACCAAAAACTGTACAAGGTCCATTTTTCCTCTGTTCTGTGTTTACAACTGACACTTAATATGAGAGACAGAATATTCAAAAATTCTATCTGCTGAGGGCCACAAATTATCAAGTCTCTGGTCAAGGGTGGCCAACCACTGGTTAGGGGCTCAAGACAAAAAACGCAGAACCAACACATTCAACTGACCATGATCATTTGCCCAAGGGTAATCTCAGTTCAAGTGTGCACTTCTGCCAGTACAGACACCTGCTTCTTTATTACCCAAATGCCTGCACACATCTCACAAACTGGCACTATTTCACCAATGATGATTTGGAATTATAGTGGCCACTTTGGGAGAATTCCATGTGTTTACAAAATTGTCCATCTTGCAGTGCTCTTAAAGCAAATGAAGTTGCTCTTCATTAGGACAGTAAAGTCCTAATATTGAATGTACTGTCTTTTTTGATTGGAGTAAAGAAGCTTCTAAATAAAATTCCGATTCCATAATAGCTTTAATTACAAGGAAAGCACCAAAACTCCATAGCTTATTACAGTCTGTCCTTTGATCCTGTAGCAAAGACCTACCTTGCCTTAAGGCTACAGCAGCCACTGCCAAATTCATGGCTGCGTCTGCTGGCACAATTCCAGGGGCTTTCTGGGAGCTAATGCTACACAATTTTGGCCCTTAACTGAAAATACCGATTTCCAGCAAACTGGTTTACTCCTGTAAGATCGTCTTACCTCTTCGCAAATTACTAACTATTATTATAACACTTTATACCTTGCTACTTCCATTCTTAGGAAAAGAAGAAATGCAAATAACTTGGGGTTACCTAATTCATATAACACCTCCCTAAAGTTAGATGCCACTTGGGATAATTGAAATTTGGGGGAAGAAGCCTAAATTGAATGATTTTACCGTGAAATACTGTCTTTAAAATCCTAATTTGGCTAGGTTTATCCTGAATTAGAAGAATTAAATTTGTCATTACCAGGTAGAAATTTAGCATTTATGACAGAAATTGAATTTGGTTATAGAAAAATTTTAAAAATCTCTATTTCATGCACAATTAAGTCATGGATTGATCCATTTACATCCATTAAAAAAGCATCCACCTCTACTAAGAGGAGGATCCAGTCGCCTGGTCTATCTCGTTTGGGCAGTGATGGAGTGAATCATATAAGCTCCCAGACAAGGGTCTCAAGATGGAATTTAAAATAATTCCACTACAAGGATAAAGGAGATTATAGAATAGATTGGGAAAGAAATAGGCATGCTAAGCCAGAATTCACACAAGAGTTCATTTGAATCTAAACCTATGCTCTTTTTTAGTCTGATGAGATGGTTCAGAGTTTGCATTTCAACTCACTAGCTTAGAGTCTGAGCATTATTGCCTCTTATGTAAAAGAGGGATTATAGTGATCTTAAAGGGTGAGAGAGCCTCTTTAAATGCCTGACACTAGTGTTTGACTCATTTTATTTAAAATTATAGCTATTTATGTAGCAGAATGTCAGATGATGTTGTGGAGAACCTAAGGAATCAACCAAAAAAAAAAAAAGGTCATATACCAAATGATCAGTTTTCTGGCCAGGGAGAATTTGTATTGAAATTGGCAAGAAAGACGCAGCAGGATTTTTGAACTTCCTGTACATAATTAAGTGAAAGTCAGAGGGAGTCAGAGAAATTATACTTGATTTCGCAGCTCCGTTCTACAGCATTCTTCCACTACAAAAATCTTGCAGCCGATTTGTTCAGACCAGTTCTAAATGCCTGCAGAGGTAACAGCCCCACCTTTTGGAGATTATTACTTCACCTAACTCTGATGAGAGACAAGCTAATAGAACTTCCCATTAAGAGTATTTCTGGATACTAAATTTACTCATTTTCCTCTGTAGTCTCATTCCATTTCTATTTTTTCTCACTAATGTTCAGAGATCTTGCTTTGACTTACTGTTGCTGTTGACCTTGACTCATGACTTCAGGTTATTCTATTCACCATCTACCTTTCCCTAGTTCTTCTTCACCCCCTCCCTAAAAACTTCCAAAAAACCTTTCTGAGAGTATGTTTCTAAGTAACAGCCTTACCTGTATGTTACAGCCTCTAAGATGATGAAGTCAACACTGTGCTTCTTTTGAGACAGATTTCATCATCACAGCAGTGAAAGAAACACAAGATGAGTTTTGAGGGTGACTTTTTTTACGATGAAGATGGCTAGGGAGAAGTCTGTTGGATGAAAGATGAACCCATTTGGCAAAGGATTAAATGAAGCAGCAAGTTTGATAAATCTGTTTGAGGTTTAAGAATATTCAGACACCTTTTCTTCCCAAGAAAATCCCCACACATCTCTTTTGGAACAAAGGCTTCTCTACAATGGTTCCAAATGATTCAGACATAACTTCCTGCATCTGCCACCAAAGGGATTTCTTCACTTTTAGTAAGACCATTAGCCGGCTTGCCAAATTCTTCAGCATAACAAAATCACACGTCATTTCTCTCTTGGGCATGCTGAAATGGTGAAAATTGCCCAGAGAAAATGGAAACTCTGATAATTGATTTTCTTACTGTTTTCAAAAGACCCAAACCTTTCTCTTATTAAATTGAATCTTTCAGGATGAACACAATCAAAACCATGGGGAATACCTCTACATTCTTAGAACATTTTCCAGCTAAAGTTTACAGATGATATTTTTTCAGACACAGATTTAAGATTAAATCATTTTTCTGAAAGAGAACTCTCCTCTCTGAGCTTATGCGGAATGAGCCAATTTGACTATGTGATTTACTTTGTCCTTTTTATCTAAAGTCCAAGAATTAAAGATGAAAAAAAAAAACCAGGTAAATATTGGCTGTAAAACAGATGTTCATGTCATAAACTTGATACTGAGAAATAAATCTCTCTCCTCATTAGTGAACTACTTGAGGTAGAGACTTCGTTGACAAAATGGCTGAAATGCAGTACCTTTAGTTTCCTCATAAATTATGTTTCCAAATGATTGCATAATGTTGTCAATACGAATATGAGGTATATATATTTCCAAATCAAGATGCTTTGTGGTAGTCCATAAGATACAGATTGAGTTATATGATATCACTGCTAGAAACGCATGTGAGAAAACATACTGAACACTGAAAAACAATCTTTTTTTTTTTTTTTGAGACGAAGTCTCTGTCACCCAGGCTGGAGTATAGTGGTGCCATCTCGGCTCACTGCAACCTCAGCCCCCTGGGATCAAGCGATTCTCCTGCCTCAGCCTCCCGAGTAGCTGGAACTATAGGTGTGTGCCACCACGCCCGGCTAATTTTTTATTTTTAGTAGAGACGGGGTTTCACCATGTTTGCCAGGCTGGTCTTAAACTCCTGAACTCAGGTGATCCATCAGCTTCGGCCTCCCAAAGTGCTGGGATTACAGGTGTGCACCACCACACCTGGCCAAACATTTTACATTTGAATGTTCTTCCAATAGAAACACTTGATGACCTTTACTAGAATAACTCTTTATATATCAAAAGCATGTCTGGGCTATGAAGACAAGTTCTTTGAACTATTCATTTCCTGAACACAATTGTATTAGTCTGCTTGGGGTACTATAATAAATTAGAGATTGGGTGACTAAATCAGAGACATTACTTTTCACAGTTTTGGAGGTTGGGAAGTTCAAGATCAAGGTGCCAACAGATTCAGTGTCTGGTGAGGATCTACTGCCTGGCTTGTAGTCAACTGCCTTCTCCCTGGGTCCTCACATGACAGAGAGTCAAAGTTCTTACTCTTCCACTTCTTAAAAAGCCACTAGGGTGAGGTGCAGTGGCTCACGCCTGTAATCCCAGCACTTTGTGAGGCCAAGGCTGGTGGATCATGAGGTCAGGAGATCGAGACCATCCTGGCTAACATGGTGAAACCCCATCTCTAGTAAAAACACAAAAAATTAGCAGGGCATGGTGGCACACACCTGTAGTCCCAGTTACTCAGGAGGCTGAGGCAGGAGAATCACTTGAACCTGGGAGGTGGAGGTTGCAGTGAGCCAAGATTGCGCCACTGCACTCCAGTCTGGGTGACAGAACGAGACTCCATCTCAAAAACAAAAAAGCCACTAATCCCACTCTCATGACCTCATCTAATCCTAATCACCTCCAAATCCTCAACAATACATTCCATCATATTGGGAGTTAGAGCTTCAACATATGAATTGGGAGTGACAGGAGAGATAATGCAACTTAGTCCATAGCAATGATATGACAGTATTTAATATCTCAACTGATATTTATACCCTTCTTTTCTAAAGTTCTATATCAGAAAAAAGAATTTCATGAAGCAGTCTAGAGATTGTTGACCTCAAATGCTGACCAGCTCTGCTGCTGGAACATCTGAGTTCTACCTTAGGGTGGATATTTGTTCTTTTTCCCCAGGGTATTCACTCTTCCTCATGATGGTAACAATACCCCAATTTTGCTTTGGATGAACAACCGCATCCCCAATTCATGTGCTTAGGAAAAGGTGACTCCTCTTTACTGTGAAGTGGAGCCTAAGCGAAAGAGCTCATCTCACCACCATCGTCCACCCACCCAGACCCCAGTCACTATGAGTGTTTAAAGGATAGGATGAGCACATTGACCCAATCTGAGTCAGAGACAGAGCGTGTGGGAATCCCTAGAATTATAAAGAAGCTGCAGGAGGCAATTCTCCCTCTGCAGAACTTGAAAGTAGAATAACTACGTAAAGTTGAATATGCTATGGACCACAGTGCAGCACCTAGAAACAGACCCTAGTGGTATTCTCTAAGCACAGAATCAAGTAGAATCTAAAACTAGCTCTCTTCCTGGATGATTTCATTTATTCCAAAAGACCATCAAGTATTAAGTCAGAGTTCAATTTTTAAATGGCTGCAATATTTAAAAAATCCTAATTGGCATTTAAGCTTCTCCACTATTTGAGAAGTAACATTTAATATCTTAATTAAATTGTTATTAAAGACAAGTTTTTGGCTGGGCGCAGTGGCTCACGCCTGTAATCCCAGCACTTTGGGAGGCCGAGGCTGGTGGATCACAATGCCAGGAGATGGAGACCACCCTGGCTAACACGGCGAAATCTCGTCTCTACTAAAAATACAAAAAATTAGCCAGGAGTGTTGGCACACACCTGTGGTCCCAGCTACTCAGGAGGCTGAGGCTGGGGAATTGCTTGAACCCAGGAGACGGAGGTTGCAGTGAGCCAAGATCGTGCCACTGCACTCCTGTCTGGGTGAGAAAGCGAGACTCTGTCTCAAAAAAAAAAAAAAAAAAATCCTATTTTCCACTTTTTTTTTTTTTTTTTTTGAGACAGAGTTTTGCTCTCTCGCCCAGGCTGGAGTGCAGTGGCACAATCTCCGCACACTGCAACCTCTGTCTCCAGGGTTCAAGCGATTCTCCTGTCTCAGCCTCCCAAGTAGCTGACATTACAGGCATGCCCCATCAGGTCCAGCTAATTTTGTATTTTTAATAGAGACGGGGTTTCATCATTTTGGTTAGGCTGGTCTTGAACTCCTGACCTCAGGTAATCCACCCTCCTCGGCCTACCAAAGTGCTGGGATTACAGGCATGAGCTACCCAGCCAGGCCTAAAGACAAGTTTTCAAAAGGAACTTTCATTAATCTGAGAGAAAACAAAATGGCTTAAAGTTATAGATAGGTACCTACATGTGCAATTTATAAGTTATATATACAACTATCAAATTTATAGTTAAATTGAAATGTATTAAATTCAAATATTTAATCTACATTTTCCTTAAAAAGAGCTAGAATGAAAGGTCTTGGATATAGAGAATTGGATCAATAATGAATATAGATTTGGGGACATGGTTGCCTATGCTATGGCTTTTACAAGAGCACCATGAAAGTACAAATTCCAATTCTGACCAGCTGAGCTATTTTACTCAACTTTGCAGGCTTACGACAATGTCTCCTCTTTGCGTAGCTCCAAGGACGCTTCCCACGCAATAATTTATTGGGACAAACATTTATAGCTGGTTGATGGTATCTACTCAGTCACCTGAAAAGAAAAGGAGACTCAAGAGACAGTCTTCTGCCTGCCATTCTTTAGAAACTATCCTGAGTGGCAAATCTCAATCCTGATCAATTGTTTACTCTCTTTAATGTCTTAGGCATAGTTTCTTCAAATTCAACTCTGTGTAGAATCAATCTTCTCCATGAAAAAGAACTCTGTTGTTCCTCTAAGTTACAAATGCATACATCTGCTCTCTCCTCCTTTGAAAGTGTATGTCAGATTTCAGACTTCAGGTCTGGATTCCTCAATCCTTTACAAGGGGGAAAAAAACGCAAAACACAACCATCTCACCACCGGACACTGTTTTATTTTTCCTTTCAGTCTCACGAAGTAGTCACATTAATGTCATAATCATGTTGGTATTCACACATTTTTACTGTGTTTTTTCCCATGTGTGGGATCTTGGTATAGGAATCAGCTTTTGAATTTTTTTTTTTTTTTTTTCCAGCCAGTATCTAACATTCTGGCAGAATGAGAATGCATAAGAGTGACATTGTGACAGACAAGAGTTTTAATTTTAAATGTTTTAGAACTTGAGTATATTTTAGTCTTTTCAACTTATGTGTGTATATGTGCATGTGTAAAAGATATTCAGATCTCAGTTAAGCATAATTCCTACCTTCTGAGTAGGAAGATGTTTTAGTTAGATGTTTAGTTAGATATATATTGGTTGCATGTAACAGAAAAATGAACCTAAATTGGCCTAAACAAAAATGATATTTCTCCAAACATGGCTGGATCCAGGGCTCAAAAGCTGTCATCAAGCTGTCTTTTTACTCAGATTTCCCCTGTGCCGCTGTCTGTCTTTGGCTCTTCATGCAAGCAAAACAGGGTAGCAGCACTAGGCTTTCCATTCCATGAGGCTTCTTGTTCAGCTGGGAAGCAGACCTTTTCCCAGAAATCAGCAAATGTCACATACCTGCTTGACTCAGATTGGGTGGCTGGACAATGTCTGAACCAATCAGAGAATGCAATGTAGAGACTGGTTCCACAAATTCCTGTTACCATAATGATGCATGGATGATAGGAAGCCAGAAAAACTACCTTCTTCTATGAAAAGTCCATTACAGGACATAAGAGTTATCTTTCATTTTTTGAAATACTTGTATTAAAATCTATGAGGGCAGTAGGAAAGCAGCTGCACTCACTATCTACTTCTGGTCTGAAGATTCAGCTTAGGATAAGCTAAACTAAAATACTTTGAGACATATTTCAAATCTACAGAGACAATAAATTAAAAACTCCACTTAACAGGGCAGTTTATAGTGTAGTATTGGTATATTTTGCAAATATTCCTCAGAATGTAATTATAACCAAAATTAGATTTCAGTAATGCCCTACTTAACCCAGAAACTCAGTTTGGAAACTTGAGTAGGAGGCAAAGGGGAAATATCTTTTTCTGCTTTACTTTAGTTCTATTACTATACATGATATTTGATAAGGACGTTACCTCTACTTGTCTCTTTTCTTAATAAACTTTGCCTTTCTTTTAGCTTAGTTCACCAGAAAGCAACAAGCATATATTATCTTAACTCTTCCCTGAAATGCCTTCGTGAAAGTTTAATATTATCCTCTCAGAACCCATCAAAGGTTAATGCAGGAAATGGCCATTCATAGACCTTTTTAAAAATTTTACCTTACTTTAAGCATGTGCAGAATGCGCAGGTTTGTTACATAGGTATACACGTGCCACGGTGATTTGCTGCACCTATCAACCTGTCATCTAGGTTTTAAGTCCTGCATGCATTAGGTATTTGTCCTAATGCTCTCCCTCCCCTCACCCCCAACCCCACAACAACCCTGGTGTGTGTTCTTCCCCTTCCTGTGTCCATGTGTTCTCATTTTTCAACTCCCATTTATGAGTGAGAACATGCGGTGTTTGGTTTTCTGTTCCTGTGTTAGTTTGCTGAGAATGATGGCTCCCAGCTTCATCCATGTCCTTCATCCATGCAAAGGACATGATCTCATTCTTTTTTATGGCGGCATAGTATTCCATGGTGTATATATGCCACATTTTCCTTATCCTCACAGACCTTTTTGCACCAACCTAATATCTTCCATAAAACAAAATTTAAAGGTACTGTTTACTGTGTTATCAATTGCTTCTCTGCTTTGTATGAATCCTTACAATGAATTCCTCCTGGAACAGAATTCCTGCCTGGCATACAATGTTGGGAATACTGAGGGGTTTTGTTTGCTGTTTGTATGTTTCTTTTATAATATTTAAAGGGACTTCTAGAACCCATTTTGTTTCCTTTTTGTTCTTGTCTACAAGGAAACTAAAATATATATCTATATTGCTAAATTTATGTTAAATCTAAATAATATTTATATATAAAATTACATTAATGATTCCACATCAGATTTTTTTTTTTCTTGAGACAGAGTCTCACTCTGTTGCCCAGACTAGAGTGTAGTGCAAGATCTCGGCTCACTGCAACCTCTGCCTCCCCAGTTCAAGCAGTTCTGCCTCAGCCTCCCAAGCAGCTGGGAAAACAGGCGCTCACCACCATGCCTGGCTAATGTTTTGTATTTTTCTTTTCTTTTTTTTTTTTTTTTTTTTTTGAGATAGAGTCTTGCTCTGTCACCAGACTGGAGTGCAGTAGTGTGATCTCGGCTCACCACAACCTCTGACTCCCTGGTTCAAGCAATTCTTCTGCCTCAGCCTCCTGAGTAGCTGGGATTACAGGCATGCACCACCATGCCCAGCTAACTTTTGTATTTTTAGGAGAGACAAAAATTTTTTTATTTTTGTATTTCACCACGTTGGCCAGGATGGTCTCCATCTCATGACCTCATGATCTGCCCACCTCGGCCTCCCAAAGTGCTGGGATTACAGGCGTGAGCCACCGCACCCAGCCCATTTTTGTATTTTTAGTATACGGGGTTTCACCATGTTGACCAGACTGGTCTTGAACTACAGACCTCAGGTGATCCACCCTCCTTGGCCTGCCAAAGTGCTGAGATTACAGGCATGAGCCACCATGCCTGGCCTCAACATTAGATTTTTGTAGTAACCGATTTTCTTCTCTTAAAAGTCTAACTATTGCTTTAATCTTTATATGAACTTATTTGTCTGACGTTTGAAAAATGTCTTAGTAGTATGATAGTGGCCTCAAATTTTACTTGGAAGTAAAGCTTTAATAATAAATTTTAAATATACATTAACTTCTGAATTTACACATAAAGTTGAAGAAAAGTTATGTACACAAATTTTTTGATGCGAAAGCGAAAAGCGTTGTGGAAATGGAGAGTACTGTGAAGGTTCACAAATCATAAAGTGTAGGTTTAAACTTTTTTCTAAAAACTGATGAGGAAACAAGACTCCCAATTAAGTAGTGATTAATAATAAGAGATATAACCTGAAGTGAAATACCACACTGTCTCTTGATGTTGGTACCCTAAATTTTGCTCCAATGTATTCATTGCTTAATTTATATTGTGTCTACACTGCCATCCAAACCAAAAAAAAAAAAAAAAGAAAAAAAAAACACTTTTAACATACATGGAGCTGTTAGGTCATTTATGCATTCTATTTCTTCAGTCACTAATTCATTCTTTCAACAGATATTTATTGAGCACCCACTAGGTGTTAGGCACTGAATTTTCAACCCCATTCTTATGAAACTAACAGCCAAATGAAGGAGACAGGCATCAAATAAACAAATGAAAAAGTCAGCTAACTATATAGTGATAAAATAATAAGTGCTATGCAGAATTCAAAAACAGAGTGTTAGGAGGGAAACACGGGAGATCATTGATATCAGAGCATCAGAGAACGCAACTCAGGAATTTGACATTTAGGCTGAATTCTGAAAGAATGGCGAGAGTTAGCCAAGACAAGGAGGTCAAGAGAGAGAAAATTCCAAGCTGAGGAAAAAGCCGGAAGAGCCAGAGGCAAGAAAGAGGCTGGCACATTTGAGGAACTGAAAGGCCAGTATGGCTGCAGCTTGAGGAGTGAGGGGGAGGTGGCAGAAACATGGTCCAGAAATGAACACCTGTTTTAACCGCCCGATCAGTCAAATAAAGCTAACAGCGGGGCAGACAGTATAAGGGCTGAAAGGATTAATAAGAGAAAAACATAACAAATGTGTTTTTTTGTTTTTTGAGACAGAGTCTCGCTCTGTCGCCTAGGCCAGAGTGCAGTGGCGTAGTCTTGGCTCACAACAATCTCCACCTCCGGTGTTCAAGCAATTCTCCTGTCTCAGCCTCCGAAGTGGCTAGGACTACAGGCACACGCCACCATGCCCAGCTAATTTTTGTATTTTAGTAGAGACACCATGCTGGCCAGGATGGTCTCGATCTCTTGACCTCGTGATCGATCCACCCACCTCAGCCTCTCAAAGTGCTGGGATTACAGGCATGAGCCACCATGCGTGGCCAACAAATGTGTTTGATCATAGTTTTAGGTAACATGAGAGCCTTTGGAATGAAGACCCAAAAATACAGGGGAAATTATCAATTTTTATGCTTAGGTTTGACAAAGAATGGACAGCTATGTAGAAACGTGATTGAGCCAAAGGTTTTCCCCCAAAGACTAACGTGATAAACTGAGGAGGAAATCCTGGAAGTGTGGGCTCGGATTCTTGCCTTCTCTGTGTGGCAATTCCTTCCTCCAGCTATGGGGGCAGGACCCCTCTGGAATGAGGGTCTTAATTTCTTTATGACCAGCTGTTACACAGAAAAGGGAAAGAAGGTTAGAGTAACATTTTTAGTCTTTATACTTGCTTTGGGGAAAGGGAGTTCTGGTTTCTGTGACCCACCACGGGGGAGAAAAATTCTGGTTTCTTCCAGTTGCTATGACTTGCCTCAGGGGACTACGAAGGATGAGAGACAGGAGGGCAGGAGAAGGTCAGAGAGAAACTTTGCTTCTGAGGCCTTCATTCTGGGGTATCATTTTCTGAGTCCCAACAAGAGCAACAGATATGGTGAGGCAACTACCCTTAGACTCTCACTGTTAGACTATTGCATGAGAAATTAATATATGTGCATATGGTGCTGATTTTTTAAAAACTGCATTTTAATATGAGAAAAAATACATGAGTGCTTGCTGCTAACTTATGGTGAGTATTCCCTCATTAGTCAACAATCATTTATTGAGCACCTGCTTGGTACTGGCACCGGATATACAAAGATGAATAGGAGAGATAGCTCTTTTGCCTTCATGTAACCTGGAGTCCAGGGTAGATAAAGACAAACAAGCAGGCAAACACCTGGGACTTATTCACAGATCAGCAGTAAGGGAGGCAGCCATTCCACAGAAGGAGCAGAGTAACCAACGGCAGACAGTGGCCACAGCAGTGTGGGTAATGCAGTTGTGAAGAATGAGCAGGAACCCAAGGCCCGGTAGCAGAGGAAATATTCCCCAGCCAAGAGACACGGACCCAGGCTGATCCCCATCACTTTATTTAGCCAGGTGTCAGGGAGGAGCTGTTTTGGTATCACCCTGTCAGGGTTGTCAGGAGCAATTCTATCCTAATTCTTGATTATCCAGGGATGATTGATTTTATTTCCCTCATAAAATGAAGGCACTACTGACGTGGAGAAACATGTAGCTTTAGAGGTTGGGTTTTTAAAAGAAAACAAACGATTTATGTTTTCTAACTACAACGTAAAATATTTGACAAATGTCAAATTATTTGACTCTGTGTGTTTGCATTTGAGAAAAATTGTAGCCATCAGCATGCATAAAATTAACACCCCTTGAAAAATGAGGAAGTAACGATTGCAGTTAGTAAATTGTTTCCCTCTCTGACCACAAAAGCAGAGGCTGGCAACAAATTCGATTTACAGAGTAAATATAATTTCTACAGTTGGGCTGAGCCTGTTGTTTTCTTAAAGGAAATATATTTTAGTTTGCTCTATGAAAAACACACATTAGCATTTTTCAGAACATTAGGAACCAAACACAGTATCATAAAAGCATAGGAAAAAAAGGAACTAATTTTATCTTCCAGTCACAGAGGATGTTCAGAATCAAAATGACATGTGACTAATATTCAGATATCAAATTAGTGGGGCTCTGCTCTTAACCACATATGACTCCGTATCTGTTTCTTTACGGCAGCAGAAGACAAGACTCCAGCAGTGGTTCAGCTGTATAAGGGGAATAGGAATATTCCAGAACTTTCTCTATGCCAGGTGATTGAGAACAACAGTCTCTTAATATTACACCTCACCTTGAAAAGTATTGGCATACATTTGAACTAAACTTAAGATTTTTAAAAAAAAAATAAAACCTATCTGGGCACGGTGGCTCACGCCTGTAATCCCAGCACTTTGGGAGGCCGAGAACAGCGGATCATGAGGTCAGGAGATGGAGACCATCCTAGCTAACACGGTGAAACCCCGTCTTTACTAAAAATACAAAAAATTAGCCGGGCGCGGTGGTGGGCGCCTGTAGTCCCAGCTATTCGGGAGGCTGAAGCAGGAGAATGGCATCAATCCAGGAGGCGGAGCTTGCAGTGAGCTGAGATCCCGCCACTGCACTCCAGCCTGTGCGACAGAGCGAGACTCCGTCTCAAAAATAAATAAATAAATAAATAAAAATAAAAATAAAAGGAAATAAAATCTAATCTCTTTTAAGAGATTTAAAAAATTGTAGATTTAATTTTCTTTAGAAAATTATTCTGCATTCAAGTTAAAACCATTGAATGTAGTTCCATAGGCCCTTGTCCTGGAAAAGCCACTATTCAATCAGCAACTGTTTATGGGAGATTCAACAGGGAGAAAAAAACTAACAAAAATTCCTGCCCCCATGCACCATACAGGAGAGAGGAGAAGACACAGAATAAACAAGGAAATAAAACTTTCCTTTCCAGAAACAATAACAGACCAAAAAAAGGGATTTTGTAAAATGTCATCCTGAACTAGTCACAGAACAACAACAACAAAAAATTAAATTAAAAAAATATACATACACATTGAATACACTTCACAAAAGAGGAGGCTCCTCTTTGTCCCCAGAGCTTGGAAGGAAGCTAGAAGTTTCGGGCAGAGGATTCTGAAAACAAAGCTAAGCTCAAGCATTAATGGGCTGCATGTTTAACACATGGGGCTAGAATAAGGTGGTCAATGATGGGAATCGTAAAACAATGTCAGTATCCCAGAATACTTTTCCAAGTCAAAGTGGAGTTGAAACAGGTTAAACAGGCAGTCATCTGAATAAACAGGAACCCGTTTCTATGGCGGTGACAACGGGGGAGGGGCGTGACTCCCATCTACCTTCCCTACACAAAGCTTCTGGGGGGCGTGTTTTGCTTTATGGGACCCTTTCCAAATCCCGACCACAGCAGACAGGACAGGGGTGAGCACTGACTGGAGCATTCTGTGGACTGTCCCGTGTTGGAAACCAGAGCTGCCTAATTTTGAGAAACAGAGGCTGAGCCATCAGATGTAGGGGAATGGAAGCTGATGCCAACGGAAGCCTGGAGGTAGACTAGGGCCCAGGAAAAACGAAGAGGAAACAGAAATTATGAGTAAGCAGCGGAAGTTGGTAAGTAAGCCTAGAGAAGACAATGCAGCAGATGTGCAGAGACAAACCACGTGCTTCGTGATTCTTGGTGACTTTCCTGCTTGTCCCCAGTCCAGGTCTACATGTTTCTTTATTATTATACAAGTAAATTAAAGAACTAAACGAGCCTGGGCGCGGTGGTTCACGCCTGTAATCCCAGCACTTTGGCGGGCCGAGGCGGGCGAATCACGAGGTCAGGAGATGGAGACCATCCTGGCTAATGCGGTGAAACCCCGTTTCTACTAAAAATACAATTAGCCGGGCGTGGTAGCACGCGCCTGTAGTCCCAGCTATTTGGGAGGCTGAGGCAGGAGAATTGTTTGAACCCGGGAGGCAGAGGTTGCAGTGAGCCTTGATCGTGCCATTGCACTCCAGCCTAGGCGACAGAGCGAGACTCCGTTTCAACAACAACAAAAAAACCTAAACGAATTATTTTTCTTGGGGTCACTATAATACATCTCTAGAGGTTTCTTGCAAACAAAAGAGCCCAAACCACACGCTGACCCCCATCCCTTCTTCATCTTGTGCTGAACAGAAATGTCAACACCAAGAAAATGATTTCCTATGTCTTTAAGGAAGGATAATCATAGTCACTGGTCCAAAATGAAGCTTCTTACTGAAATGACAATTGAAATTATTTCCAGTCGTTCACAGAAATGCTAGTTTCTCATTTTAACATGAGGACAGATCCAGAAGAGATAAAGGGATTTAGGGAAATGGACATTTAAAAAAGTGATAGCCCCATGGGCCTCCGTCTGGAGAAGCCACTATTCAATTAGCAACTGTTCATGGGGGATTCAGCAGCAGGGAAAACCCAGCAAAAATGCCTGCCCCCAGCAGCATACAGCGAGAGGAGCAGACATAGAATAAACAAAGCAAGTAAGTAAAATGTACAGAAAATGTGCACTGTGTTTTTTCTAAAGAGAAAGAACGAACAATAGGGATATAAAGCTGGGCTAGGGAGGTGTTGATATTTTAGGGAAGTGGCCAGGAAAGCAATTGTTACTAAGATAACTTGGATGAGAGGTGGTTGAACTCTGCACTGTATTGAGGATAGACCTAAGGGGATTTTTGTGTTGGATCAGATGTGGGATGGAAAAAGAAGAGAGGAGTCGGGCATGAGTCCAAATTTTTTATCGGAGTAACTAAAAGATGGAGTTGTCATTTTCTATAATGGGGAAGACTGGAAGAGGAATTTCTTTGGAAGGGAGGTGTGCCTAATGGGAGGTGTGTAGTTCATGAAGGCTCTCCTTTTATGAATGGATTAATAATGGATTAATGTCACCATGAAAAGGGCTGACAGGAGTGGATTCACTCTCTTCTGCTCTTCTGCCAATGTGAGGACATAGCACTTGTCCCCCCAACAAAAAAATCCCTCCTCAGATGCCAGGGCATTGATCTTGATCGTCTCAGCCTCGAGAACGGTGTGAAATAAATTCCTATTCTTTATAAATTACTCAGTCTGTGGTATTCTGTTACAGCAGTGCAACACAGCAGTGATAATGCCTATGCAGAGATGTCAATAGGCTGTGAAGTCAGGCGTGGTAGAGCACCTGCGGTCACAACTCAGAAGGCTGAAGTGGGAGGATTGCTGGAGGCCAGCAGTGCAAGGCTTTAATGTGCTATGATGGTGCCTGTGAATAGCTACTGCACTCCAGCCTGGGCAACATAGTAAAATTCTGCTTCTCTTAAAAAAAAAAAAAAAAAAAAAAAAAAAAAAAAAAAAGAGAGAGAGAGAGAGAGAAAGAATCTGTAGTTCAAGAGAGTAGTCTGAGAGGCGGGGTGCAGTGGCTCACGCCAGTAATCCCCGCACTTTGGGAGACCCAGGCGGGCAGATCACGAGGTCAGGAGATCGAAGACCATCCTGGCTAACACGGTGAGACCCCGTCTCTACTAAAAATACAAAAAAAATTAGCCGGGCGTGGTGGCAGGCGCCTGTAGTCCCAGACATTTGGGAGGCTGAGGCAGGAGAATGGCGTGAACCCTGGAGGTGGGGCTTGCAGTAGGCCGAGATTGCGCCACTGCACTCCAGCCTGGGTGACAGGCTCCATCTCAAAAAAGAAAGAAAAAAAAAGAAAAAAAGAGAGTAGCCTGGACTAAAGACATAAATGTAAAAGTTTTCAGAAGTCTCTGTATATAACTTCTCCATAATTAAAAAAAAAAAAAAAGGAGAGATCTGTCATAGCCCATTTGGGCTGCTATAACAAAGTACCATAGACTGGGTATTTTATAAACAACAGAAATGTACTTCTCATAGTGAGAGGTGACAACGTGCTAGCAGCCCTCGCTCTCGGCGCCTCCTAGGCCTCCGCGTCCACTCTGGCGGCACTTGAGGAGCCCTTCAGCCTGCCACCGCACCGTGGGAGCCCCTCTCTGGCCTGGCTGAAGCCGAAGCTGCCTCCTCCTGCTTGTGGGGAGGTGTGGCGGGAGAGGCGCGGGCGGGAACCAGGGCTGCGCTCGGGGACCAGTGCGAGTTCCTGCGGGCGCGGGCGCGGGTGCGGGCGCCGCGTGGGCGGGCCCCGCACACCGAGCTGCGGGCTGGCGCCGCAGGCCCAGGGCAGTGAGGGACTTAGCACCCGGGTCTGCAGCTGCGGAGGTTGCGCCGGGTGCCCCAGCAGTGCTGGCTCGCCGGCGCCGCACTCAACTTCTCGCCAGGCCTTAGCTGCCTTCCCGCGGGGCAGGGCTCGGGACCTGCAGCCTGGCATGTCTGAGCTCCTTCCCCTGCGGTGGGCTCCAGCGACCTGAGCCTCCCCCAGGGGCGCCGCCCCCTGCTCCGTGGCGCCGGGTCCAGTGGACAGCCAAAAGGCTGAGGAGTGCAGGCGCGGCTGGGGACTGGCAGGCAGCTCCGCCTGCAGCCCTACTGTAGGATCTACTGGGTGAAGCCAGCGGGGTTCCTGAACTGGATGGGGACTTGGAGAACTTTTATAGCTAGCCTGAGGATCCTATGTTCACCAATCAGCACTCTGTGTCTAGCTCAGGGTTTGTGAATACACCAATTGGTACTCTGTATCTTGCTAACCTAGTGGAGATTTGGAGGACTAGCACTCTGTGACCCTGTGTCTAGCTCAAGGATTGCAGATTCACCAATCAGCACTCTGTGTCTAGCTCATGGGTTGTAAATACACCAATCAGTACTCTGTGTCTAGCTCAAGGTTTGTAAATACACCAATTGGTACTCTGTATCTAGCTAACTCTGTATCTAACTAACTAGCACTCTGTGAGTCTGTGTCTAGTTCAGGGTTTGTAAATACACCAATCAGCACTCTGTCAAAACGGACCAATCAGTTCTCTGTAAAATGGACCAATCAGTTGGATGTGGGTGGGGCCAGATAAGGGAATAAAAGCAGGCTGCCGATGCCAACAGTGGCTGCTTTCTGGGGTCCTTTTACAGACTGTGGAAGAGACGTTGTTTTGCTCTTTGCAATAAATCTTGCTGTTGCTTACTTTTTGGGTCCACGCTGACTCTATGAGCTGTAACAGTCACTGAGAAGGCCTGCAGCTTCACTGCTGACAGGGAGACAACTAACTCACCAGAAGGAAGAAGCTCCAGACACATCTGAACGTCTGAAGGAACAAACTCCAGACACACCATCTTTAAGAACTGTAACACTCACCGCGAGGGTCTGCAGCTTCATTCTTGAAGTCAGTGAGACCAAGAACCCACCAGTTCTGGACACAATAGTTCTGGAGGCTAGGAGACCCAAGATCAAGACATCAGCAGATTTGGTATCTGGTGACAGCCCATTTTCTGATTCACAGATGGTGACTTCTCACTTTATCTTCATATGGTAGAAGGCACAAAGTAACTCTCTGGGGCCCATTTTGTAAAGGCACGAATGCCATTCATGAAGGCTCCACTCTCATGACCCATTCACCTCCAAAAAGCCCCATTTCCTAATGCCATCATGTTGGGGGTTAGAACTACAGCACCTGAATCTTGTGGGGACACCAACGTTCAGACAATAGCAAGGTCCAGTGACAGAACCTTGGGACACTCCTGCACTGGTAACAGATAGGATTCAATCCATTGGATAAGGTAGAAAACCCAAATAATAGTGTCTGAAAGAACAGGGATGTCTGGAGGTATTTCAGACCTAACAATCAGGTACATGACATTAACAGGGATCTCAGTTCCTTTTGCCTCTCGGCTCTGTTGTCCCAAGACCATGGCTTTCATCTTCACAGTTGCCTTAGAGGTGAAATATGGCCACTGTAGCTCTAGCAAATACATCTGCTTCAGGTAGGAAGAAAGATAAAGTGGGAAAGGGCAGAAGAGCTTTCTTAGAAGTGTTACCCAATGACTTGTGCCTACGTAGCATGGGAGAGATACAGACTCTGAAGTCACCTTGTCGAGTGAGAATCATGTCTGTACCAGTGCAGAGCTAGAAAGTCTTGAGCAAGTTGATAACTTGTCTCCGCCACAGATTGTTCCCATTTTCAAAAGACAAATCACACTGCTCACCTCTAGAGTGGTTAAAAAAATAAATAAGATTATATGCTTAGAAAATTTTCTGCCCACAGAAAATGCCCGAAAAGTGGAGTTTTACAGAGTTCAGCAAACGATAATCAAAATAAAAAGAAACCCATTTGATTTCCAGTGTCTCATCTCCTATCCAGTCCCATGAATTTGGATGCTCATCTCTAGGTTGGTAAAAAAATAATAATAATATGATTATATGCTTAGAAAATTTTCTGGCCACGGAAAATGCCCCAAAAGTGGAGTTTTAAGAGTTAAGCAAACAATAATCGAAATAAAAAGGAATCTATTTGATTTCCAGTGTCTCATCTCCTACCCAGTCCTGTGAATTTGGATTTTTGGTGATGGTAGTAGTTTAGCAAAGGAAACTTGAGTTTACTGGCAACAGTTGTGTTCCTCTAGGACTGAAACTGTCAACTCATAACCAGCTAGCGAGGAAGGCAATTGTCTCACTAATTGTGTAAATATTCTTTTTGGTTTCCAGAAATTATTTGGAAACAGAAGCCTAAAGGAAGAAAAGATTAGTGCTCAAAATTGATAATATGAATAGGAATATGATGTAATTGTTTACTCCCAAATTGATGAATTAGAACTTACGTGTTATACAAAATTTTAGAAAACATATAGGCTTAGTCACCACTTAAAAGTTACTTAAGTAACTTTTATTTAAGGGAAAGAGAAGTTAGAAACCAGGCACTAATGTTTATTTTAAAGAGTTAATAATTTAATACCACATTAGATTTTAATAATTTTAACAAATTATAATGTAAAAAAGATACATATTCAATAACCACTACAAATTGAGATATTTCAGTTATTTATATATATATGGCCATAATTTAAATCTTTATAAAGTAGTAGAAATGTATTTTTTAATAACTTTTTTAAGTTTTTACCCACTTCACTATACTGTGTATTGTTAAGCTTTTCTAAATGTCTCATTTCCTGTTGTAATTGTTAAATACTATAAATAGTTATTTAATTCATGTGAAATACTCATTTAAAAGGATTTGTTTTCATGTTGAGCCTTTTACTTTATTTTTTTGGAGACAGGGTCTCACTCTGTCACCCAGGCTGGAGTGCAATGGCACCATCATGGCTCACTGTAGCTTTGACCTCCCAGGCTCAAGTGATGATCCTGCCTCAGCCTCCCAAATAGCTGGCACACAGGTACATGCCACCAGGTCCAGCTAATTTTTAATTTTTTTGTAGAGATGGGGTCTCCCTGTGTTGCCCGGGCTGGTCTCAGACTCCTGAGCTCCAGTGATCCTCCCAGCTCAGCTTCCCAAAGTGCTGGAGTGTGGTGTAAACCACCACACTTAGCTTCATGTTGCTCCTTTAACAAAGGAGCTGTGGTAATGCCACTGTACTCCAACCTGAGTGACAGAATAAGACCCTGTCTCAAAAAAAAAAAAAAAAAGAAAGAAAGAAAGGATGGGTGCAGGGGCTCACACCTATAATCCCAGAACTTGAGGAGGCCAAAGCAGGCAGACTGCTTGAGCTCAGGAGTTTGAGACCAGCCTGAGCAACATGGTAAAACCACATCTCTACCAAAAAAAAAAAAAAAAAAAAAAAAAAAAAAAAAAAATTTAAAGGGAGGAAGACATTGGCCAGATGTGATGGCCCACACCTGTAATCCCAGCACGTTGGAAGGCCGAGACGAGTGGATCACGAGGTCAGGAGTTCAAGACCAGCCTGGTCAACACCGTGAAACCCCGTCTCTACTAAAAATACAAAAAAATTAGCTGGGCATGATGGCACGTGCCTGTAGTCTCAGCTACTCGGGGGACTGAGGCAGGATAATCCCTTGAACCTGAGAGGCAGAGGTTGCAGTGAGCCGAGATCGCGCCACTGCACTCCAGCCTAGGCAACAGAGCAAGACTCCATCTCATAAAAATAAAAGGAAGGAAGACGATCTAATATCCTTAACAAAGCTTTACTTTCTTAAACTTGAAAAAAGGCTAACTACCATTTGTGAATTCATAATTTTAGTTTATTCATTTATATCACCTAATATTTGTAGGGATTGCTACATCAATCAATTTTAATGTGGATGTATTGGCAACACTCATATTTTGTTTGTCTGGAAAAAAATGTCTTTACCTTCAGATGTTTGCACTGCTTATAGAATTCTAAGTTGATTGGTATGCTAAAAATATCAGTCCATTGCCATCTAGCTTTCATCAGTGTGTTTCTGCTTGGAAATAATGTGTTTTGTCCTCTGGATGCTTTTAACATTTTCTCTTTGTCTTTGGTTTTAAGCAGTTTTACCAAGGTGTGTCTGGATGTGCTTGGGTTTTATAGAGATTCTTGAATGTTTGACTTGATGTCTTGTGTCAGTTTTGGAAGCTTCTCAGCCAGTATCCCTTCAATTATTATTTATCTCTCTCTTTTCCTTTTGGGGATCTAATTACACATATGTAAGAATTATTACCATTTTTCATATATCTCTTCTTCTATTTTTCATGTTTTTTATTTCATATTTCCTATTTAGCAGTTCCATAATCCTTTTTACTGTCTAATGTGCTGTTTAAATCATCTGATGAGATCTTTTTTCTTTTTTTAAATTAAAAAAAAAATTCTCACAATATTGCCCAGGCTGGTCTCGAACTCCTGGCTTCAAGTGATCCTGTTGCCTCAGTCATCTGATGAGATCTTAATTTTGATTATTTGTATTTCTCAACTATAACTTTCATTGGATAGTTTTTATAGATTCCAGTTCTCTGGTAAACTTTTATATTTATAAATCTATCTTCTTAAATCTATTGTTACTATTTAAAAGCCTCTGTTTTTATAGGTCTAATATATAGGTCATACATTGTTTCTGCTTTAGTATTTCCCCATTTTTTTTCCTGTCTCTCGGGATGTCTGATAATTTTTTACTTTATGCCAATCATTGTGTATGATGAGTTACAAGATCACTGGATAATATCTTTTAGTGAAGATTTTTTTTTTCTGAAAGACAGAGAAGCTACACATCATCTTGATCCAATCAATGACTCAACTAAAATATGAGAGGTCTTTGGAAATGTCTGAACTCAATATTTGTCTCTCTCAAACACTGTGAAACTATCTCAAGTTCTACTTGCTTTCTTAGCGTCTTAGCTTCCACTTTCTGCTTTATTGTTTATATTCTCACACTGGGAGTTCAGGAATAATTAAATTCCCCGAGGAAAAGAAGTTGCAGAATATCAAACCCACTTTTCTGCAATTCCCTTTTCTCCAGTCTTGGCTCCTCAAGTACCTAACTAGCATTGAACTCCAACCTTTGCCTCCCCAGCCTTGTGAGCCTTAACTGTTCTAGGCCTTTACTTCTGCTTTTCGTCTCACCTGGGCCACTTACATATTGAAAAATGGCTTGAAAGGACAACCCACAAAGAATGTGAGATTTACCTCAATGCATTTCCCTTGACTCCAGAATTTGTACCATTAATTGCAACAGTCTTAGTTGTTCTCAGATGTCCCCAAAAGCTGTTTTTTAAAAAATACTTTTTACAGGCTTTTTTGTTATTCTTGTGTTAAAGAAAAGATTGTTCAATGATACTTGTTAAAGCACAGTAAGGAAAACTTTATTTAAGATAGCAGCATATGTTTAGGGACCACCGCAACAGGGTCTTGTGGTATGAAAGATTGGGCTCAATTCCAAATACAGCCTGGGCAAGTGGGAATTTATAGCTAAGAAACAGGGTAGAGGGTCTGTGATAAGAAAAAAAATTACTAGCAGGAAACATCAGGGGTAAGGGAATTCTGACTAAACCAACCTAACAGGATTCTTGCTGAAGACAGGCCAGGGTGATCAAACATCACCTGTGGTGTGAGGGGAGGGATAAGAAACCTGATCATATATCAAGGGTGATCAGATATTAAAGATGGACGTTCTTGGTAAAATGACTTAATAGCATTCTTTCCTAAAACTGAATTTTTAAGTGCACAGGTGGGCCTAAGAGAAGGTTGAGGACCCTGACTAAAGCTTAGCCAAGCAAAGAATCTTTGACCCTTGTCAGAGGAGAGGGGTTAGTCCAATATAACCTCCTGCGTCACAAATATAAGTGGAAATTTTCTAACAAGATTTTTGCATTCTTCTCTGTATATTCTTACCAAATATTTTTTCTCCCTGTCGTTTTTTACTTATTTAAACTTAATGAAGTTTTACTATTATTACTATATTATATAATTTAGTTTTCACATTTCTTATTTATTGAAATCTGTATCATTTTAAATTCTGTATCTTTTTGGTTTATAACTTCATAGTCCAGATTCTCTTTATAAGTCATCTGTGTCTAAAATAACATCCATTTTAAGTCTCTTGATTAAATGGCTTTATTTCTAAACTTATAAGAAAGTAATTGCGATTTTTTAAAAAGCTGGCCCACGTACATTTTATTCATCTCAGTATAAATTCTTTTTCTTCTATCATTTGCTTTATTCTCATGAAGAATTTTAAACTCCCTTGTCTGAATATTCTTCCTTGCCTCTCACAATTTTTATAATATATTCTACTTAAAGGGAATCTGAAACTCAAACTTGCCTGGGATATTATAAATATTCTATTTGTATGAACTTAGTATTCATACAGTTGTTTCTTCATTACAACATTCATGTGAGTACTATTCTCAGCCAGAAGTCTAACAAATAATTACATGTTTGCAGATTTCATTCAAAGAATGCAGAGATCCGTGAATTTTACTCATAACTTACTCTTTTTTATGTCAGTAACAAGTGGAGGAAAAAAAAATGTAACTACCCAATGGGTTCACCTTGCCTGCTGCCTAGACAGCTGATTTATCAAGACAGGGCAATTGCAAAGGCCAAAGAGTAATTTACACAGAACCAGCTGTGCGGGAGACCGGAGTTTTTATTACTCAAATCAGTCTCCCTGAGCAATTGGGGATCAGAGTTTTTAAAGATAATTTCGTGGGTAGGGGCTTAGGAAGTGGGGAGTATGACTTGGTCAGGTTGGAGATGGAATCATAGGGGGTCAAAATGTGGTTTTCTTGCTGTCTTCTGTTCCTCGGGGGGCATGGCAGAACTGTTAAGCCAGATTACAGGTCCAGGTGGTGCCAGCTGATCCATTGAGTTCAGGGTCTGCCAAATATCAAGCACTGATCTTAGGTCCCCAGGAACAATTTCAGGAGGTTCAGACTTTTGGAACCAAAGGTTGCATGATCCCTCCGTTGTAATTTCTAATCTTGTAGCGAATTTGTTTGTCCTGCAAAAGCGGACTGGACCCCAGGCAAGAAGGGGGTCTTTTCCGAAAAGGGCTGTTGTCAATTTTGTTTCAGAGTCAAACCATGAACTGAATTCCTTCCCAAAGTTAGTTCCCTCTACGCCCAGGAATGAACAAGGACAACTTGAGGGTTAGAAGCAAGATGGAATTGGTTAGGTCTGATTTCTTTCACTGTCATAATTTCCTCAGTTATAATTTTGCAAAGACGGTTTCAAAACTACTTAGTATTGTTCCAGATACAAGTAATCACTGTCAAGGGAAAAGAGTCAACTCCATGAAATATTTGAAGGGATTTATTCCAAGCCAAATATAAGTGACCAAGGCCCAAGGCACAGTCTCAAGAGATCCTGAGAACATGTGGCCAAGGTGGTTGGGTTCCAGCTTGGTTTTATACAGCGTAGGGAGATATAAGATAGCCATCAGTGCATGTGAGGTAGATACTGGCTTCATCTGGAAAGGCAGGATAACTCGAAGCAGGAGCTTACAGGTCATAGGTACATTCAAGGATTTCTTGATTGGCAGTTGGTTAAAAGGGTTAAGCTTTGCCTGAAGAGTGTAAGTCAGCAGAAAGAAATGTCTGTAGTTAAGACAAGGGGGCGTTGTGGAAGCCAAGGTTCTTGTTACATAGATGAAACTTCCAGGTCATAGGCTTCAGAGGAATATATGGTAAATGTCTCTTATCAGACCCTAAAAGGTCCCAGACTCTTACTGAAATCTCTTCTGTATTAGAAAAAGACCTGGAAAAGCAGGGGGATTCTCTACAGAATGTAGATTTCCCCTGCAAGAGATAGCTTTGCAGGGCCATTTCAAAACATGTCTAAGCAATGTATTTTGGGGTAAAATGCTTTGATTTCTTTCAGGGCGTGCTATCTGTCATGTGATGCTATACTCGGGTCAGGTTGGAATTTGGTATCTTATTGCTACAAGGAGTCTTCTGTGTCAGTCTTAAGATCTCTGTTTTAATGTTAATGCTGGTGGACTGTGCCTGAATTCCAAAGGGAGGAGAGCAGAAAGAGGCCTGCCTGGACTCCCTCTTTCCATCACGGCCTGAGCTAGTTTTAGTTTTTCAGGTTTTCTTTGGAATGCCCTTGGCCGAGAGGAGGGTTCATTCAGTCGGTTGCGGGGGCTTAGAATTTTGTTTTTGGTTTACATCACAAAGTTTGAAATCCTATTTTGTGAAAAAAATAAAATCTCATAAATGAATACTGGGGCTGCCTGCCACAAGGTGACTTAAAAAATATAATATAGCAGCTCAATTGATAATTAAAATTTACCTTCCCAGCATAAACTTTCCAATAACAAACTGCCCTCAGTTGTTTCTGAACGCACACAGAGCTCTTTCTCACAGATGTTCAACAATGCCTCCTGCACCTGGTTCTTCTGCCCCAAACTCCTGGTCAAGGTACTCTTTTCTTGTTTCCTCACCTGATACACATTCTGCAATTGCTGTGATGCAAGAACAGCTAAACTCTGTAGGGGAGGAAACTTTTTTTTTCTTCCTGCCTTCCTAGGTTCTTGGCTAAAGTCGTGTAACAAAAGACAGATTAAAAAGAGAAAGACAGGCCGGGCGCGGTGGCTCACGCCTGTAATCCCAGCACTTTGGGAGGCCGAGGCGGGTAGATCACGAGGTCAGGAGATTGCGACCATCCTGGCTAACACGGTGAAACCCAGTCTCTACTAAAAATACAAAAAATTAGCTGGGCGTGGTGGCGGGCACCTGTAGTCCCAGCTACTCGGGAGGCTGAGGCAGGAGAATGGTGTGAACCTGGGAGGCGGAGCTTGCAGTGAGCTGAGATGGTGCCACTGCACTCCATCCTGGGTGACAGAGCGAGACTCCATCTCAAACAAAAAAAAAAAAGAGAAAGACAAATAGAAGTTTATTAACATGTACATCACATAAATATATATTAGAGAAACTCAGGGATGAGTAACTCAAAGAGGTGCCTATAATTTGGGCTTAAATACCATCTTTAGTTAAAACAAATAATGTGCGAGAGGCAAGTTATTGGAAGGTGAGCAGGAAAAGTATAGTAAACAAGGGTAAGATTTGTTATGCAGATTTCAGTCAGTGCCTTCTTCACGGATATGAGTCTCTCAGGACTTACAGTCATCCTCTCCTCAGTACAGAGAGAGAAACACTCACATGGATATTTCCTTTATAAAATACAAATTATCCTTACAAAAGGGTAGCATACTGTTTTCAGAGCTTCTCCTGCGTGTGCTGTATAATCAGCTTAAAATAATCCTTATCCAGAGGGATGTTTTGGGGTTCATATTCAAGTCTCCTATAACTCCAAGGATGATGGTCATTGCTAACTCCACTCGGGCCTAAGGGTCAGCCTCCTCCCCTCAGTCTACATCACGCAGCTAAGTTCAAACTGTAGCACTTAATAAAACACTGTGGTTTTTGAGGCCGGGTACCCAAATGGAAAGGTATCTTGCAAAAACTACGGTAGGTGGCAACCCTCACAGTTTAATCTCAACTTAACTTCAGAATCCTCATAGCGTTGCGCCCAGCCAGCTTCAACAGAGTAAGGGTCACGTTATTCCAACTAACAGGAATTATTTTTTTGACTACAACTGTGCCTAACAGTCCAGATCACCTAAGACAGCTTAAGAGAAAAATAATAGCTTGATTTTTACCTTTCCTCAAGTCTAGTGTCCTGAGATCGGCTTTTCTTATTCAAGGAGAAGAGATGTCTCCTTCACAGGAAAGCCTACCACTACCCAATGGAGTGTCGTCTTGCATCGTGACGGCATCAAAACTATGACACCAAAACGTAATAGTGTAGTGTTAATCGTCTTGGATTATTCACTCTTATATAGGATATAGGACATATTATGGACTACACATTTGTGTACCTCCAATATTCATATGTTGAAATCCTAAGCCCCAGTGACATGGTATTAGGAGGTGGGGCCTTTGGGAGGTGATTAGGTCATGAGGGTATGAGATTAGTGCCTTTATAAGAAGGAGAGAGACTAGTGTTCAGTCTCTCTATCATGTAATACACCATCTACAAACCAGGAAGAGGGCTTTCAACAAGAACCTGGCCATCCTATCCCCCTGCTCTCGGATTTCCAGAACTGAGAGAAATAAATGTTTGTTGTTTAAGCCACCCAGCCTACGGTACTTTGCTATTGTTGCCAGAACTAAGACAGGCCACAAACAGTCCAGTTCAGTTGGAGCTGCAGTTGACGTGGTCCTGTTCTCTTGACTGTTTTTCCTCTATAAGAGGTAAAGATTCCTTCTGGATGTCCTTCCTTCCAGTTTCTCCAGTTTAGTACATCTCATGTAAAAACGAAACTAGCGACAATAACTTGCTTAAGGCAGAACATATGCAGCATCACAAGGTCAGCTAGAGGCTTTTTCAACAGTAGACTCTAAATTCATAATCACACACACACACACCCCAAAAAAATCACAAAGTAAAGTCTCAGAATCATGGCTTAGGCTTATGGACAAGTTATAGTTTCATCACCAAACAGAACAGTCTGCAGCTCATGTCCTGTGTTCAGATATGCCCACAGATTCTTGGTTTACATTTGTATAACTAAATTATCCATTCAAGAGGTTTTATGCAAAAGAAAAGAAAGATATGGCTCAGAGATAAGCTGAAATTTCTCTTTTAGCAAGCAGACTTGCTTGCCACTTTTTGAAAAGTTTCTCCAGCTTCCACTGATCAAGATGTCAAAAAGCATTAGGGCCACGTTTTCAACCACCGTTTGCAGTGACACAAAGTGCAGGATAGGCAGAGAGGGTCTAGGCTGGCCAAACAGCTCCAAACTGCAGGCTGGAAAGCTTGTGTGTTTGCCTCAGCTCCAGATGAAATGACTGACATTTAAGTTATCATTTCATCAATTTTTATATCTTAGTACTTAAACACAATAAGATTTAACAGTTGTGTGGTATTGAAACAATGGGCCGGGCGCAGTGGCTCACGCCTGTAATCCCAGCACTTTGGGAGACCGAGGCGGGTGGATCACCTGAGGTCAGGAGTTCGAGATCAGACTGGCCAATATGGTGAAACCCTGTCTCTACTAAAAATACAAAAATTAGCAGGACGTGGTGGCCGACACCTGTAATCCCAGCTACTCGGAAGGCTGAGGCAGGAGAATCACTTGAACCCGGGAGGCGGAGTTTGCAGTGTGCTGGGATCGCGCCACTGCACTCCAGCCTGGGCAACAGAACGAGACTCTGTCTCCAAAAAAACCAAAACAAAACAGAATGACATGTTAGTCTACAGTGCAACAATATTAAAATTTAATCAAAAGACATATACTTGTCCTTTTTAATAATTACAACTCTTCTTCATTAGGTAGCTGGGAGCTTTGAGCTTAATCTGAAGGCTTCGGAATTAGATAGATAGAGTGGCTATCCTTAAACTGCCAGAAATTTGCTTCTAATAGGTTGTATTGTGTGAATTGTGGAAGAAGACATTTGTATGTAGGCTAGATAGCTTCTGTTTTGGAAGGTATCACTTTAGTGAGTGTATAAAGTCATTCCTTATGATTAGTGATGTTGCACACCTTTTCATACACCTGTTGGCTATTTTATCTCTTCTTTGGAGAAATATCTCCTCAGTCCATTGCCTATTTTTCATAAATCAGATTCTTCATTTTTCTGCTGCTGAGTTGTAAGAAGTCTTTATAAATTTTGGATATTCACCCCTCATCAGATACGGGATTTGCAATTATTTTTTTCCCAGTCTGTAGGTTGCTCTTTCATCCTGTTGATTGTTTCCTTTGCTGCACGGAGGTTTTCATTTGATGGAGCCCCATTTATTTATTTTTGTTTTTGTAATCTGAACTTTTAGTGGGATACCCAAAACATCACTGCCAAAGCCAATGTCAAGAGGCTTTTCCCCTATGTTCTCATCTAGAAACTTCATGGTTTCAGGTCTTACATTTAGGTCTTTATCTATTTTGAGTTGATTGTTGTGTGTGGTGTAAGACAAGAGTTCAATTTCATTCTTTTGCCTATGGTAATCTAGTTTTTCCAGCACCATTTATTGAAGAGACTATTCTTTCCCCATTGTGTCTTCTTGATGCCCTTTTCAAAAATTTGTTGTCCATGTATGTTTGATTTTATTTGTGGGTTGCCAGGGCCCTTTTATGTTTCTTTAATTAATTTATTTATCTAAATAGAGACAGAGTCTCATTATGTTGCCCAAGCTGGTTTCCAACTCTTGGGCTCAAGCAATCCTCCCTCCTTGGCCTCCAAAAGTTTTGGGATTACAGGTATGAGCCACTGCGCCTGGCCCTTTTAGTATTTTATTGTCGAGAATCTTTGAGGAATTAATGATGAATTCTACTTTACTAAGTGTGTAGTTTGGACAAGAGGCAATATTGACTACTCTCTTTGTGCAAGCACCTTTATGCTTATGTTAGTGAGAACATATAGGCCCCTAAAGGGCCTATAATGCAACTGGGAAAGGAAAGAAGTTAACATTTAATATGCATCTACAAAGTCCTGTCATGTGTACTTTGTGTGTGTACACAAGATCTACTGTTTAGAAATCTTGTTGCAAAGAAGAGAAACTGATTTGGGCATATTTAAACAGAACGAGAATTCATAGTTAGCCTACTGAATCTAAGAAATATGGAAAATCAGGCTGGGTGCGGTGGCTCACACCTGTAATCCCAGCACTTTGGGAGGCCAAGATGGGCGGATCATGAAGTCAGGAGATCGAGCCCATCCTGGCTAATATGGTGAAACCCTGTCTCTACTAAAAATACAAAAAAAAAAAAAAAAAAAAGAAATATGGAAAATGAGGTTTGGGAAATGGTAAGGAATCATATAAATCTAAGCAGAAGAGTCCTGACCCAGAAATAACTCTGATTAACATTTGCTACTGAAACCTCTTCCCATAGTACTGGGGCTGCTGGAAACTCTCCACCCCGCTGGACACTCACCACTGCCCCAGGAAATAACCTGTGCTGCCTGCATCATTGCATAACTGCCCAGATTCAAAGTACCAGCTGGGAGTGTGATTGGACAAGGCTAGGCCATGTGCTACTCCTAGCTGTCAAATAGGGAATGGAATGTATGCCCCTCTTTACCTTTCACAGGGGTAGACAGAACCCTGCCCATCACCAAGACTTATCCTTATTCAAGGTTTGAAATAGAAAGACTTGGATGCTGAGCAGTCAACACAATGGCAAGCATTCGTTGTTGTTTTACTACTTTGGTTTCGTGATTTCTATATTTGTCATTTGTCCTTTATGGTAAAAATTTGCATGTTAAAATAAATGTTCCTGTTTAACATGACTCATTATCTAGTGGGAAATTTACCCACCCCCTCAAAGGGAAATGACCTAACATCTCAATAGTTTCTACATTCAGCTCCAAACCTAAGATCTCTGGGTGATATTCATTTTTCCTCCAGTGACCATTTAAATCTAGCTTCATGTAATGTAAGTATGGACAAAATTGGAAAGTAAACCACTAACAACATAGTCCATACACAATAGTGTGGTTGGAAAACAACAAAAAACTTTTAAAAGAAGTATTAGTTGGAATATATAGTGAAACAAGGAAGTGAACACAAATAAAGGCTACAGTAGTCATATCTGTAACTCTTCACAAGATATTTATGATGTGTACAGTATTTACAGCCTACCTCTTCCACTGCCTACTGCATCTTGCCTTTGTTTTCAGACAGCGTCTGAGCTGGTCAGGGTTTGTCTTTGGAGGTCCTTCTGATATAGTGGTGCAGTGGTCTTCATTAATTTTTGCAGCCAGGCAGGTAGTTGTATTGCTTAGGATCCATCCATACTTTTCTCTGTCCTTCTTATATAGCAATAACCATATACGCCCATGGTAGTCAGAGTCAGTGACTCCAAACAGTTTCTTAACAACCATTAGCCCTCCCTCTCTGCTTATCTGCCTCTTCGTTTAATAGCATCCGGAGCTCTAAGTAGGTACGTGTCCATTTAGCTTTCATTTTAAAAGAGCCATTGTGGTCATGTGGAAGCACTGATCACTTGGGTTCTGAAATCTCGAATGCAGAAGAACTCATGTGTCAATATCATCCCCCACTTCCACTCTGGGTCCCTAGGCGCATGCGTTTTAATTAATCAGGAGCAAATTTGTGTTAAAACATGTCTGGATAAAAATCAATTTAGCAAAATTGTTTTTAAGATATTTATACAGCCTGTAGTCCCAGCTACTCGGGAGGCTGAGGCAGGAGAATGGCATGAACCCGGGAGGCGGAGCTTGCAGTGAGCTGAGATCCGGCCACTGCACTCCAGCCTGGGCGACAGAGCGAGACTCCGTCTCAAAAAAAAAAAAAAAAAAAAAAGATATTTATACAGATAAAATGATATAATTATTTCTTAGTCTTTCATAATGAAGCCAACATTTAACAATAAATTTAATATTGCCTTTAAAAAGCCATTTGTTTACATATCCAAAGAATACCCAATACTATGTTGAACAAGAATGAATAGAAGAGGAAAAAAATGAATGGGAATAATAAGGTTGTCCTGGAAATCTCTATATAGGCAAGAAAACTATGATTTGGAAAAGTATGTTACATTCTTTTATGAAAATAATTGAAAGGGCACAAGCTCACCTGAATATGCTACTATAGGCAAAAACTATGATCTACTTTTCCCCAGCCAGATTTATGATTTAATTCATAAATATTTGTTGAGGCCATGCACAGTGGCTCATGCCTATAATCCCAGCACTTTGGGAAGCTGAGGAAGGAGGATCACTTGAGGCCAGGAGTTGGAGACCAGAGTGAGCAACATAGCAAGACCTTGTTCCTACAAAAAATAAAAAATCAGCCAGGTGTGGTGTCATACACTTGTAGTTCCAGCTACTCAAGAGGCTGAGGCAGGAGGATTGCTTGAGCCCAGGTTCAAAGCTGCAGTGAACTATGATTGTGCCAGCCTGGGCAGCAAAGCGAGACTCTTATCTCTAAAAAACAAAGCTAAAACAAAAAATCCCAATCATTTGCTGAAAGCGAGTAGTGTTCTCTGGGCTCTCTGCTCAACCTGTCTTGGTCAATACTTTAATCAGTGAAGATGTAGCAATAGGCTTATCAAAAGTATAGTGTGAGATTTAAAACATTTAACAGTAGAATCATGATTCCAAAATGTCACATTAAGCTGGAATAATGATCCAAATAGACCAGTTAAATCTTAGGTTCAAAATAGCAACTACGTAAGCACAGAATTACAGAATCATGTTTTAAAACATCATAGAAAGAAACAACAAAATAAAGCAAAACACAGGGAATTGACTTGGCTGTAAGTATGGTGAGAGTCAAGAACATGATAAGACCACCAAGCAGATGATGGCTCTTGGCTGCCGTGGAAATGCAGTGCCCAGAAGCAGAGTAGGGTCCCCTGCTGCCTACCTTGGTCAGGCTACATCCCACATGCTGTGCTAGCTTCTGCATTTTTGCAACAATACAGGGATGAACTGGAGCAGGAAAATCAGGCTGAGGAAAGGTTTGGAGACTATATCATATGAGGAACAATTGAAGAAAGCGGGAATATTTAGATCAAAGGCCCATATGGTTTTCAGACATTCGAAGGGCAGTCATGAGGAAGTGGTTTGAAATATCTTATCTGTGACTCCTGATAACAAATGCTTAGGCAGGGTCTGAAAGAAAAACTGTCTTCATGCCTCAACCATGTGCCATTCAAGCCCAGTTGCTGGCAGGCACATTTTGTATAGCACATCCTTTCACAGAGAATGTCAAGGGCTGTGTCTCTGGAGCGTCCCAGAAGTTTGACCCTTTCCATCTGTGAGCATGCCCTGGAATAAACATCAAAAACATCAGAGAAAACTTTTCCTCTGTCTCTAGTACATTCTGAGATGGCTGCAGGAGGGAGTGTTCAAAAATAGGAGCAGCTCAGTAGGACTGGAAGGAGACAGACTTTTCTCTGATCTTTGTGGAAGGAGACGCTGATGGAAACCAAATCTCATTACAACCTTAAGGACCTCATTTATTCATTCATAGTTACTGGGCACTGACTCTGGGCCAGGCACTGTATTGAGTATACTGAGATAAAATACACCATTCTTGTTCCCAAGGAACTCACAGTTTCCTGGGGACGTAGACAAATAAATCATTGCAATGAAAATTGATGAAATGCTACAATCAGGGCTGTTTTCCTAGGAAGATCTTCTAGTTCCCTACTTGACACAAATATTAATAAATCATTTTGATTCCTTTAAATTGTGCTATACTTAATTCCAAATCTTCTGTGGATTAAAAAAATGCAAACTCATTAAGGAAGATGAATATCTTCCTAATTAATTGAGATTATTTACTGTCAGAGACAGATGGAGGATCTGGATCCTTTCCCAAGACCTAATGATACATGCAAAAGTCTACTTATAGTTATTATGTTAATAATTCCACAACTGTGATAGAAGTTATCACTCAGTCCACTTCCTTGGATTTACATTATACCTAGTACCTAATTCTTCTATCTTCTCATAGAAATCTACAGCTACTGTCCAGGACGATCCATTCAATGTGTTTGGGATTTTTAAAATATGTGAATATCTTTCTGATTCTAACAATTTACAAACTGATAACACCGTGAAAGATTTAGATACCTTTTCATTGAACTGTTTTTTATAAATGAGACTTTGTTCCATGGTCAATCCACAGATGTTATATAACTATGTGGAAGCAATTCTTAATACAAATACCAAAAAAATTTAAATGCATGTGGTTATAATCCATAGCAATTTTTCTGGTGCCTTTCTATCTTAAAACTTGTAGGCAAATTGTCCTTAAATAGAGGATTGTAAATATCAGTATTTTAAAATACTGGTAAGTTGTTAGATCTCATTTCCCTCCAATTTTTGTCTTAATACATACATACCACATGCTCAAAAATTTCCAGTCTTTCACAACACATCAATCAAGTTGTAAGAAAAGCTTGACTACCACTACCTAAGATGTCAAAGTTTCAATGGGAGAGTTATGAATAAGGAGAAGGCTTTTGGGGGAACAATTCTACTTAAAAGTGAGTGGAAAAGGTAATTTAAAATATTTAAGTTATGCTGAATTCATGATTGTGATTTCAAATTTCTGTTTAGGTACATTTCATATTGCAGGCTATTAAAATTGCCCCTCTGCAGCCTGTGGAAAGTTAAGTTGACAAGACAGTTATTTACCTCTTTAAAAAACAGGATTTACACCCAAAGAAAGCACCCACCTAAATATGTTTTATTAAAAAATGGAATGAGGTGGTATCTTCTCCTTTAAATTGTTTTCCTAGAGCTACCAAAAATTTGCATTTAGAGAAGAGTGGACACAAATACCTCTGGATTGATACAAAGAGGTATACGGAGACCAGCGGTGAGAGTTGGTTTATGACACTCGTTGAACTTCACTTCTTTTTCATTTGGCTTCATTAGAGGCTGGACTATCTTCATTGTTAGTTTCTCTGGTTTCTGCAGGAGTCTTCTTAGGTTCTTGGGTAACCGTCTCTACCTGTTTTACTTTTGTTTGCCTATTCTGTTTTGTTTGCATTCATTTTTTGCCTGAAGATTGGTTCTATCCTGTTGCCTGTTGCCTGTTGCCACTTGTTTCAGCTCACATGAGCAGGTTTGGCTGATAACCTTGATTGTCACCTCTTGAGCTCTTCTTACACTGCTCTTTTAGTGGAAGTGACCCCCTTTTGTGCATCATGGTGGTGATTGCCTTTCCATTTATCTCTAAAAACATCTGTACAGGACACATTTCTTCCTATTCTTTGCATCATTTAAAAACTGATATAATCAAATTTTGAATACTTTCCATAACTTTTGACTTGTAGTCAGAAAAAGCCTTTAACTGATATGTTTATATAATATATTATACAATGGATGAGCCAATAATGCTGAATAAATAACAAAGCTCAGCAGTAATAACTTCTTCACCTTCTTTTCAAATACTTCATGTTATTTATTTTCTTTTTATTCATTGCTATGGAATCATGGCTGTTTAATAGATTTCAGTTGACTGGAAGATTTATTATAATTTTTAATGATACAACTTTGGCTAGTGGTAGTTTCTTTTAGGTAGCTTCTTACGTCTTTTTGATATTACTTTAGAAAGTTTTGAAAGCTTTCTTGTTTTCTAGCACAAGGTGATTCAAGCTATCTTGCGCATTTCTGGGCCAAAGACAGATGTTTCTCTTAAGAATCCTTAGTTTCTTTTAGTTAAAAAACAAAACAAAACAAAATAAGACCAGGAACTGGGTGATTGGGTGCAACATGGATTGACATTGTTCCTAGATTATTTCCGTGTCAAAACTACAAATGTTTTCCTTTAAATTTTATGTTTATGTTAATATTTCTAATTCTGTTCTAAAAGTACATTCCTCATTAATTTGAGGAATTCTATAATTGTAGCACATTCTTTCTTATATAAGAATCATTATATAAAGTTAAGTAATTTATAATTACTTATATTCTTCATTTGCCTAAGAGTGCCAAGATGCTAACACCAACATCAGTATGAACAATAAAGTACTGAGTTAAGCTTAACCTTTTCTACATACTTTTGTTTTTAGAAGGTTCTCCAGAAAGAAAATGCATTCCACCCTTTCCTGAGTCATAAACACTTCCTTGTATATAGCATGCAACATTTCCTTATTCCCTCAGGAACCTAATATGTCATGGAATGCTTTATTTGCATTTCATGAACCCAAGTCATTTGCCCAGTTAGTACTATATATATGTGTACTTCCATCCAGTGCCAGACCAGTTCAAAGTGTGTCATTTTCTTGCAAGAAGATCAAGGAGAGACTTTGTAAGCAAATAACATTACACGCAAACTCAGGCTTTTGAGGTTTAAACTGAAAGTCTCTTCTTTGACCCAGAATCCAAAATTCATGTATTTTAAATATGTTATCTGATGAATTATCAGTTATCAAAAGCACATTAGTTAATTACCAATGACATTACTATAGAACTCTAATTTTTTAGAGGTCTTTGGATAAATCAAAATATCCATTATTTCAATATTTTATGAATTCAAACTTTCAAAAACCACTTTAGAATATGAGAAAATAAGCAGAATGTGTCAAAATAAGACAGTTTAATAGAAATATTACGTACATTTACATAAGGTAATTGCATATTTCTCTGTCAATTTTTATGCAGAAATCTGAATTTGTATCACTTATCCTTATACAGAAAAACCAAAAAATCACATTGTTTCCAGTTTTATTACACAACATAAATGTAGTTACCTTTCAAAGTTTAACAGGTATTTTTTTTCTTTTTTCTTCTTTTTTTTTTTTTTTCAAGACGTAGTGTCACTCTTGTTGCCCAGCTGGAGTGCAATGGCGCGATCTCAGCTCACTGCGACCTCCTCCTCCTGGGTTCATGATTCTCCTGCCTCAGCCTCCCTTGTAGCTGGGATTTCAGGCGCCCACCACCATGCCTGGCTTTTTTTTTTTTTTTTTTTTTTTTGTATTTTTAGTAGAGGTGGGGTTTCACTGTGTTGGCCAGGCTGATCTCAAACTCCTAACCTCAGGCAATCCACCTGCCTCAGCCTCCCAAAGTGCTGGGATTACAGGCATGAGCCACCGTGCCCAGCTAGCTTAACAGGTTTTTAATACAAAATCACCCAATTTTGGAATAAATATTATAGAAAACCCACTAGATTCATTTTTGTGGTTGCTGTTTTTCAAACTCTGTCTTTCTAGATGGGGTTTTTGCTGTTAGGACTGATTTAAAACAGCTGCTGCTTTTTTTCTCCTCTCTCTCAGACCTTTACCCTGACCTGAGTTTATAATCCGTTTGTTGGCCTTATTTTCCTCATACTAACACAAAACTACATTTCTCTTCTTATGCTTAAAAATCTGACTTAAAACGCATTTGTTAAAACAGCTTAATTCATATGATATTCAACTTTATATACCTACATGCATACTGGCATCTTTTTAGCTAAATATGCAAAAATGCATCTAAGCAAAATATTCAAATACATTTTTTATCATATGCTTTTACCCTATCATAGTTTCAATTAAGCATATACATATATATATAGTTTGTTTGTTTATTTGTTTGTTTGCTTCCCCCCCAAAAAAAATTCATTCTTTAGATCCTAAGATCTCTGAATTTAAAATTTTGAATTCTAAGAACTTGTAATATATTATCAGCCTGTCAAGGGTTCCTTGCTTTGCTTTGTTTTTGTTTTTTGTTTTGTTTTGTTTTAGGGGAAGGGACAAGTCTTTTTTTATTAATACACACAGAGTTGCTTACTAAGTACCGAATAAATATCAAAACATGTACCATGGTCAGGGGGATGGGGATTAGTTCATTATTATCTATATCAATTTACTGTGAAAGTAAAGGTCAGGGAGTGGAAGCATTGATTTCTGTGCACGGACTTGGTGGGGACTCGGTGCCCCATTCAGTGTGGGCCACTAGAGTACAGCACTTTCTTCGGTGAGGACTCTGATGATTCCAAACGCATTATATCTCAGGTGTGCTCTTCTAACCCATGGAAGGCTTAATGATAACGTCTCAAGAGCTTACTCTTTTTTTCCAGACCATCTATAGAAGGTTTCCTAGCAGTCCTAGAGGAAAGATAGATGGAGGTTTATGGGGCCTCATAGAAAGGTAGCTTTGGAACTCAGGGGACAATGGAAGTTGCAGAGGCTTACTCAGACACTCATGTCCCCAGTAGCAGGTATCATTACTTTTAATAATAGTAAATTTTCACCTCAATAAGGTCATCTAAGATGTCATCTTTTGTATTTGGTAGCACTATACAGATACCCAAGAAAATTCCCCTGCAATTTTTCCTTCATATTTTTAAATGATTTTGCAACCTCTCTTGGGTATGTAGGAGTTTGTCCTTCTCACAGAGATAATGATTTCACCTAGCCATAGTTTCTGGCATCAGGGTCCCAAGTTGAGTCTAGGACCACTATGTTCCACAAACCCAGCGGGTCCCACATCTATTTTGTTTGAACAGTGACCCTTGGAGTTAGGCAACAAGGCATCTCAGCCAGGATCCAACTACAATTTGGGCTCCTAACTGGCACAATTCCAAATTTATACAGCACGGGGGCCCTGAAACAGTTCAAAGAATAGAAGAGACGTGGTGCTTCCTTTGTAGTCCTTGAGCTTGAATTAAACAACACATGAGGGAAGTTATTCTCCTTTTTTTTGAGATGGAGTCTCACTCTGTCGCCTAGGCTGGAGTGCAGTGGTGCAGTCTTGGCTCACTGCAACCTCCACCTCCTGGGTTCAAGTGATTCTTCTGCCTCAACCTCCTGAGTAGCTGGGATTACAGCTGTGTGCCACCACACCGGCTAATTTTTGTATTTTTAGTAGAGATGGGGTTTCACCCGGTTGGTCAGGCTGGTCTCAAACCCCTGGCCTTGTGATCCACCCGCCTCAGCCTCCCAAAGTGCCGGGATTACAGGCGTGAGCCACCACGCCCGGCTGAAGTTATTCTCTTCTAAGGACAAACCAGTCATATAAGATATATTAGGAGCAGAAAGGCTCTGAAAGCCTTTAGAAAGGCAGATAGGTTCAGGTAATGGGCTCTCTCTAAGACAATGAAGCCTGTCAATGGACAGTTAGCCTAGGCATCCCCTCACCATGAAAGGGAGGTAAAAAAAGAGACATAATTGGGAAGATAAAGAGGCAAGGTAGCAGGAGTCTAAGCATTTGCTCACTCAGTCCCAATCCTGCTGACTATCTCTGCCGTTCCCAGGGTTTGTGGTGTTCTAGATCCTATCAAAGCCACACCAAATTATTACAGAGAAAAAGACCACACATAGAATTTAAAAATTAGTCCATGCTCTTTGATAAGAACCGCATTGCAAGAAGGAAAGAGAGGAGTGTCCACCAGCTTAGAACTAGGTGACCACCACACACCTGTTTTCTAACACATCAAAATGACAGGCTTTCCTTTCAACACAAATTCAACCTTAGACACACCCTGAGAATTGCTTTGTGATCAGCAGGGGAGGAGGGGCTTCGTGACACTCACATAAGGGAGAGAAGAACTTCTGACCCTTAGGGAGGGGAATCAAAAGAACTTATCATACTAGACAGAGAAGAGAAAAATGGACCTTATAGTTAGTTAGTTAGAAAACCTCAAAAAGGCTATTTGAAAGGGATGCTTTTATCAAACCTCTGAAAGGAGTCACAGTGCTTGTATGGTAAAACATCATGGATCTATCATCTTTGGAGACTTAACTGTTGGCAAGTGGTACTCTTATTTAAAAGAGCCAATTTTTTTTTTTTTCATCAAATGTCATCTACCTAAGGACAGATCAGGGTGGCTCTAGACAGGACCTCCGAGTCTGAGGGAGGTGGGGAAATGATCTGTGAGGTCCCTTCAGTCACCAAGATTCTGCAGACCCCATGATAGCTGGCAAACCCCAGGACAAGGAGGAATGAGAAGAAGGAAGGGAGGAAAGAAACATCCCTATCTAGGGGGTCGCAGTTCAAAACCATGGGTGGCCTGAGGACTTCAAAGTTGAGACTATCACCATTTGACATTTCAGTTAATCTGCATCATTGCCGCCTTCTCGTCATTAGTGAGGTACATTTGGGTATCTTGTGGCCAGAGTTCTTTCAGGTGGGATATGTTTCCCAAGTTTCTTATAGGGAACACGTGTCAAAGGAAGCAGGATGCCACAAAAAAGGTGACATGAGCCCTCTGAGTTCAGCAACTTTTGCTCCCAGGGTGGTTGACTGTTCACATGCCAGCTGGGCTTTCCTGCCCATGTGCAGCAACAAGGAAATCCCTCCCCAGGAGCAGCCTGGGGCAAGTCAATGGGAACAAGCCAATGGCAACACAGATAGTCTGTTTGTGTTGCAATAAAGGGACACCTAAGGCTGGGTTATTTATTTAAAAACAAGATATTTATTTGGTTCACAGTATTGCAGGCTGTACAAGAAGCATGGTGCCAGCATCTCCTTCTGGGGAGGGTTGCAGGACGTTTCCACTCATGATGGAAGGTGAAGGGGAGCAGGCATCACATGGCAAGAGGGAGGAAGAAGGAGAGAAAGTGGAGGAAGCTACCAGGTGCTTTTTAGCAATCAGTTCTTGTGGAAACTGATTGAGCAAGAACTCGATTCCAAGAGAATGGCACCCAGCCATTCATGAGAGATCCGCCTCCATGACCCAAATGCCTCCAACTAGGCCCCGCCTCCAACACTGGGGATCAAATTTCTACAGGAGACTTTGAGGGGACAAATATCCAAACTATGTCACATATTTTAATCAGGACCAATCACTTGACCTTCACGTCCTGTAGCTGGCATGCAGGGGTTGGAATAGTGGAGTCTGCTTTAGGGGAATGTCATTGCTGCAGCCCATAGTAGCCACTAAAATCCAACTTTACCCTCAGTGGACACTCTGGATGAACAAGTCAACGTGTGGTTCTATGCTTCTGAATCTCTACTACATCCAGCAATGGGATAAGGAGGAGCTCTTCAAAGATCAGGAGGTCCAATATTCCCGCAGCATAACACACCTTATTCTGATCTTCCTTGAAGAAAATACTTACATGAGCCAAATATCCCCTGTGGAATGCATGCAGCAATGTCTTATTAATTTGAATTCAACAGAGAATTGGTATAAAGGAGCCTATCCTAGAATCTGTCTGCATTATTTATAAGAAGACTTTCATGATGAAATTGTTAATATAAAAATGTAAGCGTAATAAAGCTACTTAAGAAGTGGGGCTCTTTGCAAGTACAAGTGTAGCACTCAATATTTATACAAATTTCACACTATTTTATTTATGCAAGTCCATCTACTCTTTACTAGAAATAATATTTGCTTGCCTAATTTTGCTGAAAAGTGATAAAACTAAATTCTTTTCACAGGGTGGGAATCATATTTCACTTTTAGTATAAAGAGTTGTCACCATGGGAATTGAATATTGTAACTTCTTGTGTGGTTTTGTGTTTGGATTAATACAAAATAATCTCTGTTTGATTACAAGCCCACATTTTCCTCCATTTTCGAAAGGTGATGTCTGCTGAGTAGAAGCAGTATAGAATGATGTGCCCCTACCACCCCAAGCCAGATCTAGTGTAGGTCAAGAATATAAATACCACAACCAAGAGATGATACAATAGATTCCTTCAACTTGGTCCTAGGCGGCAACAATTCGAAAATGTTATTAGTGTGGAAAATATTAATTCCCATTCACAGGCTTTATTTAAACACATAATTATTGGAATTAATTAACAAAGATTATGTGTTTATATTAAACCACATTTACTGTGTTAATTTCATAACAATCATATACAATAGGTAGTCCCCATTCTACGGAATAGGAAATTGAAACTAAAGAAATTAAAATACAACTGGAATTCACATGGAAGCTACTTGATTTTAAGGCTCATAATCTTAATTATTTAATGATTTCTGCTTCCTTTCAGCCCATGGTAGAATAGTACAGATTTTATAAACTTGTATACTTGAAAAAGATCTTAAGTGAGTCATTTAGTTTACCCCTGCCCCCTTTCCAGACATCTCTTCTTTAGTATTCCTGAAAGAAAGAACAACCAAGTCTCTACTGGATATTTCCAATGCTGATGCTTTTTATTTTGAGGGATAGGTCATTTCATTGCTGAACTGCTACAATGCTTAAACACATCTTTGTGGTAATGACAATTCTGACTTCTTTCTTCCATAAAATTCACCAGTAAAGAAGAAGAGGAACAAAAAGCAGAAAAAGGGAAGCTCTAATGTTAGGGAAGCCAGAAGAATTGAATCCATAAACCCCAAACCGCAACGGATGAGGACTAGAACACAATACCTAGTGATAAATGATTCAACAGGGAATGTGCTTCACAGGGATGGGGTTGGATGTAAGTGGGACAGGCTAGCAGTGAGAGGCAAGCTAATTTGCCTGGTAGACTGAAAAGACTAAGGAATTTGAGGTTAATGCTCTGCAAGTGGAGATACTACTGAAATTGGCAGTAAAGCAGGAGACTGTAAATAGTAGGATGGCTGGATGGCTGTTGGGTTTGTTTGTTTTCAGAGATGGGGTCTCACTATGTTGCTCAGGCTGGATTTGAATTCCTGCATTCAAATGATCCTCTCGCCCACCCCGGTCTTCCAAAGACCGAGTAGCTGGGACTACCAGCTGTACACTATCCCACCTGGCTTGTTTGTTTTCAGTTTGGAGAAGGAACAGTTAGAACAAAGGGTCCTAAATGCCACCCTTCAAAATCAAGTCCCTTTCAGGATACCTGAGGATTGTTCTCTGAAGAAGCTTAACCAGACTCTGAACTGAGAGATATGAGGCTCAGAGGACAAGGGTGAGCAACAATGACAAAAAAGAAAAGAGGTTAAACATTTGAGTCTCCGGACTTTAAAACCCAGTGAGCATCCAAAATAATAAATGAAAAAAAGATCTACATCAAATTTAATCATTGTGAAACTTCAGAACATCATGATAAAGATGCCAAAGGGTTCCAGAGAGGAAAAAAATGGATCATATCAAAAGGATTAGGAATAAGAATGACCTTGCATTTTTAAGAAAAATATTAAAAACTAAAAGATGGGAAAATAATGTCTTAAGATTTTTAATAAAAATTATTTTCAACCTAAAAGGTTACATCTAGCCAAACTATCAATCAAGTAAGTATAAGGGTATCAAAAATATTTTTCAGGCACACACACAGTCTCCCATAAATGCTTTCTCAGGAAGCCACTAGAGGATATGTTTTCCTAAATGAGGAATTAAACTAAGAAAGAGGAAGAATGGGAGCCAGGAAACAGGAGAGAGGTAAAGGGAATTCCCAGAATGACAGCAGGGGAAGTGCCAGGACCACAGCTGTGTAGCAGGCCTAGAAACTACCAGCCCAGGCTGGAGGAAGGGGGTCAAGGTTCTAAGGGTGTTTGTATGTGGGGATAATATCTCCAAAAAATACTAGAATATATAAATTATTTGACACATTTGACCTTTGGAAATATTGTATAGAGAGATTTATAGGTCTCTTATGTTGTTTGGGAAGACAGAGTATTCTCAATTCTAGGCAAATGAAAAGAAAAGGAAATTATCAACTCCAGGAAAAACAGAAAGTTGCATATGAATAGAACTATAATCACAATGCTTTACCTAGTTTAACAGTAAACATTATTTCAATAAAGACAATATAGGATATGAATTAAACATTGAAATGTAATTTTATGGGGAAAATGAAGAGAGGAGAAAAAAGGGAGTGTAAATAATGAAAATCTTCATCTACCATTATGAGAAGACAAAAATAATGTCAAAAATTGGTGAGTTGACAGATAGCAATCAAGGCATTTTATTTACAAATGATAAAGTAAATCCTGAAAAAAAAAACTACAACAGTTTTATGTTATTACCTCTAGAAAGCATCACAAGGTTGGAGGAAGGTGGAGGAACAAGGAGTTTTTGTTTCTTAGGATGAGCTTTTAAGCATCATTTGAATTTTCAAATTATTTTCCTGTGATATTTGCATGAACATTTAAATGTATTTTCAAAAAATAAATGTATTCTTTACAAAAATTCAAAGCCTTAGATGTGTACTTTGTGTTCTCTTAAAGTTGATTTTATGATAAAACATTGAGCTCTATTAATTTGCTGTCTTTATTAACCTATCCCAGTTTTTTGGGCCCCTATCAGGCCACAGATAAATTCTTGGGTGTCACAGTTTTGCGTGCTTGTATTCATTTCAGTTATAATTGAAAATGCATATGCCTGTTTTGGATCTGGGTAGCTACTGTGTAAGTGTCATTTTGATACCTCCACTATCATGTGTGTATCTATTCAAGTTAAGGCCAATTAGCACTACTTTAATAATTGCAGGAGAATGAGAAAGAATAGGGCTTTCATCCATTCAGGCTGCTAAAACAAAATACCATAAACTGAGTGACTAATAAACAATGGAATTTTTTTTTTTTTTTTTTTTTTTTTTTTGAGACAAGTCTTGCTCTTGACTTGTCTCAAAAGCCCAGGCTGGAGTGTAGTGGCACAATCTCGGCTCATTGCAACCTCTGTCTCCTGGGTTCAAATGATTCTCCTGCCCCGGCCTCCTGAGTAGCTGGGATTACAAGCATGCGCCACCACACCCAGCTAATTTTTGTGTTTTTAGTAGAGGTGGGGTTTCACCATGATGGCCAGGCTGGTCTTGAACTCCTGACCTCAAGTGATCCACCTGCCTTGGCCTCCCAACCTGCTGGGATTACAGCCGTGAGCCACCGTGCCAGGCCAACAATGGAAATTTATTTCTCATAGTTCTGTAGGCTGGAAAGTCTAAGATCAAGGTGCAGGTGAATTCAGTGTCTGGTGACTTCCTCGTACAAGGTCATCTTCTCACTGAAGCCTCACATGGCAGAGGGGTAAGGGGTTTCTCAGACCTCTTTTATAAGAACACTAATCACATTCATAAAAGCTCTACCCTCATAATCTAATCACTTCCCAAAGGCCCTACCTCCTCATACCATCACTTGGGGTTTATGATTTCAACATGTGAATTTTGGAGGGACACAAACATTCAGACCATAGCAAGCAATAAATGATGCAGCAGTATCAAATGAGCCCCGTGAAATCATAGCAGGCCATATGAATAAAAACTATGTAATAATTTGAATGAATCAAGTGTTGAGGAAATTCCCAAACCACATGGTAAAAGAGTACCAGAAACTCAAAAAACCCAGCAGTCAATATAATATTCATGTTGCAAGTAGCAATTTAAGTTCAGCAAAACAATATCTGTCACATAAAAGTAGTTATTAATTTGAGTCACATTTATTGATTTTGTAGGCTTGAAAAGATATACATTTTAAAATTCATATAACTACTGTAAGCATAAGGAGTTTATCCCATTTTCATTTTAGTACATGTAGGTTCAAATAATATAATCCTTCAAATAATTTCCACATTATTTAAGTTATTCTGTTAAGTGAATCTATACATTATTTAAATTTGAAAAACACTGACTTGTTTATATTTACTAAGAGATCTGATAAGGTCAGTTTGCTGCAATCCAGGATGGAGTGCCACCCAGTTTGTTACACTCACCAAGTATTCATTAATTTAGAAGAAAGTACTTTACTCTTTCATCAATTTTAATTCACCAACTTAATTATCAAATAATATAGTGAACAGCTTAATTGTCTTCAACACTGGAATTTCTTTATCCTGACTTCTACTTGTTGGGTGCACTCATCTATATATAACTTATGCCTCCCCTAAACTCAGAGAATAAGTAGGACAAAATTGGGGTTGGGATATTTTCATTTCCTTTTGTTGCCATAACATCTTATCACAAATTTAGCAGCTTAAAAACAACATAAGTTTGCTATTTTGTATTTCTGGAAGTCAGAAATCCAGAATGAATTTCTTTGGGCTAAAATCAATGTCACAGGATTGCATCCCTCTGGAGGCTCTAGAGTAGAATCTGTTTCCTTGCCTTTCCCAGCTTCTAGAAGCTTCCTGACCTATGCTGAGGTCATCAACTCTCCTTTACTGCCTCCAATCCTACTGCCTTCCTCCCTCATTTATAAAGACCCTTATGAGACTGAGTGCAATGGCTCACGCTCGTAATCCCAGCAGTTTGGGAGGCCGAGGCGGGCGGATCATGAGGTCAGGAGTTCGAGACCAGCCTAGCCAACACAGCGAAACCCCCATCTCTACTAAAAATACAAAAAATTAGCTGGGTGTGGTGGCGGGCACCTGTAATCCCAGCTACTCAGGAGGCTGAGGCAGGAGAATCACTTGAACCCAGGAGGTGGAGGTTGCAGTGAGCTGAGATTGCACCACTGCACTCCAGCCTGAGTGGCAGAGCGAGACTCCATCTCAAAAAATAAATAAATAAATACCCTTATGATCACATTTAGCCCACCCAGATAGTTCAAGATAGTTCAAGATAATCTCCCTACCTCAGGATTCTTAATCACATCTGCAAAGTCTCTTGTCATGTAAAGTAACATATTCACAGGTTCCAAGGAGTAGGACGTGGAGATGTTTTGGGTGGCATCATTCTGCCTACCACAAGGGATGCCACTATGCCCAGCCTGTCCCCAGAGCAGAAACTGATGGAGGAATCTGCTTTGGAAGTATAGGAACACAAGTTCCAGAAAGAAAAATAAAAAGGGAATGGACGTAAATTAATAGAGAGGCATTTTATGTTGAATCAGAAGGAGTTTATTTTTCTGAGGAGGATCAAGGAGCATGTTGAGGATTTACAAAGTGTGGGAAAGCCACCAACTAAGGAAGAAAAAGCAGACTGCTTCCCTGAGGGTTTGTCTGAGGTGGGAACAGTTACCTGGGAAAGACTGTGCTCCAAGGTCACACCAATTACCATGTGCATGAAGATTATACTCAGTTCAGCTCCAAAATCACCATCTACATGTTTATTTCAAACTCTGCAAACAAACCAATGACATCAGAATTAAAATAGTTCCACCACCTCCCTGTTCTTATGCCATTGTTTTTCTTTTTCCATGATTCCTATAACAAACCTGACACCAATTAAGCTAGCAGAAGAAGAAGAAGAAAAAGAAGATGAATCATCCACCACACTGGAGATAAACCAAGAAGTAAGAAAAACTGATCTCTACCCAAAAGGATAACAATGGTGAAAGACTGCATTTGCAAAGGGGATGATATAGTCAGAGTTTAAATTTCCGAAAGGACAAACAAAACATGGAGAGTCCGATGAGATCTTCCAGCTGCTTCTCTCTGCTAAGATATTTCCCGTGGCGACAGCTAGGGAAGCTTGGATGTATTTTCCCCTCGCTGTGTCATAAGATGTTCCTTTCCCTACCCCCACCTCCTCCAGACTGCTGCCTCCAGCAGTGCCTGTGGCGTGTGTGTGTGTGTGCGCGTGTGTGTATATGTGTGTGTGTGTATTGGGTTTCTCTCTCCCTTGTAAGAACACAGCCAGCCCGCCCTCTCCTGCTGTTGCTGCAGCTCTGACTTGCTTTTTCCTGCCTCTTTCCTCTCCTCTCTCTTCTTGCTTAGCTTCTTGCCTTCTGGTAAGTATGATAAACCCTCCCCCAAGCCCCGTGAGAAGATGTAGGGTGCGGTTTGTGGTGTTTGAAACTTGCAACTTTGAGATTGCCAGTGAACTCTTGGAGAACTTTTCATTGTATTTATAAATAAATATGTTGCTTAGGGAGGGATGTGTCTGTGATAGTCATCTGGAATAGCCAACACAAGTGAAAAGTTCTCTCCCTGGGGAGGGGAAAATAAGGCAATAAAGTTTATATAAGATAAAAGTTAGAAATAATTTCTTTGCCACATAATATAAAATGGATGATTGAAAAGTAACGAAGTTCTTTGACTTTGTTTTTTTCCCTCTTGTTAACTTGTCTTGAGACTACTTTTAGGAATTGAGTTGTCCTAGGCTTTATAATGACTGTTCTGTTTTAAAGTAAATGTGGAACAGGAGTTTAAAGAATAGCCATGGAATTAATAATTTAAAAAATCAATGATTGTGGCATGTGATAAAGAACAAATCGAATACAAACAGCCACTTGCATTTAGACTAACCAAAGTAAAACTCCTATGGACAGCTTATTTTAAATTAATTATTTTGAAGTTCATTTTACTTGAGATTTTATTTCATCCTAAGATAGTCTCCCCAACTTTAAAACCTACGTATGGATTTAAGCCAGTAAATGTTTACTGTTTTCAATTTGATTGAAAAATGATTCTCTTGATTTTTAAGGATGAAGTGCTAAATGGCATGACTCATTTTAGAATAGCTTAAAATAACTTTTGGCTGGACAGCAGGTGCCATGTGTCTTTCTCCGTGTTTAGGGGAGGCCTAAGTTATATATAGATGAGTGCAATCAACAAGTAGAGGTCAGGATAAAGAAATCCCAGTGATGAAGATAATGAAATTGTTTGCTACATTATTTGATAATTAAGTTGGTGAATTCAAATCAGTGAAAGAAAAAAAGTACTTCCTTTAAGTTATGAGTGTTTAGTGAGCATCACAAGTCAGTGGCAATGTCTGTGTGTTGAATTTTCTGTTCTTGTTGGTGTCCAAGCACTTGATTGACATCTACTGCCCTAAGAACAGGAAAAGGAAGCTGTGCAGTTGTAGAACAGTATGCTTTTGTTTTCACTTTCATGTTACCACAACAGCAAAACCTGCGAATTATGAGGATCTTGCCTTATTTTTATGCTGCTATTTAGTAGCATCACTGTGAAATATTATTTTAAAATAAAATGCACCATAACTTAAAGGCCTAAACCAAATCTATTGCAACCCTAGAAGTGGTAATAGTCAGAAACACTGGAATCTCTGACTCAGTTCCATCTCTCACCCTTTCCCAAGGGCCCTTATTATTGCTGAATTATTTCTCGAGTTGGTCTCCTCCTTGTTTATGAAACATTGCTACTTCTTAAAAATTATTGTTCTTCTAGAGCTTCCTGACTTAGAAGAGAAAGTTGTAATCTGTTTTTCTCTTTTAAAGTGTTGGTTTATATATTGGAATAAAAGAGTATTATAGAAACTTAAGGAATTGTTGTTATAAGCAGCATCATGCTTTTGTTTTGTTTTTGAGACAAAGTCTTGCTCTGTCGCTCAGGCTGGAGTTTAGTGGCGCAATCTTGGCTCACTACAACCTCCACCTCCCGGTTCAAGCAATTCTGATACCTCAGCCTCCCAAGTAGCTGGGACTATGGGTGCCCGCCACCATATCCGGCTAATTTTTGTATTTTTAGTAGAGACGGGGTTTCACCATGTTGGCCAGGCTGGTCTCTTGGCCTCAAGTGATTCACCCGCCTTGGCCTCCTAAAGTGCTGGGATAACAGATATGAGCCACCGCACCCGGCCTGTGTTTCTATACTACTTGGTTTATTTATTTATACCTTTCCTCATTCCCTGTCTTAATCGAAAAATGATGCCAGTTTGAGCCTCAAAAAAAGCATTCGTGTTGCTTATCTGAAAAAGAAAATGCCAGAAAAGTGAGAAATGTCTCCTGTATCCAGTGTAATAATGCATTTACATCAAAATATTCATACTAAGCAAAATACTGATTTATGGATCAAATAGAGCTTAGAGATGTTATTGTTATGAGTCATTTAAATAAATTTGATGACTCTTCTATTAAATATTTTAACTTTGAAAGAAAACTAATGCCATTTTAGATTTAAACATTTTAAATACACACAGTCATGTACCTCCAGTGATTGTTAATCTATATAGAACTATACAGGAAAATGATAACACAGACTGACTAGTGTAAGCAAAATGACAAATAAGGCCACAAAGAAACAATAGCATGAATTACTTTCTTAATGTGAGTAATAAGGAATACTGTTGAAAAGTGAAGAGCAAAACCAAAAATATGGCAGTAGTGTGACTTGATTTGGAAAAACAACTTTTCAGTGTTCCTACTTTAATAATTGTAACATCAATGGTTTGTGAAAGGACATTCACTGTATGTTAGAGACCATAATTAGTTGGCATTCACTTGGGGGATATCCTTACCATTGAAATGAAGCATTGATATGTAGCATCTAGGTTAGCTATGTAAAGCCTAATGTGCTTACCACTAGATACCAGTCCCAAGATGGAGGCTAATCACGCTGAACAGCTCTCAGCGGAACAACAGTCAACACCTCCAGGGGACAGTTCATCATTACCCCGTCACAATGGCCTGGAGAAGGAAGATGGTCAGGATTCTTCAACTCCAGTCCAGCCACTGGAGAAAGAGGCAGATGTGCACCCCGATATCTCTGAAGAGCTGAATCGACAGCTGGAAGACATCATTAACACTTACGGGTCTGCTGCCAGCACAGCAGGGAAAGAGGGCTCTGCCAGGGCTAGTGAGCAGCCTGAGAATGCAGAATCACCTGACAACGAGGATGGGGACTGTGAGGAAACAACTGAAGAGGCTGGAAGAGAACCTGTTGCTTCTGGAGAGCCACCCACTGTCAAAGAGCCTGTCAGCAATAAAGAGCAAAAATTGGAAAAGAAAATCCTAAAAGGATTAGGCAAGTAGTTATGTTCAAATATATGACTTTTCTGTATAGTATTCCTGAAAAAGGGGCACTTCCTCCAACCTTCACTAAAAGCCACATCTAATATTTGAATTACTGTGATAGCCTTCTACATTTTCCCTTGCTGTATTTGTCCCCAGCCCTTTCCCCTCAATACAGCTCAGGTGAACTTTTCAGTCTGTTACCTATTGACCCTCTGTTCCATGGCTTCCTACTGCTCTTAGGATGAAGACCAAAATCTTTAACATGTTCTCTAAGATCCTAATGATCTAACTCCAACCAGTCCCAGTTTTATCTCAGATTACTCTACCCTACAACATCACCTTCCTGAACACTCTGCCTCTATTACTACCACCACCACTACTGCCTAATAGGTAGTCATTCTGATCTTGTCTTTCAGGCCTTTGAACATGCTATGCTCCATCTCCCACAAGGCCTGTGCACATCCTAGTTTCTTTACCTAGAAATCTTTACCTATCCTCAAGTGTCCAATGACTGTTTATTAACACCTAGTCTTTGTAAGGCACTGTGCTAGGTGCACAAAGGTAAATAAGTCATGGCCCTTTGGTCAAGGAGCTCTAAGTATAGAGAAAACAGAAGACACATAAATTAATTATACAGGAGAAGTGCAAAAACAGGAACAGGAAAATTTTTTAGGAGAGCATGGGAGATTGGTAACACCAACGATGGCTGTGAAAAAAGGGTGAGAATGTTAATTTTTTAAACTATGAGTGAAAGCATGTTACTGTACATAGGAAAGTTCCTCTGCTTATCTTTCCTGGTGGAAACACTCACTACAAATACCCGCTCCTGTGTGATACCTTCCCTGATACGCCCAGGTAGAGTCAGCATCACCTTCCTTAGTTTTCCATTAAATTTTCTGCAGCAAGTCATTTGTTTATAACCCATCTCCCATGCTAGTTGGAGAATCTATCAAGGGCAGAGACCACATCTTATTTGTTTCCGGAAGACTGTGTGGTAGAGTGAAAGATCATAAGTGTTGGTGTCAGAACTGGGTTCAACCTCCAGTAACCAGATTATCTGTAAACCCAAAAATATCCCAAACTGGAGTAGAATATTTTTCTGCAGTGAGCAGGTATATACAAACCTACTCACAAAGACCAAGGGAGCTGAAGGCCAAAAGCAGAAGCTGACAAATCTACTTTCCCAGAAAGAAATATTTAATAGGGGCTTACAAACAGTAGTGCTATCTTGGGCAGCAGTGAGACAGTGGATCCCTGCACCCACTCTGCAGAAAGTGTCCTTTACATAGCAAGCTTTTAGGTAAAGTCACGTGCAGCTGGTCACATCTCAGACTTTCTTGCCAAAAGTCATGACCACTGGGAACATTAGATAAGCATCTTTCTGAGGGATTATCTATGTTACAGGCATTGTTTAAAGACCTTGCTGCAGAACAGCGGTCAACCTTTATGGCACCAGGGAAGACAATTTTTCCATGGACTGGGGAGGGACAGTTTCAGGACGATTCAAGCGCATTACATTTATTGTGCACTTTATTTCTATTATTATTACATTGTAATATATAATGAAATCATTATACAACTCACCATAATGTAGAATCAGTAGGAGCCCTGAGCTTGTTTTCCTGCAACTAGACAGTCCCATCTAGGGGTGATGGGAGACAGTGACAGATCATCAGGCATTAGATTCTCACAGGGAGTGTGCAACCTACATCCCTCGCATGCGCAGTTCACAATAGGGTTCATGCTCCTATGAGAATCTAATGCCACCACTGATCTGACAGGAGGTGGAGCTCAGGTGGTAATGTGAGTGATGGGGAGCAGCTGTAAATACAGATGAAGCTTTGCTCTGTTGCCTGCCACTCATCTCCTGCTGTGCAGTCCAGTTCCTAACAGGCCATGGACTGGTAGACAGGGTTGGAGATCCCTGCTGCAGAACACCTTGGTATGGAGGAGTCAAACATAGGTCATCATGGCAGGTTTGCTTTAAGATGGCATCACTCTTGCCATGCAATGGGCTGTTTTCCTACAGATATCACTATGATGCTAAAACCCATTGCTACAGTGCTTTCAAGAAGGGCTAAATGACACATTGAGATAGCATACTTGACCCAACTAGTATAAAATTAAAAGAACCCAGATGATAACTTTAAAGTATCTTCAAGTTCCAAAGTGCAGGGTTGGAATCACTCTAGTGTTTTGGAACATGGAAAAACATAATAAAATTGCTCTGTGTTACAGAGCAATTTTTTCTTCTCTGACCAAACATCTCAAATGCGTCCCTTTGCAAAGCTAGTCATTATTCAAGTTTCCATAAGACAATATACAAAACCTTATCCCAGAGGTAAGCAACTTCCAAGTGTTCCTAACCAGAAAAGTTATTTTTCAATCGCCCTAAAACTTTTACATAGGAATTGGTGTGTGCGTGTGTGTTGTTGAGGGGAAAGATATGAAGAAAATAGGGATAAAGCTAAAATAACCAATTTGGATTTCTACTCTCTTCCATGAGTTATTTCATAATCTGCATTAATCTTACAATTACCAAATAATCAGGATGATGTTTTTAAAAAATCCAACTCTCTAATTCTGCCGCTATTTACAAATTACCAAATTCCAACTGACTGTGTTTGACCAAAATCAATGCTTGTGGATTAGAGTATCTAGGTGTATCCACTCTAATTGAGTGTGTGTGGGCTCATGACCTTTTTGTGCCTTCCCACTCATCATCATTAGCATATTATTGTAAACACTGTACTATTTAACAGCTAGCTACATCATGCATGAAAACAACATTTTTAGGCTAACCTCAACTTGCAACCACCATTTTAAACTTTCAGTTGTTTGCAAGTAGCTTTGGCAGCCTTCTTAGCTACTTTTCAGTTAAATGGTACTGTGCTATTGTCTAGACTAATGGTTTTCCAACTTTATTAGAATCAATTGCAAAATTTGTGAAAAATGCTGCTCCTGAGCCCCCACACACAGATATTTGGAGTTTGTATGCCTGGAGTGAAGCCTGATCTTGTCTCTCAGTTCTTTGAACATGCTATACTCCATCTCCTACAAGGACTGTGCACATTCTAGTTTCTAGAGTACAATGAGTATTTATTAATGCCTAGTGTTTATGAGGCACTGTGCTAGGTGCACAAAAATAAATAAGTCATGGCCTTTAGTCAAGGATCACTAGGTAGAGAGGAAAAAGAAGACACATAAGCTAATTGTCATATAGTATAAATGCAAGACCAGGAACAGGAAAATTTTTAGGAGAGCATGGGAAATGTTCACCCTGGGTAATTTTGACACAAACAGATTGTGGAAGCAATGGTTCTGATTCTTCAGAAAGTGTTTTCTTCACTCTTTTGGAGCAAATATAAATGTCTGGCTGTGGTCTCCTTTTATAACCTATTTGGACCTCTTAGATAATAAGTCATTCAACCCATATCTGAAGATATATTCTTAGTTTTTGCTTATGTACTTGATCAAAGACGTCTTTATCAGATGCTATTTGCTTTATTGGCACATTTGAGATGCTAAAATGTTTTGACTCTCTACTACATTTTCCAAAGTGTGTCTACTTTGAGATGCTTGAGATTTCATAAAGTTAAACAGTTTCTTTACTGCCAGAATTCTCTGACCTTTACTGTATACACAATGAAAATCTAAACTAGTGATGGGTATAGTTTCCATCATTTCCAAAACTTACTGACTTATTGGATCAGTGAGAGACTTTTTTTTTTTTTTTTTTTTTTTTTTTTTTTTTGAGATGGAGTTTCACTCTTGTTGCCCAGGCTGGAGTGTAATGGTGTGATCTCGGCTCACCGCAGCCTCTGCCCTCCAGGTTCAAGCGATTCTCCTGCCTCAGCCTCCCAAGTAGCTGGGATTACAGGCATGTGCCACCACGCCCGGCTAGTTTTGTATTTTTAGTAGAGATGGGATTTCTCCATGTTGGTCAGGCTGGTCTCAAACTCCCGACCTCAAGTGATTCGCCTGCCTCAGCCTCCCAAAGTGCTGGGATTACAGGCATGAACCACTGCGCTTGGCCAAGAACCTTTTTTTTTTTTCCATAACACCTTGAATATTTGGGAAATGTCTCTACAACCCAAGCACCCAGGACTTATTTTTCCTTTTCAGGCTGCATATTCTACAATAAACGCAGTACTTACCAGAGCAGTTGGGGAATATTTAAAAATCTCTCTGGGGGTTAAGTCACTTTCCCCTTGGCATCTGAAATGAAAGAAATGAAAACAGATTTCCCATTATGTAGCACCATGCCGTGTTCACATCTAAAGTATCTGCTTCGTTCTCCTACTCGTATCCTCCAGGCTCAGAGGTATCTCCCATTTATCACTTCTTTGACAACATTATGTGGGCTAGGAGAAAAACAAAGTTCATTCATAGGGCTATTCTGAGCTCAGAATCCATCTAGTCAACCTACTAATTTTATAGACAGGGAAATTGAAGCCTAGGGAGTTTCAGAGTCCGCCAAAAAATGTTACTTATCTAGTTGATGTGATTGCGAGATTAGTCATAAAGCAAGGGATGGACCTTGTGTGATCGTAGGACCAAAGTGGTACAGAAGCAAGCATCATATTGGCTAAGGAGCATGTATTACAGCTCAGTTAATGAATTTTGTCTTTCTAGTTACAAGTGAGCTTCAGTGGTACCTTCTGAGAGGCTCCTGACTGGACATCAGTATTCTGAAATGTCTTCAGACATCCATTTACATAGTCTTCCTTTATTTTTTGAGACAAAGTCTCACTCTGTTGCCCAAGCTAGAGTACAGTGGTGCGATCTCAGCTCACTGCAACCTCCACCTCCCAGGTTCAAGCGATTCTCCTGCCTCAGTCTCCCATGTAGCTGGGATTACAGCCATGTGCCACCATGCATGGCTAATTTTTATATTTTTAGTAGAGACGGGGTTTCACTATGTTAGCCAGGCTGGTCTCGAACTCCTGACCTCAAGTGGTCTGCCCACCTCACCCTCCCAAAGTGCTAGGATTACAGACGTGAGCCACTGTGCCCGGCCCCTAGTCTTCCTTTGAACTATCTGGTCACTCTCCCAGACAGTCTGTTTCATCTGTTTTAACTTGATTTCTAGTTTCTCTGAGAGAGTAATAACCTGCTGCTTTGATATTTTCTGAAGGAGATGGTGTTTTCTCAAGGAGACTAAATTTTCTGAAGGAGATGGTAAGAAGACCAGAGAAATTCAAGGGAAAGAGGAATAAGCAGAGACAAAACTTGACAAGTAGATTCATAGAGAAGCTAGAACCTAGACCAGACCTTGACAGGGAGGAGAGTTTACAGAAGCAGATGGAAGGGGAGAGAAAAGTCTTGAGAAAAATTATTAATACTCTCTTCTGATCAAGGTAGGTATTGGATGGATGAATATTTTACTGTTTTTTTTCTAATATTTTTATTTTAGTTATTGGTAATAGTGTATGCACATCATCAGTTGACCTATTAAGAACTTCAGATCAGATCCGCTCTCCTACTGAGTGAGAGGCCAAAGTTCCCCTACAAATTTGACAAGGCCACTGAAAGAGAAGAGATAGAAAATCTCAGCCAAATGGAACAAAATCTGATAAGAAAACACAGGCTAGGTGGTATTTTCGAAACTGCTAGAAGCCTTAAAACCAAATGAAACAAGCGAACGAAAACCCTGACAATGAATGGTGACAGTGAGGAGTAAGAGAACCTGTGTAAATTTAAAAAGTGGATTGTAATAGTCTAAGATAACAAATATGCCATCCAAACAATGTTGCTTTTACTTTTGTTGTTATCTAAATCAAGCTAAAAATGGTGAAAGCTATTTTAGTTGTGAAATGACCAAATCTTAAAGGTTGAACTCAGAATCCATTTAGTCAACCCACTAATTTTATAGACAGGGAAATTAAAGCCAGAGAGTTTGAGAGTCTACAAAAAAAAAAAAAAAAAAAAAAAAAAATCACTCAACTAGTTGATGGCAGAGTCGGTTCTGGAACCAGGTCTTCCATCCTTAGTCCAGTATGAATTTAATAATACTTTCCTTCCTATCCTCTGCATACATGAATTTTACTTCCCTTAAAAGATATCTATAGATGCTCAGGAATTATTTATCTCATGCTTATTTTTAGAAATCATATCATATTAGAAGAATAACAAAACTAACAGTGAAATATGAATCTAGGTCTAACATTTGAAAGAGGGACATTCACAGTCTTTTTTGGCTTTAAGTTTCTGCCACAATACATGGAAATCAGGAAGGTGGTTAGAGAGGTACACAAGTACCTATTCATAATCAAATTTAACCCCAAAGTTCTAAAAAAAAAATTTTTGGAAGAGAAAAAGCATACTTTTGTTTTTGAGAGAGAGAGTCTCGCTCTGTCCCCCAGCCTGAAGTAGAGTGGCCGATCTCAGCTCACTGCAACCTCTGCCTCTCGGGTTCAAGCGAGTCTCTTGCCTCAGTTTCCCAAGTAGCTGGGACTACAGGCGTGCACCACCAGGTCCAGCTAATTTTTGTATTTTTTAGTAGAGACGGGGTTTTACTAGATATTGGCCAGGCTGGTTCTCCTGATCTCTGGTGATCTGCCCGCCTTGACCTCCCAAAGTGCTGGCATTACAGGTATGAGCCACTGTGCCCGGCGAGGAAAGGCATAGTTTTGAACACTTTAAATCTGCATAAGTTGTCACCAAACTTAGTATAAACAATCATTACTATGCTAAAAGTTTCAGAAAAATCCTGGTCCACATTTCTTCAGCTGGCTTAGTTGCCTTTAATTTCAGGTTTGTCTTTCTTTCTTTCTTTCTCTTTCTTTCTTTCTTTCTTTTTCTTTTTTTTCTCTCTCTCTCTTTCTCTTTCTTTCTTTCCTTCCTTCTTTCTTTTTCTTCCTTTCTTTTGTTTCTTTTCTTTCTTTCTTTCTTTCTTTGAGACAGAGTCTCGCTCTGTGCCAGGCTGGTCTGCTGTGGCGCAATCTCGGCTCACTGCAACCTCTGCCTCCCTGATTCAAGCGATTTTCCTGCCTCAGCCTCCAGAGTAGCTGGGATTATAGGCACGCGCCACCACACCCAGCTAATTTTTGTATTTTTAGTAGAGACGGGGTTTCACCATGTTGGCGAGGATGGTCTCGATCTCCTAACTCGTTATCTGCCCGCCTCAGCCTCCCAAAGTGCTGGGATTACAGGCATGAGCCACCGCGCCCAGCCAGTTTTTTGTTTCTTTGATTAAAAATAATTTCTCCATCTTCCAATAAAATTGTGCCAGTGACCACAGCCATATGCGACAGCGTGGTGTCTACTGCACAGGTGGTTCCACTTTCATGTAGACTTCCTACCACGCTGAGTATTTCGCAGCGCGGTGGCTGCATGCCCACATGCCTTCCTAGCTTTCATGAGGAAGAAATGCAGCTTGCTTTGGAAGGACACATTAGGGAGAAGGCAGGTGATTCCTTCCTGATAAAGCGTCCCCGAATAAAGTCAGTTTTTCCTCTTGTGTTTGACACTGTCACCAAATGACCCTATTTCCATGGAGATGTAATGATAGCCTTTTGTAGATGATGAGCAAGTCTCTGTCTACTCCCCTCCTCCATGATTACTCCACATAGCACCCTAGTCCAACAACACCAATGGAAGTTTAAAAACTGAGGTCAGTAATGTCATAAATTTATGAATTCTGCACATGCCCATCTCCAGTTTCCTGGATTTATGTATTTTTTTTTTTTTTAATTTTTTTGAGACGGAGTCTGGCTCTGTCGCCCAGGCTGGAGCGCAGTGACACGATCTCGGTTCACTACAAGCTCCGCCTCCCGGGTTCACGCCATTCTCCTGCCTCAGCCTCCCGAGTAGGTGGGACTACAGGTGCCCGCCACCGCGCCCAGCTAGTTTTTTTTTGTATTTTTTAGTAGAGACAGGGTTTCACCGTGTTAGCCAGGATGGTCTCGATCTCCTGGCCTCGTGATCCGCCCGTCTCGGCCTCCCAAAGTCCTGGGATTACAGGCTTGAGCCACCGCGCCCGGCCGGATTTTTTTTTTTTTTAATTTCCAGTTTTAGTGCTTTTCCTGTGAGACTTACAAACAGAAATTCTGTTTCCTGGATTTTTTGTTGGTGGGAGGAATAATTTTTGAAGGCATATTGATGTACCTGGATGTTAACCTTCTAGCAAAAAGACTAGAGCAGAAAGAGACCTCAGTGAGTGTGTGAAGGTTAAAAAACAAAACAAACAAAAACAAAAGAAACCTCTTCTCACAGTTACAGAAAATAAAACCAAAGGGGAGAAGATACTTAATGTGGGAAGAAAGCGAGAACCTTTGGACTCACTCATTTCTCTCTCTCCCAAACAAGACATGTAATGGTTTTATATCTCAGTACACACACTGAGCCGTATCCCAGGAAACGTAAAACATCACAGGTGAGAGTAAGACCTGTTTTTCCTCTAGTTGGTCACAAAAAGTTGTTTTCATGACATTGTTTATTTGACTCCCATGATATGAGTTTGAGCTAGTTGGCTTTGTTTTTGTTTTGTTTTGTTTGTTTGTTTGCAATGGAGTGCAGTGCAATCTCGGCTCACTGCAATTTCTGCTTCCTGGGTTCAAGTGATTCCCCTGCCTCAGGCTCCCTAGTAGCTGGGACTACAGGCGCACACCACCACTGGGCCTAGCTAATTTTTTGTATTTTAGTAGAGATGGGGTTTCACCATGTTGGCCAGGATAGTCTCGATCTCCTGACCTCACGATCTGCCCACGTCAGCCTTCCAAAGTGCTGGGATTACAGGCGTGAGCCACCGCGCCTGGACAGCTTTGTTTTATTCTATTATTATCATCATTTACTGAGCACTTGCCATGGGCCAAATGCTGCGTTGCATCCTGGGCCAAGAATGATCAAGGGTACAGTCTCTTGACTTTAATAGATGACACTCTAACTTGGGATTGTAGTCTTTATGTGGGCACCTTCCCTGGACTGAAGACAAGGGTGAAGGAATGGCCTGACCAATACAAAGCCATCCCTGTCAGTAGAGGGATAACCAAAGCACATGCCTGGCAGGGGCGAGGCAGCAGTGATTATCAGCTGCAGATGCCACAGGCCATAGTTGGAGAGCTGGGAGGGACCCTACTCACACCCACCTTCCCCTGTCTTAGGCTAATCTGAACTGACTCACTAGGCAAAGATAGACCAAACTAACTGTTGGAAATGAGGTCATTTTTTCAAAAAAAAAAAAAAAAAAAAAGGTTTCCTATTTCTCTAGGTTTCTCTAGCATCAGAATTCCACATGAGAGTGGAGTGACTTAGAACAAGTAGACAAGCCTTGGATTCAAGCCTTCGCTCTGCCAGCACTAATCATGTAACTTTGGACTTTTCTGGGCCTTAAATACTAAAATCCAAGAAATTAACCCATTAGCCTGGATGCTCTTTGAAATTCCTTCTAGACATCAAATTCCTTGATTCCATGTAAGGTTGCCAGATTTAGCAAAGGAAAATACAGGATGTCCAGAAAAATTAGAATTTCAGGTAAACACCACTCATTTTTTAGTACAAGCGTGCCCCATGTCCTATATTTCATCTGGCAACCCTAATTTCACGACATATATGTCTCTCCAAGATGAAAGCAAGTACTCTAGCCAAGGGGAAATGTCTGTTCTTGGGGGAAAGGTCAAAGTTGTTAATTTTCTTTTCTTTTTTTTTTTTTGAGACGAAGTCTCACTCTGTCACCCAGGCTGGAGTGCAGTGGCACGATCTCAGCTCACTGCAACTTCCGCCTCCCTGGTTCAAATGATTCTCCTGCCTCAGCCTCCTGAGTAGCTGGGATTACAGGTGCGCGTCACCACGCCCGGCTAAGTTTTGTATTTTTAGTAGAGACGGGGTTTCATCATGTTGGTCAGGCTGATCTCGAACTCCTGACCTCGTGATACGCCTGCCTCGGCCTCCCAAAGTGCTGGGATTACAGGTGTTAGCCACCTCGCCCAACCAAGTTGTTAATTTTCTTAAGCAGATTTATATCAGGAAGTGTGGACTTTGTTGTGTGGCTTGACCACTCTACTCTGATTAAACAGAGTGGTTTTCATAGATAGGTAGGGATGGGAAAAATGCCCCACCTGTTCATTGTTATTTAACAGGGTTAATTTTTTTTAATATAGCATAAGCTCCAACTGGAAACAAAATGAAACTGCCAACGGATATTAAGGCCTAGGTAAAGGAAAGGAAGGCCAGAGAAGGCTGCGTCCATTATCACAGAGACACAAAAAGGCTTGTGAAAAGGCCCTCCATGTCTTCACTTGGTTTTCCTTCTATAATGATTTTATTCTGTTTGGTAGGAAACAGGATCAGAGGTATTCCCACTCCAATCCCAAGGAATGGGTTTATGTACAAAAAAGAGAAACTTGGTTCCCTCTAAAAGAGGGAAAAGAGTTACCAAAAGAACGAAAAACACAGGGGAAAAATGGGCAGGCTACTTCATCGAGCTTCTCTGCTTTTGGCTGGAATCCTAGCAACTCCGTGTTGCTGTTTCATACTAGTCAGAAATTTTGATTGGCTGTTTTGCTTCCTTTTTGTTAATTCAAATGGGAAAATGGGTGACGTAGTCTTTCAGAAAGTCAGTATTTTTGATGCATAAAATCTTTTGATTCTGAAGAATACAGGGAGGAGTAATAAGAATGGATTCTTGTGATGAAAACTGGGGGATTCTGTTATAGCAAACATTTATTGAGAGTCTGCCATGAACCTCACACTGTGCCACACATTCATAAACTTCCCAACTAACATTCACTCTGTAAGTAGGTGTCATCCTTTCTATAGGAAAGAAAATTACATCTGATAAGATGAATGGCTTGGCCAAAGTGGGGAATAATTAGCAAGTGGTCAATGTGAGACTCCAGCCCTTATCACCTGACTGTAAATTCAACACTTATTTTTTTCATGTCTTTTTTTTTTTTTTAAGGCAAAGAAGCCAACCTGCTAATGCAAAATCTGAACAAGTTGCAAACACCTGAAGAAAAGTTCGATTTTTTATTCAAGAAGTATGCTGAATTGGTAAGATCTTTGATTAGCGTCTTTTCTCAGAAAGATTCAGGCTCCAGTTGGAGCTGAGAAAAGGAGACTTAGTTTTTCAGGCACCTCATTAAATAAAGACCATGGCTGGTACCTTTGAACAAGCCTGAGCTAGAATTCATAAAAGAAGAATTTCTTAAGGAAAAAAAAAAGGAAAGAAAATTTGAGAAATAACAGCAAGAGGAAGAAAGAGGCTAGAATTGGAGTGTCCACCACCACCTCCAATATGTGTGTAATTTTGGGGCTAGAAGACTGAAGTATATGTGATTGAAACTTGTAGATATTTTAAAGTTCTTTTCAGTTTTGTAATAAAATAGAAATATACTCAATATAAAGATAAACAGGCCAGGTGCAGTGGCTCACACCTGTAATCCAACACTTTGGGAGGCCGAGGTGGGAGGATTGCCCCAGGCCAGGAGTTCAAGACCAACCTCGATAACATAGTGAGCCCCCATCTCTACAGTGTTTTAAATTAGCTGGGCATGGTGATGAGCACCTGTAGTCCTAGCTTCTCAGGAGGGTGTGGCAGGAGGATTACTTGAACTCAGGAGTTTGAGATTGCAATGAGCTATGATTGTGCCACTGCACTCCAGCCTGAGTGACAGCAAGACCCTGTCTCTAAATATAAATACATACATAAATAAATATAGACAGATAGATAGATAACATATTTTCAAACTTTCACTCAGTTCTCCTACCTAGGATTTTTGAGAGCTACAAAGGGAAGACAGCAAGGGGTTGAGTCATGCCATCCTTCAGTTCATGGCACATTCTAGTCTGGTCCATTTCTGTATTTATTATCTTTGATCCTCATTCTTCTCCCTCTTGCCTACAATAGCAAAGCATTTCATGTGAATTGTTTTGTACCCTGTTCTAAGTGCTCCTAGGCAGCCGCCTTCTCAATAAATTGGGGCCCCTAGGAGCAAAGGAAGCTACTCTCAACCATCAGAGAATCCTCAAAGTGGACTGTCTCCTCACTAGTAACTCTAAAATTGGCTGGTTGGAGAAAAGGGGAGGACTTAGTGAGCCCAGTGCCTCTAGTTTCAAGGAAAAACAAACACCTGCCAATCTGAGAATGAATTGTAAAGACCAACATCTGAGGTCTGTGTGCTAACCCTGCAGACTATGAGACCCACAGTTCAGATGTGGCATCCTCTCTAATAAAGCTCGGCAGTAACCTTCTCCTTTATTTCTGCTTCTACAAAAATTCTTTTGAAGGAATTCCCATCAGAATCTCTATCTGTTCCATTTGGTTATCCAAATCAGGGAGGGAAAATAAACCGTATCACCCAATCCCAGCGACATGGGTTCCTCTCCCTGAAATGTATTGTGACCAGAATCACTGGGCTGATTCTCACATGTTAGCACCTCACTAGCTCCTTTTGATTGTGTTGGTGTCACATTGAGAAAAAGGTAAAATAAATCCTACTGTAGACTGAAAGCTCATACTAATAGTAGTGAAGTTAGATGGACCAAACAATTGAACTTATTTTTATAGAACTTATTGAGAATAATCTTTCTTAAAATGTATATATATGCATTTTAGATATATTGACATAGTTTGGGGAACTTTTTAAAAGTCAGTTGCCTGAGTTTTTAATCTTGGACTTGGCATTTATATATTGCGCACCAACACTGTTGGATACCAGAACATTATAGGAGTGGAAGAGCTGTTCTAGCAACTTTCAACATGTACTATATGGGGCATATGTAGGTTATTTATACACAAAGAAGTCTATTTTGTGTCCTTGTTGTTTAGAAGAATTGCATGAAATCATGTAGTTGCAAATAAAAAGTAGTTTGGGGCAAAATATAAGTTCTTTCAGTTATTTCTTTTGAAGAAACAGTGACAGGAGAATGAAACTTAAGACTCCATATAGCAAAAAATTCCTCCAGACAGTAGGTTGAACTGCCCCCAATAGTAGATTTACCATTGCAGCTAAGGAAGCTTAAACTTCAGGACGTCTCACTTACATGGACCCCTTTGAGGCCTGGGGCCTAATTCTCTTTAATTTTTTTTTAAGAGGGCCTCCAAAACTGAATAAGCTTCAGGCCCACAAACTTTTCATCCCTGTAGATGGAGTACACTTCAGTGAGTGACTTGTTTTCTTTGTTTTTCACTCTGAATCTAGTCCTGTAATCTTTCTGTCCTTCTACCTGATGCATCCTGTTATGCTGAATTATTATGCAATAGATCCAGAAAAATTCTGAAACTCTAAGTGACTGGCTGATTACTTAACTCTGCCAACAATATTTTTAGATTTTTTTTAGACATACAAACTACATTATGAATATATATAGTGGTGAATACACAAAATAAAAATACCTCTAATCCCTCATGTAAAATACAAACTTTGTTTTATGCGTATTCTTTTCCTGTTCTGCTGTATATGCAGAGATGCTTTTAATTATAATTACAGGCATAAGGTACATATAAGTTGATGTCTGGTTTTGTACATGACAGGCATTTTTCCATATAATATATAGTCTTCATAAATATTTTTTATAAAGGTTGTATCATATTCCGTTAAGTGGCTGTATCTACTGATTCAATAATTTGAAGATATTTAAATTCCTCTCACTATTTTGCTTTACCAAATATTTCTGCAATGAACATCATCATGTATTAGCTTTGTTTTTCTTCTTTTTTATGATTTTAAGAAAAATTTCCAGAAATAGGATTACGAAATTAAACAAGATGAGTGCTTTCTGGTTTTTAAACTTTATGGCCATATTGCTTCCCAAAAGAGCAGTAGAAACTCACAAAGCAAGTATCAGTGTATCAATTTTCTTGCAACTTGTATTGCACTGGCTATGAAGAATTTCAATACCATAAGTTAGGTGTCAAAAATAATATTTTCTCTCCAAATCTGGCCCCCACTCTCACATTTCCATGTGATTCTCACCTATCCATCCTTGCTCTTTTTAGTATTTTCTGAGTCGTTTTTCCTTTGCCCCTTCAATTTACCAACGCATACCAAGGCCATTCATGTTTCATTTCCAGTGCCATGTTCTATACTTGAGGGGACTGGGCAGCATTCTAGACTAATACAGGAAGTGATGTATGGTGCTGCAGTCCCACGGCAGTACATTAGGGAAGCATCACTTTTCCAGACTTACCGATATTTTCTCCATGAGCCAGTGTTGTTCATCCTGGTCTCAGGGAACTCCCTGTACCTACTCATCCTCCTAGCAAAGCAGTCACCCCCAATAAACAAGAGATTGTTTTTCCAGAGACCATATTCAATTCAACCCTTACTTGCTATACTTTGGCATTTGTATCATCTCTTGTAATAAACTTTCAAACCCAAGAGGTCATCCTAGAAAATATGAATAGGAGAAAATTGACCCAAAAAACCTATTACATTTCCTTTTCAGAAAAGAAAAATTATGAGGAATTTCAATTTTTTACGTGGAGACTAAAGCCTATTTCCTTGCTCACTGATTTGGATATTAATATAGAAAACGACTGAAATATAAGTGTTCACATGGAATAAATCATCAAATTCAAAGCTGTGAATCAAACTGCCACTCTAGCTCACTCATCCTTGCAGAGTCTAAATCCTGTAATATTACCTGACATTGTATTCATTAATAAATAAAGATAAGCTCATTAATAAGTAAGGACACTTCATGACTAAATGGGGAAATGGCCTGGGAGAAATATTTTTTGCATTTAATTTCCTCATTTCTTATGTAGTTAAAACAACATCAGTAATAGGATTTTAATTTAGTACTTAGCAATAATTTTACTTTTTAACTTAGTATAAAAGAGAAATAAAACAAGAGAAATTACAGACAGACATTCTATATGCCTATTACAATTGTACAGAAGAACTATGCCTAAGTAAAATCACAAAGCCTGCATTTGACTGAAGCTGTGCAGTAAGAACCTAGAGGGCAGGGAATGTGTATTTTCATTGTCTTTGATGCCAAAAATCACTTGAATATTGGCTGAATTACTTTGTTAATAATTTAAACTTTTTAAAATATAAAGGAAAGTTCTGGTGTATTATCTTGATTAATATTAGAAACAAAATAGACTGAGCACAGTGGCCCGTGCCTGTAATCCCAGCACTTTGGGAGGCCAAGGCAGGCAGACTGCCTGAACTCAGGAGCTCAAGACCAGCCTGGACAATATGGCGAGAACCTGTCTCTACAAAAAAAACTAGCTAGGCATGGTGGCACACATCTGTTGTACCAGCTACTCAGGAGGCTGAGGCAGGAGGATGACTGAAGCCAGGTGTTCGAGGCTTCAGTGAACTATCGGTGATTGCGCCACTCCACTCCAGCCTGGGTGACTAAGCAAGACTCTGTCTCTAAAAAAATTAAAATTAAAAATAAAAATAAAACATTAAATGGATAATGAGCAAGCACAAATCATTTCTCTTTCAACTTATGAAACACCTATAGGGCGTCTTCCTCCTGACACTCAGATAAAGCCACACAGTGCAGAGTTCCCTAAACAAGGACAGTTTTGTCCACCAGGCAACAATAGGTATGTCTGTCGGGAGATATTTTGGGGTGTTGCAATTGGGCAGTGCTACTGGCATATAGCAGGTAGGGGCCAGGGATGGTGTTGAACAACTTACAAGGCATAGGATAGCCCCAACAACAAAAAATTATCTGGCCCAATATGTTACTTGTGTTGGGGTTCAGAAGCCCTGATATAGGTTTCGTCTTCAGAAAGTAAAGTCTAAACCAGAATGGCAAGAATAATAACAATATATAAATTTCGTTTTTTTTTTTTTTTTTGAGATGGAGTATTGCTCTTGTCACCCAGGCTGGAGTGCAGTGGCACGATCTCAACTCACTGCAACCTCCGCCTCCCAGGCTCAAGCGATTCTCCTGCCTCAGCCTCCCGACTAGCTGGGATTACAGGCGCCCGCCCCTAGGCCCGGCTAATCTTTGTATTTTTAGCAGAGACGAGGTTTAACCGTGTTGGCCAGGCTGGTTTCGACCTCCTGACTTCAGGTGATCCTCCCACCTCAGCCTCCCAAAGTGCTGGGATTACAGGCATGAGCCACCATGCCCAATCTACAATATATAAATTTCAAGAAAGGACAATAGTCATTTAAAATCAAAATATATGTGCAAGAAATTTCATGCCTATCTTATAACTATGGTGCAAAATGAAAGGATCACATCTATGAGCAAGCTTAGCATGAGAAATAACAGATTATTTATTTTCCAAGGAGCATATCTATTTCAATCAATATTTTTAGTAATATGGGTCTTGTTTTTACAATGCTAATTTCCACTAGTAGCTAGAAATTGCACGTAAGTTTGAAGATAGAATATCATATATACATAGCCTTAGTTTTATCTGGCAAGGGTTTAAAATGCTTATTTTAGGGTGGCAGGAGGGAGAGAGGAAAGAAATAAAATGTGAACTGAAGAAAGTGTGACAGGTGTTCATCTCGCTCAGAAAGAATAACTGCTTTTTATTTGTTATTTATTATTATTATTTTTTGAGATGGAGTCTTGCTCTGTCACCCAGGCTGGAGTGCAGTGGCGCAATCTCGACTTACTACAACCTCCATCTCCCTGGTTCAAGCAATTCTCCTGCCTCAGCCTCCCAAGTGGCTGGGATTACAGGTGTGTGCCGCCACGCCTGGCTAATTTTTGTATTTTTAGTAGAGATGGGGTTTCACCATGTTGGCCAGGATGATCTTGATCTCCTGACCTCATGATCTGCCTGCCTCGCATCCCAAAGTGCTGGGATTACAGGCATGAGCCACCACGCCTGGCCCCAATGGCTTTTTTAAAATGGGAAAACTGAGGCACGTGTCAGAGCTCATGTGGCATCTGTATCCATTTGCATTAGGCTCTGTGAGGCACCAGAACACCTGAGGTCCAGAAGAACCAGGGCTTTTCCTTTCTGTTCATCAACAAAGTCGTTATTAGGACTAGTACTTACCTGACTTCATCACCATCTGGGCACTACAGGAGCTAAGGCCAGTGGAGGAAATGGCTCTGGACAAACGGCTGCTGCTTGAATGTGGCCCCAGCGATGGTCAGTCTGAGATCGACACTCCTAGAGTCCACTGATCTCTCTCTGGAGGCTTCTGAGGTTTATCCCTATGCTCCCCACACCAGGTCTAGAACTCCATAATAATGTTGCCAGATGTAACAAATAAACATACATTACACTCAGTTAAGTTTACATTTCAGATAAACAAATAACTTTTTGGCAAAAATATGTCTCATGCAATATTTGGAATATATTAAAACCTATGCTAAAAATTATTTCTTGTTTATTTGAAATTTAAATTTAACGGGGCTTCCTGCATTTTACTGACAATCTTATCCTAGAACTTCAGCATCCAAGATGGAAAGGACAGTAGTAAGTTGATTTCATGTTCCACGGCATTCGTGGCTGCTGGAGGAACACGAGAAGAGTTCACCTGGACTCAGCAGAAACCAGCAGAATGATCTATTTGTTATAAGCACAGGGCGGGTGTGGGTGGGGAGCAGCAAGGCATGTTACAGATATTTGCTATTCATGCTGTTGAATCATGCAGTAGCTATTTCTGATGGTTTGGTGAAAACCCGTCAATACTTAGGTAGTGGAAGGATACTTTCTCTTCTCCTTTCCCACACACAAACAATCCACACTCAGAGCCCAAAATTATAAAGAAGAGGACTTCATCTTCTGTTTACCAGAAGGCTGCATTTCTCTTTCCTATTTTTAAAAATAGTGCTAGAAGCTTGTTTCAAGGAAGAACTACGCGAACTAAATGCAACCCAGGCAGACAGACTGTTGATCACTGCCTCAATGCAAGGCGTCGTCATGAACTCTGGCAGTTTACAGATTCCAAGGCATGCCTTTCGATTTTGTCTGGCTATTCAATATTGGTTAGATAGACTCAGGAAAAATATTTCTAGACCATCCAAAAATAGATCAAAGTAAAAAGAGACTAATAATAATGAAAAACCTATCAATGCTGTGCTCTGAAAGCTATACCTTCAAGTACTACAAAGGTGACACTTATGAATTTCATTTACTTCCAGAGGAAGAGATAATAGCAAAGAATGTTTCCAAACAACCATAGAGTAATCTTTAGGTTTGCTTTTTTTCTGTCGACTCCAAGGAGATCCCTGCCATTTTCTTTCATGTTTGTATCTCCATGTGTACAGCTGGATGAACATCGTACTGAGCAAAAGAAGTTAAAGCTCCTCCAAAAGAAACAGGTACAAATTCAAAAAGAAAAGGACCAGTTACAAGGTGAACACAGCAGAGCTATCCTCGCTCGAAGCAAATTGGAGAGTCTGTGCCGGGAGCTGCAGAGACACAACAAGACTCTCAAGGTATGTCCCAATGGCTCAGAATAACATACTTTCTTGAATGGGCACAGAGACAGGCCTCTGCTACTCGTGGAAAGAGTGTGAATTTTAGAATCAGAGAGGCTCAGGTTCAAATACTGCCTCTGCCCCTTTCTTGCTGGTATCCTTAAATAATTTTACCTCCTTGAGCTACTTTCTTCATCCATAAAATGGAGATTAGACCAGCTTCACTGTGTGGCTGGGAAAAGATTAGATGAAGTTGAATATGTAAGGTACCCACATAGTACCTGACACAGTGCATGTCCTTAATAAAATACATACCATTCCCCTTACTTTTTTATTATGTTGAGTTTGTTTCTAAGGTAGGCCTTAGTTCTTTTTAAAAAATACATTTGTAAAGATTCAGCATTTTTGGTATTATAATGAATTCTGCATGACATGAGATAAATGGACACACACCGAATTGACACAATGAAATGAGATTGAGAACCAAAATGTCGATAGTCATCTGAAAAAAAGGAAGCTATTGGAAAAAGCACTGAAGCTCTTCAGGCTTAATTATTCAATCTAAAAATAATAGACTGATCACTTCATTGGGTCTGCGCGGGTTTCTTTAATTACAGCGTAAGCCCTAGCAGTGTGGTCAATTTGATTACACAGAGACACTAGCGCCATTCAATATAGCAAGATGCAGAGCTCTCCAAGATGACACTGTGTGCTTCCCCAATCCCCTTTCCAGCTGAAGATCCTAAAGCTTTTGACAAACAATAATTAATTAGACACCAAGTTTCCCGTGAGGTAGTTATTATTATAAGCATTTAAAAAGAGATACTTCAAGAAACAGAGTACATGAAAATCATTGCTGAATTTGTACAATTGAGTTAGGGGAAAAAAATAGAAGATAATCATGGTTCCTCATTTTCCAAATTGCTTTTTGATATCTGGGAAATGGAGAACCAGCGTGATGAAGTCGAAGTCTCAAATTGCAAGTTTTAGGAGATGGGCTACTGGCGTCTTGTCAACAGTGGTACTGAAGACAGACACCCAGGCTGAATGGGGGCCTGAGGATGGAAGCATTGTCCTCAACTCAAGATTTGGATTCAAAGGATGCATAAATCTCTTGTGTGTCTACGTAAATCCACTGTCTCTCAGTAATGTTACACAGTAAGGACATAAAAATTAAATCAGATAGGGCGGGATCATTTATCAACAAAGAAATATAAAGAGTAGAATGATACAGCATGGTCTTCTTGGGTAGTATTGAAAGACAGAATGATCAGCTGGTCACAGCGGGTCACATCCATAATCCTAGCATTTTGGAAGGCCAAGGTGGGAGGATCACTTGAGCTTGGGAATTTGAGACCAGCCTGGGCAACATTTATGATAGTGAGACATTGTCTCTACCAAAAATCAAGAAAATCAGCTGAATGTGGCACATTCCTGCAGTGCCAGCTACCTGGGAGGCTGAAGCAGGAGGATCATTTGAGCCCAGAAGTTAGAGCCTGCAGTATGCTATGATTGTGCCACTACACTCCAAACTGCATGACAGAGCGATGTCTCAGAAAAAAAAAAAAAAAGAGAGAGAGAGATCTTATTAATACCATCCAGCTGGTTAGAGACCCTTCTCCACCAAAAAAAAAAACAAAGACAGAATGATCAAAGTAGCAGGAGACCCTGTAAGTGTGCCCATATACCCTCAGTCATGGCTTCTCATTATGAACAACGACATTAAGTATCATTATTATGCCAGAAGTTATCTAAGTGCTTTACATACATTATTTCATCTTCACGATAACCCAGTGAAGGTTAATATCTCCACTTTATTGAAGAAGAAACTGACACTCAGCAATCCCGATCAGTTGTCCAAGGTTAAGTATATTTTAAATGTCAAAATCAGAATTCAAATTCAAAATATTTTCAAATTTTCTAATTTTTTCTTTGACCCAGGGATTATTTAGAAGTGTTATTTAATTTTTATAGCCTATCATACATGCTGTATCTTGATAGCATATGTACTTTGAAAGAATGTTTTTCAGATGGTGGGTGTAGTGTTCCATAAGTAACAATTAGCTTTAAATCATTTTTGGTTTTTTTGAATTTTTTTATCTATCAGTTGCTAAGAAATGAGAGTTTAAAACCTCATATAATTGTGGAATTGTCTGCTTATTTTAATTAGGCCAATTTCTGCTTTATGTACTTTGAAGCATTAATATTAGGTGTATATACATTTATGATTATTATGTCCTATTGGTGATTTTACCGTTATGAAATGTCCATTACTAATTTTTTTTTTTTTTTTTTTTTTTTTTGGTGAGACGGAGTCTTGCTCTGTCGCCCAGGCTGGAATGCAGTGGCACAATCTCGGCTCACTGCAAGCTCCAACTCCCTGGTTCAAGCAATTCTCTGCATTAGCCTCTCAAGTAGCTGGAATTACAGGCACCTGCCACCATGCCCAGCTAATTTTTGTATTTTTAGTAGAGATGGGGTTTCACCATCTTGGCCAGGCTGGCCTTGAACTCCTGACCTCATGATCCACTGACCTCGGCCTCCCAAAGTGTTGGGATTACAGGTGTGAGCCACCACGCCAGGCCAGTAATAATCTTTGTCTTGGTGTCTACATTATCTGATATCAATTTAGCCACTCTAGTTTTCTTACTCTTATTGTTTGCCTGGTGTATCTCTTTTCATCCATTCACTTTCAGCCTGGGTCTTTATATTTAAAGTGCATCCTTTCAAGATAGCATATAGCTGGATCTTACTTCTTTTCATTCCTACAGTATCTGCCTTTTAATTGCAGGACTAGTCCATTAACCTATAATGTACGTATTGATGTGGTTTGATATGTGTGTGCCATTTTATTATTTGTTTATTATTTGTCACCTCTACTTTGTTTCTCTTGTTCTTTTCCTGCCTTCCTTTGGATTATTTGAATATTTTAAAATTACATTTTAATTTATCTCTTGTATTTTAAAATTATAACACTATGCATTATCTTTAGTAGTTACTCTGTGATTACAATATACATTCTTAATTGTTCATAGTCGTCCTGGAGTTAATGTTGTATTACTTCACATAACACATAGAAACACTGCAACTAAATAGATTAATTTACTCCCTCAGCCTTTAAGCTATCATCATTATATGTATTATATTTACATACTTTTGTAAAGCCGATGAGACATTGTTATAATTTTTACTTTAAACGATAATATGTATTTCTTCTTAAAGACAAAACTATCCCTTTTATCTACCCAGATGTTTATCATTCCTGATACTTTTTATTCATTCTGTAGCTTCACATTTCTGTCTGATGTCATGTCCCTCAGCCTGAAGTACTTCTTTTAGTATTTCTTACAGTACAAATCTGGTAATCAATTCTCTTAGTTGTCTTTTATCTTTAAAACATCTTTATTTTTTTAAATTGAAGGCTAAATTCATTGGATATAGAATTCTGCATTGAGAGAACCTATTCGTGGGTTTTTTTTCCTTTTAGCCTTATATAAATGTTCCACTATACTGGCTTTTGAAATTTTTCATGAAAATCAACAATCATTTAAATTATTGTTCCTCCACATGTGTTATGTCCTTTTTCTCTGCCCTTTTCAAGGCCTTTGTATTGATCTTTGACTTTCAGAACTTTTACTGCTTTATGGCCAGGAGTGGTTTTTTTCGTATGTATCCCTACTTGGTATTTGCTAAGCTTTTTTGTATCTGTAATTATATGTCTTTTACCAAATTTTAATTTTTTTCAGCCATTATTTCTCCGAATAGTTTTTCTGCTCCATTTTCTCTCCATCTTCTTTCCTTCTAAGATTCTAACTCTATGTGTATTAGACCTTTTGATATTGTCCTACAGGCCTTCGAGTCAATCTTCACATTCTTCACCAATACTTTTTCTCTTTTATTTTTAGATTACCTTATTTTGATTGGGCTATCTTCACATTCAGTGATTCTTTTCTTTCTTATTTTTGTTCTGCTCTAAATCCATCCAGTGATGTTTACATTTCAGATTTTGCAATTTTTAATTTCAGAATTTCCATTTGGTTCTTTTTTTATACATAATCTCTCACCTGAGATTTTCTACCTTTTCATTCATTGAGATAATATTTTCCTTTACATCACTGACCATAGTTATAATACCTGTTTTTAAATACTTGTCTGCTAATTCCACATTTGCAGCATTGTAGAACAGGCCTCCTCTACTTGTCTTTTCTTTTGAGAATAGATCACATTTTCTTGATTCTTCATATGTCAAGCCATTGTCTATTGGATCCTGGATGTTGTGATTATTATGTTGTGGAGAATCTGGATTCTACTATACGCTGAATACTTTTTATTTTTTTAAGCAGACAATTAATTTGGTTAGATTCAAACCATAAACTTTGTCTCTTGAGCAGCAGCTGAAATCTCAGTTCAGTTCTTTTTTACTTAGCTAGACGGCTTTGTACACATGTGGCTCAAGGCCAGTCAGATTTGTGTAAAGTTTATTCACAGGATCTGGGCTCTATTTCTCTGACTCTCTCTTTTTTGGGGTGATCTCCCCCTCACTGTTGAGGGACTCTAGTTGTCCAGAACTCTGTATTCTTATTCTTCCAATATGGAAGATGGTATGTTTTATATGAGAATTTTGCCCACCTCATACTCCTGCCAACTGCAGATTTCTCTCAAGCTAAAAGCTGTAAAAAAATAGGAAACTCATGTACAAGTGCCAACTTCCCTCCAGAGTCTGTCTGATTTTGTTTACTCTCTGGTGTCATCATTGTTTCTTGCATTTCATCCAGAGTTTATAGTTGTTATTTGCAGAAGGGTCAACTTGATATGAGCTTCCTTGGCCATACTAGTGAAACAGCTTAAGTATACCTAAATCTAAAATCCATGTGCTGGGAGCTTCAGAAGATATAGAAAGACAATGTATAACTAGGTATTTCTACCATCACAAATTTTAGCTTTTACTTTTCATTATTAAAACCGCTCCTTCAATGAGTCAAACACACACACACACAGAACCTCACAATTTAGGATAACTTAAGAAAGGATTGATGAAAGTCTGAGACATGGGTTTGTTTCAACAAAATGATACATATATTTGAAGTGATAAATCTGAGCCTCAAACTATACTGAAAAAGAACTGCCTAGTAAGAGAGGGGTGAGTGTCTCAGGGAGCATAATTTTCCTAAAGAAATGAGAAGCATTTGCTATCAGAATATCACAGAATTTTAATGTGGATAGGACTGTAGAAATGATCTAGTCCAAGCTACTCATATGTCTGTACATATATTAATAATTCATTGATTCATTAAATAAACATTTACTGAATACCTATGGATTATGTGCCAGGCACAGCACCAGTTGTAAAATGCACAATGATGCTTGCAAGGTTTTTTCCTTTGTGATCTCAGACTTCATCCCTCAATTTTATTGACATTATTTTGACTTTGAATAATGTATTTGATAAAGAAAAGATAATTTTATCTCAGATGCTGTCCAAATGATTGAAAATCCTTTAACAATGGACTCAAATGTTTTAAGATTTTGGTAGATTTCTTTTTGTCTCATTGAAAAACAACATAGGTTGGGTGCAGTGGCTCAACGCCCGTAATCCCAGCACTTTGGGAAGCCAAGGTGGGCAGATCATCTGAGGTCAGGAGTTTGAGACCAGCCTGACCAACATGGTGAAACCCCATCTCTACTAAAAATAAAAAAACTAGCTGGGCTTGGTGATGCATACCTGTAATCCCAGCTACTCAGGAGACTGAGGCAGGAGAATCACTTGAACTCGGGTGGTGGAGGTTGCAGTGAGCCAAGATCGTGCCACTGTACTCCAGCCTGGGTGACAGAGTGAGACTTCACCTCAAAAAAAAAAAGAAAAAGAAAAAGAAAATATTTACACACACACACACACATACACACACACACACACATATATATATGTGTGTGTGTGTGTGTATATATATATGCAAGATGACATCTTTTGGACCAGGATTGACATCTTTTGGGCCAGGATTGGGGGTTATGATTCTTTGTTTGACATTTATTTAGTGCCATCCTAACATCTGTACCTTCTTTCTATAACCAGTTCCCAATAAAAAAAAACAAAACAAAACAAAAAAAAAACTTCAGACTCGCATGGGGTGGTTCATTTATTCATTCATGGAATATTTATAAATACAAATGGCATTCAAATCATGGTGTGTAGTTCTGATTCCAAACTTGCTGACTTTTAAGCTAATCAGGACCAATGTGGAAACAATCACAATCATACATATATTTAATTGCTGTTAACTGGTAGCTATAATTATTTTTAGCGAAACACATATAGTAAGTGTTAGTATACAAAGTTTAGGGAAATAATATCTCAGATAGTTTATTTCTTCAGTTTAGGAAGTACAGATATCTTCAATACCCCTAAGAAGTTGTTGCTTAATAAAGGTTTGTAACATGAATAAATTATGATTTTGATATCAGGAGTCACATTAGAGTTAGGAATTGTGTTATTATTGTAGAGGAAAGAAGAAACCTAATGATAAAATATTTTCAGAGCATATATTTTCAGCATCAGTTTTTATTTTGATCACATTATTTTGTTATGATAAAGATCTGTACAATTACTTCTGTTAAAAATTATTATTTCTTTTAAAAAATCCTGTTACATAATTTGAACTTGGTAGGCAATCAAATGCAGTATAATTTTACTTGCCAACAACGAAGCAAGCTTTCACATTAACAATCAGAACTGAAAAGAATCCTAAAATGTCTGTATCATTTGTCAGCCACGTAAATGTCTCTATCTTTGGTAGGATGTAGCAAGATTAAACCCTTTTATTCGAAAAGAATAACAATCACAAAGCACTTCTCAATATAGATATGGAGGAAATTGGAGCTCATTGTCAGTGGCTAGCAATGAATGGAGAGTTTTGATTTAGGAGAAAAGAGAACAGAAATGATATAAAAGTTAATTTGCAATTCTTCAATGTTAACAAAGCGGAAGAAGGAAAATTAGATGTTTCACTTTAGAGTTAAAGAAGATTTGAAACTTAATATTGCTTTCAGATTCAAAATTTACATTGAACATTTTAATTACCCTATGTGACACATTTAATGATTGTTCTTTCAAAAACAAAATAATATCCAGCATATTTGGAAAGATTCCCTTTTATATTCTTGAATGGCTGTAATTGAGCTATGCTATCTTAGTTTCCTTTTTTAAAGCTCTTTGATGAAAGTTTTTTCTCACAAAGAGAAAATTTTTATTGTGATCACTTATATTTACAAAACTTGGTAATACAATTATGTGGTTAATATGCCATGGTTTTTATAGGGAAATGTAAGATCTATTGTTCTGCCTTTACCAAACCAGAGAAACACATGATCTGTCTCATCAATCAGTCAACTCAAGGGGCCTTTTTTTCAGGCTACAGCCAAGAGATCAAAACTGTGTGACTGTGTGTTTGTTAGAAATCGCTGCAGTTCATTCACTCAGCAAGAGACCCGTCATCTTTAAAACAAGTCTATTCATCACTGACTACAAATTCAAGGCCTTCATAGCACCTGTTCTGAGTAACTGTGTACTCACAGCTGAAACCTTTACTCATCCATTTATTTTGGGGCTGAGCAGCTTTAGCTCTAGAGAACTGAAAAAAAAAACATCCCACCTACTCTGCACACTCATCTCCTTTGGGTGACCTAATCCTGAGTTCTATAAACCCGGGGTGCATTTAAACAAAATGTTTTGCTTTTTATTCACAGGAAGAGGCGCTTCAGCGGGCACGTGAGGAAGAAGAGAAAAGGAAGGAAATCACAAGCCATTTCCAGAGTACCCTCACGGACATCCAGGGCCAGATTGAGCAGCAGAGTGAGCGAAATATGAAGCTCTGTCAGGAGAACACAGAGCTTGCAGAAAAGCTGAAAAGCATCATTGATCAGTATGAGCTCAGAGAGGAGGTGAGAACCACATCAAACAACTTAGAACAGTACATAGATCCGGATCTGGGTGGTCAAGGTGGGAACTTGGTTAATAAGACAGTTACAGCCAGCCCTCTCAACAGATTCATATTTAGGATTGGATTTCCTTGACTAGCCAAAATGAAGACAGATGGTCTTACAAAATACCTGACTGAAAGTCATATGGGATTTCTTCAAAACTGGCATCATTGCAAAGTAAAGGCAATAAATAGAAAGTGATAGGCTGTGGGCACAGTTTTCCTTGAAAATAATATTTCTCAGCCTTTTAAAAATCCTCTCTGTATAGCCAGAAATAACTCACGCACTCCTTAAGAATTGCCATGTCATCTAAATTAAGAGTCTGTATTCTGGCCGGGCATGGTGGCTCATGACTAGTAATCCCAACACTTTGGGAGCCCGAGGCAGGCGGATCAAGAGGTCAGGAGTTGACCAGCCTGGCCAACATAGTGAAACCCTGTCTCTACTGAAAATACAAAAAAATTAGCTGGGCATGGTGGTGGGTGCCTGTAATCCCAGCTACTCAAGAGGCTGAGGCAGGAGAATCGCTTGAACCTGGGAGGTGGAGGTTGCAGTGAGCTGAGATCACGCCACTGCACTTCAGCCCAGGAGACAGTGTGAGATTCCATCTCAAAAAAAAAAAAAAAAGAGTCTGTACCCTACTAGGCCAATAATAGTATTAATAATGTAATCATTGTGATAATAATGATGTCATTTATTCAGTGCTTAGTTTGTATCAGGCAATGTGCTAAGTGCTGAACTTTACATACCATATGGCATTTAATTGTCTCAACAATCTTATGCGCTAGTTAATAATATATTATAGATGGGAAGCAGAAGCTAAGAGATTAAACCACTTACCCACAGTCACAAGAGCCAAAAGCCTTTTACTTTGAATAGGTTATATTAGAGGGATGATCAACGTCTTTTGTTATCACCAAATTATATTTTAATATTTAATATGTTTTTAAGATTCCAGATACCCTCTCAGGATTTTGATACATCATATTCTGTTCCCTATCCCACCCAAATTTTAAATCTCTGCTTTAAAATGTAACATAACGTAGTCAAAGCGGCTCTGTTGGCAACATGCTAAGATTTTATCAAGCACAAAACTGAGCCAACAGCATATGGTCGCAGTGGTTAGGTAAATCAAGAAACTCCTCACAGTAAGCCAAAATGCCATGCTACCATTTTATCTTGTCACGAGGATCAATCCTGCTCCAGAGTGGAGGTTCAGACTAAAGAAGAAAGGAAGGAGTGAAAGCAAAATATCCATACTCTTCAGAGACATCTCAGATGGGAATGGGCTGCTGTACTAGTTGTATATTCCTGGGACTGGTCCTAAGTAAAGCCCAAGGGTAGAATTCCATGTCCTGTTTCTGATGGGACCTCCTAGTGACCAGGAAGTTATCCATACTGAGGTAGAGTTGGAAGTTTCTCTTCACCAAACTAGTCCAGAGGTCAAAAGGTGTGGCGAGCTCTGCACATTTGCAAATCAATTTCTCTATGACCCTTGGCCTTGTCATCCCCACCAGAGCAAAAGAGTAGAATTCAGGGGGGCTCAGGCCTCACTCCCAGACCTCAGACCACATGCTGGCACCCCAAGACTTTCTCACAACGCCAGAGGCAAGAATGCAGAGAATTCATCATGATAGATTGCACTAATGTTGTGATTAAAAGTGGTTTTATATTCACAGAAAGAGCCAAAATACCAAATAGTACAACTGCAGCCCCTGTATATTGTATACTGATAGATGATTGTCTGCGCTGTCTAACATAATAAATAGCATCATATCTAATAGTTACCAAATGTAGAAAAATATTGTATGCATCTTTTGGTGTTGACACTGCTGAACTCTGGTGCCTCTACCTTTTGTAGCTACCTTTGTGTGTGTGGTGCAAAGTTGGGGGTGGGCGTGGTTCACCAATTTACAGCTTTAGCATAAAGCTGTAAGTGATGCCAATGCATTTATCCCTCTCTTCTTTTACATCTTAAAACCTGGAGAATGTATATTAATGTGAATTATTTTATTTTGCATTTTTAAGCACCAATAATAAACCAAACTTTCTATGTATACTTTATTTTTCTTAGCATCTGGACAAAATATTTAAACACAGAGAACTGCAGCAGAAGCTGGTGGATGCAAAGCTTGAGCAGGCCCAAGAAATGATGAAGGAAGCAGAGGAGCGACACAAACGAGAAAAGGAATATGTACTTATCATTTTAGTCATTCTGCATATCTGCTCCAACTCAGTGTCAGAGACACTCTGAGCAAGTTATTTTGTATTTATTTATTTATTTGAGACAGAGTCTCTGTCGTTCAGGCTAGAATGCAGTGGTGCGATCTCGGCCCACTGCAACCTCTGCCTCCCAGGTTCCGGCGATTCTCCTGCCTCAGCCTCCCAAGTAGCTGGGATTACAGGCGCCCACTACCATGCCCGGCTACTTTTTCTGTATTTTTAGCAGAGACATGGTTTCACCCTGTTGGCCAGGCTGGTCTCGAACTCCTGACCTCAGGTGATCCACCCCCATCGGCCTCCCAAAGTGCTGGGATTACAGGCGTGAGCCACCGCGCCCGGCTGCAAGTTGTTTTTATAATGGTCAAAGAGCACTAGACTGATGGAGAAAGAGCCCCAACTTCTATGGAGAACTAAATTAGCCAGCCCAGTCTGAGGCACTGTATCTACACTACTTTCTACATAAAATCGTCATTCATCCATTCCACACATATTTTTCAAGTGCCTGTTATCTGCTAAGCACTGTGTTAGGTGCTGGGACATAGCCGTGAACAAGACAGAAAAGGGCCATCTCCCACTATGGAGATCAGAGTTTAACTGGAAAAAGACAGGCAATAGACAAGCAAACAAGGAAGGGTCATTACAGACAATAATCACTGCTACTAAGGAAATAAAGAGAAACTGAGAAGGGGCCCAAGAAGGGGACGTACTTTAGATTGAGTGACCAGGAAGGCCTCCTGGAGGGAAGAATGCTTGATTGAGCTAAGCCCTGCCCGATGAGGAGCTGCCACTTGGAGCATCGTCTCCAGCATCTGCAGCAGCAACAAACGCCCTAATGCTGGAGCCAGTTTGGTGTGCTCCAGAAACAGGGAAAGGTCAGGGAAGCAAGAGCATGGGGGAAAAGTTCAAAATGAAGCTGGAGAGGTAAGCAGGGGCCAAACTGGGTAGCTTTGTAGGGCTTAAAAAGTCATTTGGATTTCATTCTAAATACAATGGGAAAGTACTGGGTACTTCTGCAAAGGAAGTGATGGCATGATCTACTCTGCATCTGCTAAGATTAATTTGGCTCCTGGACGGAAAATAGACTGCAGAGGGACAAAAGAGCAAGAAGACAATTAGGGGACTACTATAGCAATCAGATGAAATGTGACAATGACCTGGTTTAGGGATATGGCAGCAGAGAAGAGGGTTGGAGATGGATGAAAGTTGTTTTCATTGTGAAATCAACAGGCAGTGCTGCAGACCTGAAGCTGGTGACAAAGAGAAAAGGAGAGAGTCAAGGATGACTCCTAAGTTTTGGCCTCAGGAAACTGAGTGGCAGTGTTTATTGATATCTCATTAACTCCAAGCACCCCCTAAAAAGCTATAGGGCCATTCTACGGATGAGAGAATTGAGGCTCCAAGAAGATACGCAACTTGTAAAGGTCACACGCTGCTGATTGAGCAAGATGTGTTTTGATCTTCTGTGCGTCTGTTCCCAAAGCCCACACTCTCTGTGACAATGCATCATACTCAGATGTGTGTTTCAGAGGTATGAGTTGAGGCATGTATCTGTTGCTGGGGTGAGAGAGAGGTAAAACATAGTCCATGGACCAATTATTCAAATTTGGCCATTTCACATTTTGATCTTGAGCTTTTCATTTACCCAAAATCAGACCAGAATCAATTCAATTGGTTAGAATAGTAATTTTAAAATAACTTTTCAAACATGGCAACAAAAAGACAAATTTTGGGCAATATAATCTGGTGGACATTGAATAATTTCAAATCAGAAGTCCATGTTCTCTTAAGAAAAAGATTAATTTATGAAATCCATCTACAACCTAGCTCTGAAAGCAAGAAATAAAACATTCAATTATTATTCACAATCCAAGAGAATAGAAATTCCACCATTGCTGTAATTACCCTCTTGGGTAAAATATGCTTCCCACAGGATAGCAGTACTTTGTTATATAACACACGAGACACGACCGAGAAAGAACTAGACAAAGATGCACATGAGAGATATTGGAGAGCAGGTTTGAGACGATCCAGCCTTAGCAAGAAACTAGCACCCCGCCCTGGTTCAGCAAAACAGATTTGAGTCAAAGAGAGGGAGCTCCCCTCAGTTCTTCAAAGCTAGCCGCCTACCTGGGTTGTAGCTCGGGCACCTCCCTTTGGAAGTGATGAGGTATCAAGTCATCCAGGCAGAATAGGCAGCCACCAGCCTCCCTCAAGGTCAGGGGTCACCAGTCACAACAAGGCTGCATAACCAGCTCACAATAAGCAGGCACAGTGCCAACACTCCCCTTAGATGGCCAGAGGGGACACTGTAGGGCTTCTATTCCACAGCTGCCCTAGTCCTCTCATAGGACCAGTCAGTTGCACTTCCATTAAGAATCAATCTTCACTGCACACTGTGAAGCATAGAGGAACAATTACAACCCATTTTACAAATGGAGAGGTTGGGCCATAGGAAAAAGACAAACTTAGATGAGGAAAAAGATGCTCTCCAGTTTTTAAAAATCATGATTGTATTGTTGGTTTTTTTGGTTCTGATTACATAAGCAATGCATAGACCTCGTGGACATTTTTTTACAATAGGGATAAACTAAAAGTAGGAAATTTAAATCAGCCTATCTTCAAATATAAGAGAAACTTCTTAATTGATGACCACCAGACAGACTAGCCAAATTGATCTCTGATGTTCACTGTTGTCTTTGTGAAACACACTAACTGATGCCCACAGCATGCTGACTCGCAGGTCTACCAAGCCACTCTCTGGAAGGGCTACAAATATTTGCCCCAGTTTAGTAAAGTGGAGCTTACCAAGAATCAGCTCTTTGCACAAACCTTTTCTTTCCAATTGCACTTGCTTTTGTGTAAATCAACAGGATGTTACATAAACTGATGAAATATAAGTATGAAAACAAAAAACTGTTTGTGCAAATTATGCTTAGTGCTTTGAAAGACTAAATGCAAACAAGTGGCAAAAAACTGTCAAACTAGCTATGAGTAGCTATAAAAGACTGGGGGGAAGTGGAAAACTCTAGAGAATTATCCAGTCAAGCTGCTTCACAAGTATTTTTAGGTTCTAGCACTATTGCTAAACACACACACAAGCCTAACAACCTAGAAATCTTATATGGCACGCTATGTATGTGATTTTTAAAAATAATAATAAAAACAAAACAAAAAACCCTCTGAACTCTAATCAGAAGATCCATACCCAAAACAAAGACCACAGCCCCTCCTCAAAATTGAGAAATGGACATTCATCTTAAGTTAAAAATTACAAGCTTATATATGAGTGTGTCATTGTATGCCCAAATCACCTTTTCAGTTTAACCCATCAGCTCTCAGGGGCCAGGATTCAGACCAATAAGTCAAACTTCTAACCCGTATTTCTCAAAATGTAATCCACAGACCACTGATATCCAGACCATTTTGGGTATTTTCTTTAAGCACAGATTTCAGTCACACCCTGTACTTCCTAAATCATATTATCTGAGAGGCATCTGCATTTTAATATGTTCCATAGGAGATTCTGATGCATGTTAGAAGCTCTGTGTCAGGAATCAGGGACAAAGACCAAGGACATACATATTTTTTATTGTATCACATGTGCTATGGTGGAGAACAGTGGTCTAGGAGAATGATTCCGGGTTTACTATCAAGAAACAGTTGTTGGCCAGGCACGGTGGCTCATACCTGTGATCCCAGCACTTTGGGAGGCCAAGGCAGGCAGATCACGAGGTCAGGAGTTGGAGACCAGCCTGGCCAACATGGCAAAACCCCTTCTCTACTAAAACTATAAAAATTAGCTGGGTGTGGTGGCAGGTGTCTGTAATTCCAGCTACTGAGAAGGCTGAGGCAGGAGAATCGCTTGAACCCAGGAGGTGGAGGGTGCAGGGAGCTGAGATCACACCACTGCATTCCAGCCTGGGCGACAAAAGAGAAACTCCGTCTCAAAAAAAAAAAAAAAAAAAAAAAAGAGAGAAAAAGAAAAAGAAAGAAAAGAAACAGTTGCTGACAAAAGTGCACCCAGTGAGGAAGTTCTGGAGAGGTTCAAGCAGAGGCTGAATGATTGTCAGCCAGGATTGCTAGAGAGGGTTCCAGAATGTGGTGGGAAGTTGAATTTTTTGTGATTCATACTTAAGCTGGAGGCTTTTTTTTTTTTTTCATTAAAACCACTAGTTTATAGTTGAGAATCCAACTTTTTTAGGCCAATTATTTTCTTAGCTTTCTTTTTCTTTTTCTTTCTTTCTTTTTTTAGAAGTGGAGTCTCACTCTGTTGCCCAGGCTAGAGTGCAGCAGCCCCATCATAACTCATTGCAACCTGGGATTCCTGGGCTCAAGTGATCCTCCTACCTCAGCCTCTTGAGTTGCTGGGACTGCGGGCATGCATCATCACCCCTGACTAAATTTTTTTTTTTTTTTTTTTTTTTTTTTTAGTGACAAGGTCTCCCTATGTAGCCCAGGCTGGTCTCAAACTCCTGGCCTCCAGCAATCCTCCCAGCTCAGCCTCCCAAAGTGCTGGGGTAACAGGCATGAGCCACTATGCTGGGCCTGGTTTTTTTTTAGCTTTCTTAGATTCTTTTCAGAGTTCCAAAAAATTACTTAAGGAGGTTAATGAGCAGGTTATTAAGTTTTATAGACAAATTACAGCCAAATAGTAATCTAAAAGGTCAATCTGACCATCTTTCCACACACTTTCTCTTCTCATAGTTGCTGAACCAGGCGGCAGAGTGGAAGCTTCAGGCGAAAGTGCTGAAGGAGCAGGAGACAGTCCTACAGGCTCAGGTGAGGCCAAGGGGATGAGGCATGGGGGCGCTGTCCTCACGGTCCCCAGATAAAAAGGCTGGGGCCAAAGGTGGGCAGCAGAGGTCCTCCTATGTGGCAGGGGATGGGGGGATGGGAGTTGGAAATGAAGAATAACTTCACATTTATTCGTATTTTTAAGTAAAAATAAAAGCACAATATTATATCTATGAAAAAGAAATGTTCTGCACCAGCAACATCCAGTCAAAGGTTTGTTGACAGACAATGGATGACAGTACAATGGTCAACAGTGTCAGCCAGTGTCCAGGTTCCCATCTAGCGCTTCTTATTTCTGCTGTGTTTTCCCTCTCATTGCCCTGTTAAGGTAAGAAGAAAATGTAAACTACTTAGATGCACCATCTATGACTGGCGATTCTTAAAATGTCCTCATGTTTTGATATTATTTATCATAAAAAGAAAATGAGGCCCAGGCGCGGTGGCTTGTGTGTAATCCCAGCACTTTGGGAGGCCCAGGTGGGCAGATCACCTGAGGTCAGGAGTTCAAGACCAGCCTGGCCAACATGGTGAAACCCTGTCTCTATTAAAAAGATACAAACCTTAGTCGGGTGTGGTAGCATGTGCCTGTAATCCCAGCTACCCAGTAGGCTGAGGCAGGAGTATCACTGGAACTCAGGAGCCACAGGCTGTAGTGAGCCGAGATCACACCACTGCACTCCAGCCTGGGTGACAGAGCAAGACTCCATCTCAATTAAAAAAAAAAAAAAGAAAAGAAATGAGAAAAATAGTCACCACTCAAGTTTCTGTGCCATCAGAGGTTGGCCTTGTCAGTGGTGAATGGATAGAAGTGGCAGGCAAGTCAGGAACCATTTTGAGTTGGCTGCGTGGCAACTTTTATGTGCTTCTGTTAGACTCTGGGGGGTCCTATTTCAGATTCTAAAAAGAAAGGGGGACCATTGTGGACATTTATGCCCCAGGTGACTCTGGAAGAAAGCCAGACCTACCCATCTTCCCCCTACCTTGGGGCTCTGCCCATCCTAAATAATGGTCCCTGTGGGTTCCAGGAGTACCGTCCTGCCACGGGCCACAGAAGGACTTCCGCTGCCCTGGGAAACACCCAAGTGTTAAAGGAACTGTGAGGTCACAGGGAGAAATTCACTGAAGTCAAGGAAATCAGAAGCCTTCCAAGCTGGGCATCACTAATTTAAGATTTGTAAATGTTTATGTGCTGACAGCTGAGTACTTGTTCATTGTAAACACACACACACACACACACACACACACACAAATTGTGTTTATTGTAAAAGAAAAAAGCAAATAAGAAATTTAAAATCACAGATTATACCACTACATAGACAAAATACAGGGAACATTTTCATATCTGGCCTTCTTAAAGCATATATCTGCAATGTGTTTATAGCAAAGCAATACTAAATTATTTTCTCCAGTATGAACTATTCTCTGATAATAAAGAAGAATTGTTTTAATACACTAGGTGCATAGAGGTTAGAAACATAATGTGTCTGAATCAAAGGGCCCGGAGTTACAAACTCAAGATCATCCTTAAGGCAGTCACAGAACTCATCGCATCATGGTGTAGGGTGGGTGGCTGACTGCTGGCTGTCTAGCAGAAGGAAAGGGGGTGTGACCTCAAGGAATCAAGCCAAGGCCTCTAATTCTATCTGTGCCTCATTCACCACACAGAGCCTTGAGGGGAACAATAAATAATACTTGAAGCTGTGCACTGTTCACATCATTTGCTACATGCAATCTCTACTCCTCCATGCAAAATGAAGACAATCAACTTGAGCAGAGTAGATTATATTGTTAAACTGCGGGCGACAGAGTGATTCACTCAGCTGGCATCAGAATCAAGGCCTTTAATGACCTGTACAATACAAATACAAAGGTTTTGATCTAATTTCCCACCTATACCCCCTCAAACTTAAAAAACCATCAACCAGGGGTTCTAGATTTGCTGTTGTTCCTCATTCATCCCCGAGTCCAGGCACCAGGTCCGAGCGCTAGCTCTTTGAGAAGCTGTGTGACCCTGTGCAACTCACCTAAACCTCTAAGGAACTGAATTTCCTTGTCTGCAAAATGAAAGTGCTATAATGAATCAATGACCCCAGTCTGGGGTCCTGCAACCCCTGAGAGGCCTATGACTTTTCAGCGTTTCTCGAACATCAGCACATAAGGTAGCAGCTCCTATCTAAAATGTAGTTGTTTCTGATATTACTTCACCTCTTGCTCAGCAACTGTGGATGGAAATTATGCCTATGTTTAAGTTTTTAAAAGGCAAATCAGTTAATGCATATATAATATATGTAGTTGGTTTTCAAGTCATGCATGCAAAGCATTTTGCTCAGTGTCTGGCCCAAAATAAGCATAATTAATTCAACCAATATTTACTGAGCATCTACTAAGTGCTAGGCATGGTTCTAGGTTTGGCGATATAATCATCAATAAGAGAGAGAAAAATCTCTGCTTGACTATTAATTAGTGTATGAACTAGTAGTATTATTTCATAGGTAAGGATTCGTATAAGGAAATATGAGACAACAGGAGACTTTTTTTTGAGATGGAGTCTCTCTCTGTGGCCCAGGCTGGAGTGCTCACTGCAAGCTCCGCCTGCTGGGTTCACGCCATTCTCCTACCTCAGCCTCCTGAGTAGCTGGGACTACAGGTGCCTGCCTCCACGTCCTGCTAATTTTTTGTGTTTTTAGTAGAGACAGGGTTTCACCGTGTTAGCCAGGATGATCTTGATCTCCTGACCTCGTGATCCACCCGCCTTGGCCTCCCAAAGTGCTGGGATTACAGGACCTCGTGAGCCACCGCGCCCGGCCCAACAGGAGTCTTAAGTTGCAAAAAAGTTGAAGAAACACTGGAAAAGATGATCTCAAGATGCTATTCTGCTGTAGTTCATGACCATAGAGAACTTCCAGAGCTGAAGAAGTGTGGCCCTAAGCTAAGTTGACTCCGCCTTCTTCTCCATTGCCCGCAGTGTTCCACAGTGCAGGCAGGCAGCCTCACTAATTGCAAGAACCCTCCTTTGTCTTTCCTTTTTGTCTCCAAGTTACCTTTGAAATTCCAGTAATTACTTAAGCCTCAAGAAGAAAATAGAGGTCCTGAATCCCTACATGTAATCATGTTTAAACAAGCTCCTCATTAAAAAGTATCAACATTATATTTTTAAAACTTTTAAACTTTGAAAACAAACTCTATCACAGATTCTTCTGCGTAACACTCCAACACTTCCTTTGGTTTTACGCTGTCTTTAAAGGGGTGGGAGTAGCAGGAGGCCAAGGCGAAGGCCCCATTTCTAAGGTCTGGGCAAGAGAATTATCAAGGACAGATTGTGTTATTTTCCTAGAGAAGTCACTTTTCAGTCACAAGACATCTGCTGGCCAATTGAGGACAGGCTTCTCACTTAGGGAAGCGATGTCTGGCTTTCAATTATACAAGCCAAGGCAACAGAATAAATGTCAGAGACGATCAATGGGATACAATTGTCACTACAAATAGACTGTTCATTGGATCAATAAGGATGAAGACAGTAGCAGATGTGGGAAGTCAGCAATTCTGACGTGGACACAAAATACTACCCAAGGGGAAAGATCAGTGGGTAAATTGTTAAAAGCATGTAATCAGAGTCTTTAAAGTCTGAAATCCTCCCCATACCTCTACAGGGTGAGAGGAGAGCACTGTTGCACCTGTTCTTGTCATGGGACTTACTCCCAAACCAAATCTCACAGGTTCACCAAGATGATTCCTGGACACAGCTGTTTCCCATACTCTATGAATGTCTGTAATTAAAATTTAGTGCCCAGTAAAAAGACTGTGTTTGTCAGTTCGCCCATTTAAAAGTGAAATATTGAGGCAATTTTTGTTGTTGTTCTAATCATAGAAGAGTTTGTTTCTATTTGTGCCTCTGGCAGGAGAAATCTGTGCATGACCTCTGGATGTCCTTCCCTGGCTCTCCGAAATACCAAAGTGATACTGGGAACATGACACATGAAACCAAACATGCATCATGTCAGCACGATAGTGAGAGGGAAGACGCTCCCAAACAAATATCCATTTAGTAAACAAGAAGTACAAATGTTTAGTAAGTAGGAGAGTGTTAGAGTTATCTGAGAAATCCATAGTTTTTGCCACCAGACGGAGAGGTCAAATAGGAAGAAAAGCAAAATATTAGACTGGTCACTGGAAGGAAGAAATGGGGAATTGTTGTTTAATGTGTATAAAGTTTCCATTTTGCAAGATGTTAAAGGTTCTGGAGATTGGTTACACCATGTTGGAAACATACTTAGCAATTCTGAACTATACACTTAAAAATGGTTAGGATGGTAACTTTTGTGTTATGTGTATTTTACTACAATTAATTTACTTAATAGAAAGAAAACAAAAACTAAAACCATAAGTAGAAAAAGCACAGAAGAGCTGGTGATGAATCAAGACACTACTTCTCAGAACTCTGGGTGTGTCTGTCTTCTCCACGCTAATGAGCCAGCAACAAGAAAACATAAGAAACGGAAACAAAATCTGCCCAATTAATACACCACGAAGAACATTCTGCCTTTTTCTTTTATAAAGCCTTCACTTTGAGACATGATGGAAAAATTTAACAGGTACACATGGAAAAGTAAGACACGAGGACAGCCTTACCCAGTCAAGTGAAGACAATCAAACCTGAGAGTTTTTAATGTCTGTTAGCTCATGTTGAGGCTGAAGTCCTGGGAGTGGTGGTTCTTGCTGATTCCAACAAGGCTGCATCTGTGAGATGGACCAGACATGTGCTCACTCCTGCCCCGTCTGTCTACAGCCTGTAACTACAGGGCTGCAAGAGGGATCGGGAGGATCAGCTCAGGAGACCACAGTGTCTGCCGTCTACGTAATTCTGCTAGAGTTACTGATAAGTTGGAAAAAGAATGGGGAGAAATTAAGGAAAAAAGTTAACAAAAGAGGCCGGACTGAGAATACAAATGAAAAGATGTTGTGACAGAAGGTGACCAGGATCTGCTGGGGGTAGTTGTTCCCACCCTAGGCCAATGGATGATGTGCAGGGTAGGTAGCCAGTCCCCAAGAGCTAACCCTAGGGCACAGTGTCTCCGACTGAGAGGTTTGACCCATATGTGGTCCCTGAAATTAATTCTGGCCCACAGTGGATTCCAGCCAGTATTTTGAAAAAAAAAAAAAAAAAAATGAAAACACAATTGAACAGAATATGTCATAGTGCATTGCACATGATTGGCTGGGTACAGTGGCTCATACCTGTAATCCAAACACTTTGGGAAGTTGAGGCAGGAGGATTGCTTGAGGCCAGGAGTTTGAGACCAGCCTAGGTTTAAAAAAAAGAAAAAAAAAAAAGCCAGGCATGGTGGCTTGTGCCTGTAGTTGTAGCTACTCTGGAGGCTGATGCAGGAGGGTCCCTTAAGCCCAGGAGGTTGAGGCTGCAGTGAGCTAGGATCACACAATTGCACTCCAGCCTGGGTGACAGAATCAGACTGTCTCTTAAGAGAAAGAAAGAAAAAAAAAAAAGCCGCAGTAAATATTGTCTTATGCACCATGCATGTGTGTGAGAGAGAGAGAGAGAGTCTGTGTGTGTAAAACCCTAGAGCCCCTTCTTGGCCATGGATTCCTTGATGCCCCTTTACTCTGTCTTCTTTAATCTGTGTGTCGAGGAATCATGAGAAACAAATTTTGGTTCTGTCACATACTCACAGTACTAATGAGAGATTTCAAAATGATGATCAGCTGTCATTTGGCTTTTCTTTGGATAATCTATATTCTACAGAAATAATTTATGTTATCATTGTTGTCTACTACAGTAAAATCTCTGCTACTCCAAATTATTGGGGAAAACCCATTCTAGATAAGCAATTTTCTGGGCTCGAGGGATTGTTTGACTCATACATACTGCCTCTCACACACACCTCCCAAGACTGGAAACTCTCCAATCTGCCAGCTTTCATTCAGGCTGCTTTCTGTGCTTTAAAAAAGACACTCACACTGATAACACTGGTCGATGCCTTCCTTCCAGCTGATAACCCAGCCTTCCTGGTCTGTCCAGTGCAGCCAGGGCCCTTGTTTGTTGATGGATGCTGCAAGTCTGCTTCTTCATACAAAAAAATGTGTTGTATGAAAATGTTATACCCATTTGAGGACTTGGGACTATTCTGGACACTCAAGAGTACCAAAAATTCATTTGAAAATTGAGTCTTGACCAATCTGAATCATCCATACTAAATCCTCTCTCATTCAAAACATGCTACCCTAATATTATTTTCAAAGGCAAGATTTTATTATGTTATCACTGTCATTAACGATCAAGTATTTACACACTTTGCTTCCCTGTGTTGCCCCATTTCCACCTTGAATGCAAGCACTAGAATTAAGGACTTGGCAATACAAATGCTCCTCGCCATGTCTCTATGGCGAGCCACACACTTGGCAAATGCTAACCCATACAATGCTTCTCTGCAAATTAGAAAAAGGCATCTATTTTTCAAGACTCATCACTTCCATCTGTGGAAAACTGATACAATACACTGATTTTGATAAAAAGGGACATTTAACTGCTATTGGCTGGAATGCCATATTCAGAAACATACAAAACTCTGATGTCTGAAACAGAAATGGCAACTGCCTAGAGTGGTATACAACCTGCATCATGGTAATGGCCCTTGTCCGTGTCCAGCCCACATTTCCTTTATCACATCTTTTCATTTGTCTAATTTTTCCCTTCCTTCAAGACCAAGTTCCAGGTTCACCTTCTCCATAAACATGTGACTCACATGGTCACCTGCCATGTTCACCTTCTTCGATCACCCACTGTCCTTAACTGACTTGACTTTGCAGCCATTGTCCCATAGTCAAGTTGTCTTTGAGATGGGCTTCCCATTAGAAGTGCAGGTCCCTCATGCAGATGCACGTGTTAAATACTTTTGTACATACAGTCCATGCACATAGTACTCAACATATGTTAATAAAAGTTTTAATATAATGATATCATATTTTCTTTTTTCTTTTTTCATTTTTCTTTTTTTTTTTTTTTTTTTGGAGATGGAGTTGTTGCCCAGGCTGGAGTGCAACGGCACGATCTCAGCTCACTGCAACCTCCACCTCCCAGGTTCAAGCGATTCTCCTGCCTCAGCATCCCAAGTAGCTGGGATTACAGGTGCCCACCACCACGCCCGGCTAATTTTTGTATTTTTAGTAGAGATGGGGTTTCACCGTGTTGGCCAGACTGGTCTCAAACTCTTGACCTCAGGTGATCCATCTGCCTTGGCCTCCCAAAGTGTTGGCATCACAGGCGTGAGCCACCGCGCCTGGGCTATGTTTTCATTTTTATTTTAAAGAAGCATTTCAATCATGCTCACTGACCTAGGTTAACCTTGTAGTAAATAAAATAACTAAACATATTACTAATCCTATATTGAGAATTCCTTTAAATAATGAACAATGACCTGTTGTTTTCTTCTGGAAGTATTCTGAAAGATCCACTCTTTCCTCTGTTGACAGCTCACTCTCTACTCAGGAAGGTTTGAAGAATTCCAGAGCACGCTAACAAAAAGCAATGAGGTGTTTGCCACTTTCAAACAGGAAATGGACAAAGTGAGTATTGCTTATCACCAACAAAATATTGACATTTTCTATTTTGACAGGCAAATTTCCTTTGGTTTCCTTTTTCTCTCACTAGGATATTTTGGTGCATTTCACAAAGTAATGAAATGTTTATAAGTAGGAATGAGGTTTGGGTTGTAGTTTTTAATTGGTAAGTATCTAGTGTATTAATCTTAGCAGGAGTACAAAAATTCTAGGTTACATTTTCACTCTGAGAAAGAATAGTTCTTTTTCTAACCCATGGATAACTAAAAAAAACAAAAAACAAAAAACAAAAAACAGAGCTAGCAATTTAACATTTTGTTGTATATACTAAAGTCAAAATATAACCTTCTAAGAATTAAGGAAAAAAAAAAAAAAAAACATTTGGCCAGGCGCAGTGGCTCATGCCTGTAATTCCAGCACTTTGGGAGGCCAAGGCGGGTGGATCACAAGGTCAGGAGTTTGAGACCAGCCTGGCCAAGATGGTGAACCCCGTCTCTACTAAAAACACAAAAATTAGCCGGGCATGGTGGCACGTGCCTGTAGTCCCAGCTACTCAGGAGGGTGAGGCAGGAGAATCGCTTGAACCCAGGAGGCAGAGGTTGCAGTGAGCGAGATCGTGCCACTGCACTCCAGCCTAGGCAACAGAGCAAGACTCTGTCTCAAAACAAAACAAAACAAAACAAAACCTTTATACAAATATACAAAAGAATGTTAGAATAGGAAATGCCATCTTACAAGAACCTTCTTAGAAGAAAACTTATATAATATGATATAACTGATAGAGCCTTGAATGAGAAGATGAAAGCCTGAATTCAATTCTCCAGTGGTGTTGGACAATTCACTTAACTTCCCGAATCTGATTTTTTTTTTTTTTTTTTTTTTTTTGAGATGGAATTTTGTTTTTGTTGCCCAGGCTAGAGTGCAATGGCGCGATCTCGGCTCACTGCAACCTCTGCCTCCCGGGTTCAAGCGATTCTCCTGCCTCAGCCTCCCAAGTAGCTGGGATTACAGGCATGCACCACCATGTCTGGTTAATTTTATATTTTTAGTAAAGACGGGGTTTCACCATGTTGGTCAGGTTGGTCTCGAACACTTCACCTCATGTGATCCACCCACCGCGGCCTCTCAAAGTGCTGGGATTACAGGCATGAGCCACCACTCCTGGCCTCTAATTTTTTTTTTTTTTTTAATCTATGCAGATACTACTTTCCCCTGTCTAACTCACAAGATTGTGAACTTAAATTAATGTATTTTGGAAGGGATTTAAACTTTTTACAATTATTTTTCAAATATAAGGTGCCAGTATTATTATTTAATGTAATGTTTAAAGCTTGTTCAGTGTCTTCCCAATACAAAATCAGCATCAGAACTGTGTTTCTGAACAGGGATTGGCATTAATGGTTTTGAAGTGTAGAAAACATCCTCTTAAAATATATTTTTAAAATACTATGATATATTTTACAATTCAATGAGCAACCTGAAGAAGATTGACACTTGTTAAATGTTACAGTTCTCCCATTGCAGAATAGAACTATCTATTTTCTTAAATTTTTTTTTTAATTCTAGCATTTTAAGACTGGTATAAATTAGAACAGGAAAAGATGTTTTTACTTCAAAATTATGTACTTTTAAGAGTGGAATAAATATTAAATCAGGAGTTCTTAATCTGGGGTTAGTAGTTGACCTGAGAACTCCCTAGAAATTAGCAAAAAAAGATGCACATATGCACATTTTTGTGAAGTGTGGTCCCACAGCTTTCACCACATTCTTAAAAAGATCGACGACCTTAAAGTTTACAAATAACTGGCTGGGCGCAGTGGCTCACGCCTGCAATCCCGGCATTTTGGGAGGCCAAGGCTGGTGGATCACTTGAGGTCAGGAGTTCGAGACTGCCTGGCCAACATGGTGAAACCCTGTTTCTACTGAAAATACAAAAAATTAGCCAGGTGTGGTGGCAGGTGCCTGTAATCCCAGCTACTCAGGAGGCGGAGGCAGGAGAATCACTTGAACTTGGGAGGCCGAGTTTGCAGTGAGCCGAGATCACGCCACTGCACTCCAGCCTGGCGACAGAGTGAAAAACAAGCAACAACAAAACAAAACAAAAAAACAAGAAAACAACAAAAAAAGAAGTTTACAAACTACTAAATTAAAATATGATCAAAATTTAAAACCTAGCTTCTCTACAGAGCCAGGGGCTGACAGTCTTGGGACCAGCCTCTGGCCTCCATGGGTACCTAGCCTCAGGCAGCTTGGCACCATGCCACGAGTGCCCAGCTGTGTTTCATCCAGGAAAGCTGCACCTGAATACATGCCTTGTTCTCCACTTCATCCAAGCAAAGAAGAGATCCTGCAAACAAGAACGTGAGTAGCCTCAGGTTCAAAAAAGACAGGCTGCATTGTATTCACTTCTCACTTCCTCGCACCCAGCCCAGGGCCTGGTGACCACCAGACATTCCGTATGCTTCATTAAATGAAATAAAAAATGGCAGCCCCACTCTTCTGTTAACTCACCTAAATTTTTTTTTTTTTTTAATTTATTCTCTACCTCTCTGAACTTTGGTTTCCACATTTATAAAATCGGGGCTGAAAATAGAACCTTCCTTGTGGGACTGTTTCAAGGATTTTTGTGAACTCTACCTCACTCTATAAATGTAAAGACCCAGAAAATACAGAGGCTGCTTTTGTGCAGCTACTTCTCAGATGTGCCCAGATATTATCAACATTTTAATGGCTAAAAAGGCCATGCCAGCTTTCCCACTGTGATAGTCTTCTGTTCAATACCGTAAACATCCTAAATTACAGGCTTGTTCATGGGACTCCATAAAGATATTCTTCTTTTAAGTGAAAGAAAAAGCAGTGACAAAACCATGTGCCCCTAAGTCATTTCCCGTTTCCTGAAGTGGCTCAGGTGCAAATAAGTTTGCTCACCACTGCCCTAGCTGGCTCAGAAATAAATCATGGCTCTGCTGCAATCTTCATTCTTGACACTGAACATTTGTTTGCTTCAGCAGCTGGTAACAAAAGGACTTCTCCTGGTCTCACATATGGAGCTAATAGCTTCCTTGATATATTAACTCTTCAAGATTAACACTCACACACTCTAATTTCTGTAGACAACTAAGAAAATGAAGAAGCTGGAAAAGGACACAGCCACATGGAAAGCCCGATTTGAGAATTGTAACAAAGCTCTGTTGGACATGATTGAAGAGGTGAGGAAGTTTCTCCCTTAGCTTTAATCCCATCTGTCTAGTCAATATATTCATACTTATTATACAATTATAACCTGATAATAGTACAAATGGTTATGTTTGAAAAGGAGCTGAATTTTCGGTGGAGGGATGTGACATTTTAAATTGTAATAAATATAAAAAGAGCAAAGTTCATTTAGAATCAGGTCCAGACTCATAAAGAGCTTTGTGACCCTAAGTCACATCCTTACCTGTTGATTCAATAGCTGTACCCAGGGCAGCTGTCCCCTTTGAGGGCTGTGAATTCCTTAAAGGCAGGATGAGTGTCTTACTTTACTTTGAATTTTCCCAGTGTCTGACACATAACAAGTGCTGAATAAATTAATCAGTTGATTTGAATATACTGCAAGAAGACACCAGCCCAAGCGTCCAGTGCATGTGCTATTTTCTAATATAAACAGATATGGAGATATCTCTTTTTAATTCCTTCAATAGAAATTTAAGTACTGATCTCATGCCAGGCTCCAAGTAGATTTTGAGAGTCCAAAGGCAGAGAGATACATGGCCCCTGACCTGAGAAGTAGGGTTTACAGGTGAAGGTCTCTCCATGTATAACAAGTGGGAAAAAAGGGTCTCAAAGGCAAAGAGTAGCTAAGAGATGGGGTAAAGGAGTGAGATAATTAGGAACATTTTCATGCACAAATACACAGACATTTCTCAAAGAAAAAATTGAACCATTTGAGCAGCCAGCATCATGAATTAGTATGTGGTGAATTTTTATGGTTATAATTACTGTTCTAACAATTCTTCCCAAATTGTAACCAATTCCAAAGAGATATACTTATTACTCATCAACATAAATCAAATGGCTGCTGGGGTTAGCACATAGCAGTTTATTCATAGAATAGATAAGGAAGGCATTGCTGAGACCCAAGTCCCAATCCATCTCATTTATCTTGCCACAAGTCTTGCTTCTACCTTCTAAGTCTCAGAAGCAGAAAATTCATCTACTCTAAGATTTGAGAGGCTATGGACCAAAGCAGAAGGAAGCCTGACTATCTTTCTTTCCCAGTGAACAGGCTATGGTGATTAAAAATCTACCAGTCTAGTACACAATGCCAAAAAAAAAGGAAGTGATGTCCATGACCAAGCATCTGTTCAGCCCCTACTCTGTGGCCAGGTCCCAGAGCCTAGTAGACAAATTCTGGGACAAATAGTTTTGCTTGTTTCCAGAGAGCATCCTGGACATTTTGCTTATCATGTCATTTCATCTGTGCATATATGTGCGTGTGTTTTCACATCACAGAAAGCACTGAGAGCTAAAGAATATGAATGCTTCGTGATGAAAATTGGGAGGCTAGAGAACCTCTGCCGTGCTTTACAAGAAGAGAGAAATGAACTCTACAAAAAAATCAGAGACACAAAAGTATCTGAAAAGGATGACCAAAGTCAGCATACCTCTGATGAAGAGCCAGAGTCAAACGTCTCTGTGGATCAAGAGATTGACGCAGAGGAGGTTAATAGTGTCCAAACCGCTGTGAAAAATCTGGCCACAGCCTTCATGATAATTCATCATTCACAGTCAACCCCGCATCAGTCCAAAGAAACCCAACCCAAAATCAGCAGTTCTCAGGAGAGCAGTGATGCCGCTCTCAAAGAGCCAGAGCAACCCCCTCTGATCCCTTCACGGGATTCAGAGAGTCCCCTGCCTCCCCTAACTCCTCGGGCTGAAGCCGAAAGAGGCAGTGAGGCTGAACCTCCTTCCAAGGCTAGTAATTCGCCTGCCGGGTTGGAAGCACAAACCCAATGCGAGGGTCTCCCTGTTGGAGCACAGGCTGATCAGCAGTCCTGGAAGCCAGAGGCAGAAGCTTCCAGTCAGGCCCCACAGGCTCCCACCAAGGCCTCCCTACAGGAGATGGAGGCAGATGTGCCTACTCCAGCATGCACGGCTGAAGAGCACATTGCAGCCATGGTGCCTGCATGTGAGCCCAGTAGGCAGCCCCCACCAGCAGCAGCAGAGGAGCTGCCAGTAGGGGCCTCAGCTGGGCCTCAGCCGCCCAACCTGGCTGACACCAATCTGGAAGGTGTCGACTAAGCCTCGCCATGCCTTCAGAGGCTTCGTCCTGACTCCTTGCACCTTCAGCATAACAGATTGTCTTCCGAAAAAGGCATTAAGGGCTAGAGATGTCAAATGAAAGAGAAGTAGGATCAAGTCATTTTTTAATGTTATGCAGAACACATTCATTCAGGCTTTGCTATTTGTTACCAGTTTGTAACTGATTTGAAGGTTTTCTATTTAACACTGGTTGACAGTATAATTTTCCCAAAGGGCAACAAAACATCAGACAGCAAATTTATATTACTTTTCTGTTAAGATAATACTTAATTAAATTTGTTAATCACCAGTAAGATTTTATGTTTAAAGACTTCTACTGCAATATATAAATATTGAAAATGTGATGTTCTGCTTATTTGGATATATAGTTTAATAAGTTCCATAGTAATTTATGGATGTCCAGGTTGCATTTAAACTATACATATACATAATATATACATATGTATGTGCATGTATATGTACACATATATATAGATGTGTGAATATGTGTGTTTATATACATATATACAGGTATATATTTTATATATGTATATATAAATGCATTATTACACATACATTTCTTTCACCCCTTAGAGCATTTTTCTCAGTGCAGAATATTTAGATGCTAATCAAAAAATGATCTCTTACTTGCACTTGGGACTATGGTAGACTAATGTTCTATAAATCTGAAGTGAGTTTGGACCATAAGTATTTAGGCTATCATTATGTTGGGCAAAAATAAGTAACCCAATGGTAGATAAATGAATTCAACCAGTTGATCAAATGACAGAAAAGCAGTTAGATTGCAATCTGTGCAGACAGTATGGACACAAAGATGGCCACTAGGGGCCCAAAACAGAAAAGAGAAACACAAGCTCACCTCTTGGCGGCTGCTTCTCCTATACTTCTCAGTTCATTGCTTTGCTGCCCCCTCATGTGCCAGGGCGTCCCAATCCAGGCCTCCTGTAAGGAAAGGGTTGGAAGTGGGAAAGGGAGCTAGGGATTGAGGGGTGAAGGGACCTCACACTAAGAAGGGGCTGTGCTTTGATCCCCTGCCTCTTGCACTACCAGTGTCTCAAGACAGAATATTCATCTCTTGCTGTCAGACCCAGCCTATATTCTAAAAGCTGCTTCTGATCCTTCCTTCCCAATTTCTCCTTTGCAGTAGAAAATTACACCCAGCCCTCATCTCAATTAATGCTGAATAAACCTATTGTTTTTCCAAAACAGAAATCTACACTGGGTCTCAATATCAGTGATGAGGCTTACAAACCAACACGTTTTCTGCCATGAGGATTTCTCTTTAGACCAGAGGTACAAAACAAAAAACCAATGGATTTTAATCAAAATGATTTGAAATATAGGTGAGGATTCAGGAGAAGGCAAAAGCTAGAAACACTTGGGATTGTCAACATGAGTATTATATTAACATTGCTTGATAAGAACTTCTTTTTTTTTTTTTTTTTTTTTTTGAGACGGAGTCTTGCTCTGTAGCCCGGGCTGGAGTGCAGTGGCCGGATCTCAGCTCACTGCAAGCTCCGCCTCCCGGGTTCCCGCCATTCTCCTGCCTCAGCCTCCGGAGTAGCTGGGACTACAGGCGCCCGCCACCTCGCCCGGCTAGTTTTTTGTATTTTTAGATAAGAACTTCTAATGATATTGACAACATAAATTACCTAGCGTAAAGGATAGCTGCAACAATGAAACAGGAAAGAAGAAAGAGAGAGAGGAAAGGGAAGGAAGAAAGGAAGGAGGGAGAAGGGAAGAAAGAAACAATGTCTAACCCAACTCTATTTTAAAAGTTGAACTCAAGTAGAAAAATGGATAGAAACAAAATTCTCTAGTACTCATCCAGGAAACCATTCTTCAATGTTGCATGTGGCTGTTTGCCAAGGCACACAAAGTGCTTGTAGGCAGCAACCATATGCTACAAGAATTGTAAACTGCATACAGTTTGTTTGAAGTAGACAGTGAGGATAATAACAAAGTTGCTAGGCAGGAAAAAAAAATTAGGAAAAAAGCTTGTCGCTATTTGAGAATCTGTATATTTTTAAAGGCTTAAAATATTATAACCATAGGGTATCCAGCCAAATTCAACATTATTGCAAGTCTTTGAGATTTAAACATTCATTTGATTCAAAGCTAAATATTCACCATAATCCAGGAGGGTCTCCCTCCCCACTACAGAGGCAGAATGTCCAAGAATGGAGTAAGATTAGTCACAGTAAAGTCTCAGTCTGAATGTTTAGCAAGAGAAACAGGCAGGAGAGGAACCCAAAGGCAGTAAATCAAATATTCTAAAACCCCAAGTTCATTATTTTCATCCAAAAGACTTTCACAGAAACACATTACTCACAGCCATGTGTATCTTGGACAGAGTTTCAGATGGAATGACTTGCCTGAAATTTGTAAAGCTTAATATAGGTTTTGGGAGAATTATTTTAACATTAAAAGAATGTTTTATTATAGTCCTTTGTGTTAGAATTTAGCCTTACTAATTGTAACAATAACTCATAAAGTTCTAAATGCAGAAGGAATATCTGTTCTTTATCAAGTGTATGTAACTATTTTTTAGAAATGCCATCTACTTTCTAGAAACACTAAAGTTATTGTTTTCTAAATTAAATAACTATAATTTATATATCTATTAAAAAAGATACCTCTCTTCCCAAATTCTCTAGTAGTCATTTTATTTTTTAACTTTCACCTATTTTATTTTATTTTTATTTTTGTTACTTCTATGCTTCAACAATACCTATTGAAAATTATGGTTTTATTCTGTAGTTAATTAAGTTTTTGGTCACTAAATAGACTTACGTGTAGCCAACACTTTGAAAACATTGGGGCGTGTGTGTGTGACAGAGAGAGAGAAAGAGAGAAAGGGAGGGAGAAATAACAATGAGGCTACAGTTAAAAATCACGGAGGCCAGGTATGGTGGCTCATGTCTATAATCCCAGCACTTTGGAAACTAAGGTGGGAGGATCACTTGAGCCCAAGAGTTCAAGACCAGCCTGGGCAACATAGTAAAACCCCCATCTCTACAAAATTTTTTTTAAAAAATTAGCCAGACATAGTGGCACACGCCTGTGGTCCCAGCTACTTGGGAAGCTGAGGCAGGAAGATAGCTCGAGCCTGGAAGGTGGGGGCTGCAGTGAGCCATGGTCATGCCACTGTACTCCAGCCTGGGTGAAAGAGTGAGACCCTGTCTCAAAAAAAGAAAAAATGTCACTGAGGCCTGCAAGAGAGAAGCACTGGAAACGGAGTGCCCGGGGCTAATAAGAAAACAAAACCCAGACTCCTCTGCCTGGCTCTGCAGTGCTGGTGGACAGTTCTCACCCGGCTGATATGCTTCTCAGTACCAACCTCCCATGAGACCACGTTTCCACAGGCTTTTCTGCCGTGTGTCCTCCTGGAGGAAGGGAGGAAGCATAGAAGGTGTCTATGCCCTTTTCCTCTCTCCAGCCCTCCTGACTGCTCCAAGAATTTCATCGAACAAGACTCAGAGACTCAGCTGCTCTGCTTTTTGATTCTTCTCACTGACCTGGGAGGGGCTTCTCAAACACCACATTTCCTAGCACGCTGTGAGAAGAGGATTGTGAGCTAGGAAGGGAGAAAAGGTAAGACCAGGGAGAAAAGGTAAGACCTGCCCGTAAGGCTGATTTTGCTCCTTTTGGCCTGGTATTGACTTACACTTCTTAAATACCCTCTTTTTGGGGATTATAAAAGTAACATGTGCTCGCTGTAAAACTGATGCTGCTTTTCAGTAAGACCAACAAGAAACAGGAGAGGGAGATGGTTTCAGGACAATTTTCCCAGCCCGTTCTCCTCTAACCAGTAGTTAAATCCAGTATTTGGGAAAGTAAAATAATTTATTTATTTATTTATTTGAGACAGAGTCTCGCTCTTTAGCCCAGGCTGGAGTGCAGTGGCGCGATCTCGGCTCACTGCAAGCTCCGTCTCCCGGGTTCAGGCCATTCTCCCGCCTCAGCCTCCCGAGTAGCCGGGACTACAGGCGCCCGCCACCACGCCCGGTTAATTTTTTGGGTTTTTACTAGAGACAGGGTTTCACCATGTTAGCCAGGATGGTCTCTATCTCCTGGCCTTGTGATCCGCCCGCCTCGGCCTCCTAAAGTGCTGGGATTACAGGCGTGAGTCACCGCGCCCGACCAAGTAAAATAATTTAAAATGTAAAGCATTTGCTAATGGAAGATGTGAAATGAAAATAAAGACTCTGGCCTCCGAAGTTCATTCTCATCATAAACTGGCGAGGAGGGTTTCACAGGCAAGTGGGGCATAAGGGTTCAATTTTCACAAGGTTTAAATAATTTCCATTTCTGTATTTTAGAACTTGAAAATTAAGGTTCTCCATGAGAGCACTCTGTTGGAACAGAAGCTTTCATGTGATGATAATGATTTTTCTCAGCCCTATTAAGTTGTATCCTCAATACTGAAGTTAAGCCTCTTTGGTGGTAGCTCTTGATAAAAGTTCTACAAATGCTAGCTTCTGTCACATGTGCATGTGAATGCAAACACACATACATATACGTAAATACAGAGGTATAAAATTTGACCTAAGTTTAATTCTGGTCCCATAGATGAGTATTTACACCAATATTTTCTTTTCTTTCTTTCTTTCTTTCTTTCTTTCTTTCTTTCTTCCTTTCTTCCTTTCTTCCTTTCTTTCCTTTCTTTCCTTTCTTTCCTTTCTTTCCTTTCTTTCCTTTCTTTCCTTTGTTTCTTTCTTTCTTTTTTTTGAGACTGAGTCTCACTCTATTGCCCAGGCTGGAGTGCAGTGGTGCGATCTCGACTCACTGCAACCTCCACCTCCCAGGTTTAAGCAATTCTCATGCTTCAGCCTCCTGAGTAGCTGGGACTACAGGCACCTGCCACCATGCCCAGCTAACTTTTGTATTTTTAGTAGAGATGGGGTTTCACCATATTGGCCAGACTGGTCTCAAACTCCTGACCTCAAGTGATCTGTCCACCTCGGCCTCCCAAAGTGCTGGGATTGCAGGCGTGAGCCACCATGCCCGGGCTTTCACCAGTATTTTCAAAGGATACTTAGTATTATCTTTCCTGAAAGAACAAACTATAAAAAAGAATCGTTTCCTGTGTGAATAAGGATATTTGGTAGAAACATTTAACTAGCAAAATAAACCTAGAAATTCACTGATCTATGAAACAAAAATTATTCACAGAAGCTACTTCACCTTGCCAGGAGATAACAAAAAGGATAAATTATTTCAACAGCACAATCAAGCTCGGCTAAACCCAAATGCAAGTCCTTCTTCCTGCTGGATTTCAGAGCCCGAGATTTCTATTCATGCCAACATCTATTCCACTTTGACTTTTTTTTTAAGTGATATAATGTTCAATTACCTCATATCATAACTAAAACATACTGACGTGTAAAACTCATTATTTCAGAACTGACAGTCAGTTGATGACATTTTATGTCAAATAACACAAAAACTGCTTGCTAGAAGCCAAGCAAGAAGACATTATGTTACAAGGGGAAAAAAAGGAAATACTTTCAATCTGATAGCTATTGTATCTATTACATATGTATATATGTGTTATAGGTAAAATATCTAGAATAGACACATCATTACATCATTTTTTTTTAGACGGAGTCTCTCACTCTGTCTAAAGGTGCTGGAGTGTAGTAGTTTGATCTTGACTCACTGCAACCTCCGCCTCCCAGGTTCAAGCAATTCTCCTGCCTCAGCCTCCCGAGCATCTGGAACTACAGGCATGCGCCACCACACCCAGCTAATTTTTTGTATCTTTAGTAGAGACAGAGTTTCACCATGTTAGCCGAGTGGTCTCGATCTCCTGACCTCCTGATCCACCTGCCTCAGCCTCCAAAAGTCCTAGGATTACAGGTGTAAGCCACCGCACCTGGCCAATACATTGCATATTTTCAAAAACGTGAAAGAGTTCAAATCTATAAGCTATTATGTACAGTGTAAAACTTTAAGTTAAGATATGACATATAAGATAAAACCATAAGACTATTAAGAACAATGAAAGGAAGAGGGACATAAACTAGTGAGCCCTTTTGGGGAAGCAGAATAGCAATAAAGTCCAACTCATGATGACCTTAATACACTTTAACACCACAGCTCCAACCTGGGGAATTTTTACAAACAGGGGGGTTTGTAGGGTTGCTGCCTTGTTTTCTTATTTGTGTTTCTTTTAGAATAATAAAGGTGGTCAGGCACAGTGGCTCAGGACTGTAATCCCAGGACCTTGGGAGGCCAAGATGGGCAGATCAGGAGGATCGCTTGAGCTCAGCAGTTGTAGATTAACCCGGGCAACAAGGCAAAATCCCACCTGTACAAAAATTACAAAATTAGCCAGGTGTCGTGGCAGGCACCTGTGATCCCAGCAACTTGAGAGGCTGAGGCAGGAGGATCACTTAAGCCTGTGTATTAGGTCTGTTTTCACACTGCTATGAAGAAGTACTCAAGACTGAGTAATTTATAAAGGAAAGAGGCTCGACTCACCATTCTGCATGGCTTGGGAGGCCTCAGGAAACTTACAATCATGGCAGAAGGCAAAGGAGAAGCAGGTGCCTTCTTCACAGGGCAGCAGGATGCAGTGAGTGCAAGCAGGGGAAATGCAGATGCTTATAAAAGCGTCAGATCTTGTGAGAACTCACTCACTATTGAAATGGGAAAAGTGCCCTTATCCTCATCGCAGGGCATATGATGGGGGTGTGGCTTGCTTCTTTGGTGCCCTACTGCTCATACCCCTAGGGGAGCATGCAGAAGGGCAGGTCGTGGAGAGCGCTGACCCCACGGCAGCATCTAGGGTTGAGTGTTTACAGCTCTGGAAGCCCCAGTGAGCATGTGTTACAGTGCACTCTTTCAGTTTAGCCATCTGCAGGTGGCTTGCATTAATCAGATCAATTAGACTCTGCCTTATCACAAGGACAGAGGGCTTTCTGTCTCTCGGGTTCTTACCTTAGTATACCAGAACAATTGGATCACATGAGGGCTTAGAGAATAAGTGCAAAGTTTTACTGAGTGGAGGTAGCTCTCAGTAAGGTAAATGGAGAGGCCAGAAGGGGGAAGAAGTGGGAAAGTGGTCTTCCCCTGGAGTCAGGCTGCCCAGCGTCCAGACTCTTCTCTGACCATTCCCGGCCAAATTCCACATTGTTCCACCGTTGATGGCGTACCAGCATTTGCTGGTGCCTGTTGGTGTGCTCTTCTGCTCTTCTCGACATCCAGCTGCCTGTGTGTTCTTCCACCGATGTGTCCCTCTTGACATCCAGCCACTGTGCCTGCTAGGGCATCAAAGTTTTTATAGGCACAGGATGGGGGACATGGCAGGCCCAGGTGGTCTTGGAAAATGCAACGTTTTGGTGTGAAAACCGGAGTGCCTGTCCTCACCTAGGTCCCTGGGCACAGGCCCAAGGGAATATACCCATTCCAAATGGGAAAAATTGGCCAAAACAAAGGGGCTACAGGCCCCATGCAAGTCTAAAATCCAACTAGGTAGTCATTAAGCCTTAAAGTTCCCTAATGATCTCCTTTGACTCCCTGTCTCACATCCAGGTTATGCCGATGCTACAGGTGGGCTCCCATAGCCTTGGACAGCTCCACTCGTGGCTTTGCAGGGTGCAGTGCCCTTCCTGGCTGCTTTCACTGGCTAGCATTGAGTGCCTGTGGCATTTCCAGGCACATGGTGCAAGCTGTTGGTGGATCTACCATTCTGGAGTCTGGAGGACAGTGACCCTCTTCTCACAGTTCCACTAGGCAGTGTCTCAGTGGGGACTCTGTGTGGGGGCTCTGACCCCACATTTCTCTTCTGTACTGCCCTAGTGGAGGTTCTCCATGACAGCTCTGCCCCGGCAGCAAATTTCTGCCTGGAAATCCAGGCATTTCCATATATCCTTTGAAATCTTGGCAGAGGTTCCCAGACCTCAATTCTTGACTTCTGTGCACCCACAGACCCAATACCATGTGGAAGCCACCAAGACTTGGGGCTTGCACCCTCTGAAGCAATGGCCTGAGCTGTACCTTGACCCCTTTTAGCCACTGCTGGAGCTGGACCAGCTGGGATGCAGGGCACCGTGTCCTGAGGTTGCACAGAGCAGTGGGACCCTGGGCCTGGTCCACAAAATGATTTTTTTCTCCTAGGCGTCCAGGCCTGTGATAAGAGGTGCTGCTGTGAAGGTCTCAGACATGCCCTGGAGACATTTTCCCTATTGTCTTGGTGATTAACATTCAGCTCCTCATTACTTATGCAAATTTCTGCAGAGCAGGCTTGACTTTCTCCCCAGAAAATGGATTTTTATTTTCTTTCACATCGTCTGGCTGCAAATTTTCTAAACTTTTATGCTCTGCTTCCTCTTGAATGCTTTACCCCTTAGAAATTTCTTCCACTAGATACCCTAAATCCTCTCTCTCAAGTTCAAAGTTCCACAGGTCTCTAGGGCAGGGGCAGAATGCTGCCAGTCTCTTTGCTAAAGCATAGCAAGAGTGACATTTACTCTATTTCCCAAAAAGTTCCTCATGACCATCTGAGGTCACCTCAGCCTGGACTTCATTGTCCACATCACTATCAGAATTTTGGTCAAAGCCATTCAACAAGTCTCTAGGAAGTTCCAAACTTTCCCACATCTTCCAAGCCTCCAAACTGTTCCAACCTCTTCCTGTTACCCAGTTCCAAAGTCACTTCCACATTTTTGTGTATCCTTATAGCAGCACCCCACTATCTTGGTACCAATTTACTATATTAGTTCATTCTCACACTGCTATAAAGAAATACCTGAGACTGGGTAATTTATAAAGGAAAGAGGCTTAATTGACTCATAGTTCTGCATGGCTGGGGAGGCCTCAGGAAACTTACAATCATGGCAGAAGGTGAAGAAGAAGCAGGTACCTTCTTCACAGGGTGGCAGGACAGAGTGAGTGAGTGCAACCAAAGAAAACACCAGACACTTATAAAACCATCAGATCTCGTGAGACTCACTAAGTCCAGGAGGTCGAGGTTGCAATAAGCCATGTTCTCTGCCACTGTACTCTAGCCTGGATGACAGTGAGATACTGTCTCAAAAAATATATATATATATATATATTTATATAGTAAAGGCAATCTCTTCTCTTATAAAAATAATAAAATTACATAATAAACATTCAGAAAATAGAGAAAACTTACTCATAATTATATCACTCTAATGTAACCACTGTCAGCATCCAGTATATAAAATAGTATATTTTAAATTATTTGAATGTGTTTTTAAGTTTAACATTATGTTAGTTTGGCTTTTAGGGAGGGCACAGTAGTACAGGTGAGAATTATAGCTACTAGTAGGTATCAGATTTGAGTGTTTACACTGTGTAGTAAAATTTTATATATTTCACTTTATCGTGAAAACATAGAAGCGTATTACATTATTTATAGAATAAACATGACTATGTAAATACAAATACCCAGCATTCATACATGTTGTTACAAAGCTTTGCCACACATTGTACTTAAACATTTCAACACACATATACAGGTTTCCACATAAACCTCCTGGACATGGGGTAGAGCAAGATGTTTAAACTCAACACAGCTCAAAAAATACGTAAGAGACCAACTCAGGAACACAAGAGAAAAAGTCAAACTGTTTATGAAGTGACAGGAAAGAAATGATAATACCATAAATCATAGCACTGACTAAAGGTCAAGGTTCTAAAACAAATTCAAACATTTCCAAATTGGTGAGACAGTTAGTGGTTTTGTTGCTCTAGGGAAATGATGGTCACCAGCATTAGCTGTTTCATACCTGTTAAGAAGAGCAAGGATAAAAACTGTCATGAACCTGAGAGTGCTCTAATATAGCTACCAGGAAGATGTAACAAGCCATGGAGTATTCAGAAATCCCATATACTAAGAAAATGTCAAAGTCAGAGTTCAAATTTATAGAACTAGTACAACAGGACTACTTTAATCATATCTGAAGTCATAAGATTAAATATATATTAGATGAGAGTACTACAAGTATAATATGGTTTGGCTCTGTGTCCCCAGCCAAATCTCATCTTGAATTGTAATCCCTATAACCCCCAGTGTTGAGGGAGGGACCCGGTTGAATGTGATTAAATCATGGGGGCAGTTTCTCCCATGCTGTTCTCATGATAGTGAGTGAGTTCTTATGAGATCTGATGGTTTTAGAAGTGTTTGACAGCTCCTCCTTCATACATGCTCTCTCTGGCCTGCCGCCATGTAAGATGTGTCTGCTTCCCCTTCTGCCATGATTGTAAGTTTCCTGAGGCCTCCCCATGTCCAGTCCTAGCCATGTGGAACTGTAAGTCCATTAAACCTCTTTCCTTTATAAATTACCTAGTCTTGGGCAGTTCTTTACAGCAGTGTGAGAACAGATGAATACACAGTGTGATACCATAGGCCAGATTTATTAGAATGTAGTAAATGCTCTATGCAAACCAGTATAATTCCTCACAGTCAGACTATTGTAATGCTCTGAGTAAAGAAATTCATGTTCAATTCATTTGTCTTCTTAACATTCTTATCAATAAGTTATTCCTGGAATAAAATTATCCAAGTTTAATCAAGGATAGTACTCATCCAGGAACCAGCCTATTGAATGCTTAGTGTCTGCTCTGCTGCCAACTAGCTGGGTGACTTTGGAGAAATTGCTTAACATCTCTGGGCCTCAGTTCACTCACCTATAAAATGAGAACCTCAGACTAGAGATTCCTTACTAAATACATAAGGATTTTGGTGTCTCCAATTAAAATCTCAAGAGACTATAAAGTTTCCCCACCTCCAGGGAGGGTTTTATTCTGAGACCTGCACATCATTTGGGTTACTTCTGTTAAGTCAGGAAAGAAAAAGGAGACAAGAAATTACTCATATAATTTCTTTTAAGTTTAAAAATTAAATAGGGAAGGATGAAGGATTTATTCAACGTATACTGAGGGCCTTCTCTGCATGAGGTTCTGTGCTAGCCCCTGCAATGACAGTGGTTACAAGGCTAAGCAAAGGGTTTCGGGACCACCCAAACCTTGACCCTGTCTGCTCCAGATCAGAGCATCTTGTTGCGTGACTCAGGCCTGAGGACTCCCTCCACTTCCAGTGCTAGGAACTCAGCACCATGGGAAGGTCCTGGAAGAGACTCTGGGCTGTCTCATTCACCCCCAAATGTTCAGCAACTGAAAAACAAGAAGGAAACCTCTGAAAGCATGTTTATTACAAACGATACCCAGATCTCCAAGTAGAGACTGTAGATTCTTGATAGAGAATGGGGGTTTAATGAAATGTGTGTGTGGTTATTTGTGTGTTCATGTAGTTATGTGTCAGTGTGTACTTGCGTGTGAGGGTATGTATATTTGTGTGTAAAACGTGCCAGCGTGTGTAGTTTTCTGGGAGTGCATTGTATGTATGTAGTTCTGTATGAATGCTTGTAGTTGCATGTGACTGTATTTATGCATAATAAAAGTAATGGAGCCTATCTAACGGTGATGGTTATACACAAGTTTACAATGTTTATGTGTTGGGGCTGGGAACTGAAAAGCTGAAACACTGCAGATGTAATTTGAGTCATGTGGCTAACTACTTTTTCATAGGATCACATCTTGCTGCAGACTTTTGTTTGCTCAACTAATCCTCTTTTGCTTACAATGTCACAAGGCTCACTTTTTTTGGCTTCTGAACAAACAGGCAGGTGTGTGAGGCTGCAAGTATAGTGTCAGCTATTCATGAAATAATTGCATGCACTACCAGCCCAATGTGACAGTCAACATGGACTCACAATTCCATCCCCAGGCAAGGCAAGGAGTATGTCTTGAGAAATTCTCCATGCCATTCCTCACAGAGACCAGCTGCAGAGCATGGAGCATAAGAAGTGTTAGCAAACAGGCTAAATCGATTCTGGCCCGCCTAAGTGGGAGCGGAGCTCTTCAGATGGTTACTATCTTTAACTAGGGTGACGTCCTTGGAGGCAGAGTCCCATTCTCCTTTTTCTCTGCTATTATCCAGCTGAAATCAAGCCCCTGAAGAGTTTCCCTGAACCAAAAGCCAAAGAGAAATAGTGTCCAATACATTTATGTTTTAATCAGTGAGTCAGAAGGTAGCAAACCAGGGCTGATTGCAGATCCTACTGGCCCATCAGCCATGCCCATAACTCATTCTTTGTGCCAAGAGATTTTTTTGCTGTGATACAATTCATCTCCCCAAAATATTTAGCACTGACTAGTTATATAGTTGTAGGTGGAGCATCTGGCTTCTCCCTTGCCCATTATTAGAAAATCGATATTGAAGTCCTTCAGTTCAGTCTGGGAGTAATTTAAAGCAATACCCAGAGGAAGGAGAAGAAGAGCTTTTTATAACAAATTAACTGTCTGTGACAAATGTTAATTAATAATCTTCAAAAGGTAAAGGGAGCAAAATAGGTAAACATAAATAAAAGCCAAGGATAGAATGGGAGAACATAGTCACAGTAAATACAACGAAGCATTAATGTCCAGAAAAAAAAAGAAATAGTACAAAGTAATAAGAAAAGACAAACAACTGAGAAGAAAGTAGGCAAGGGCAATCGAAGATGGGGTGGGAGGTGCATTGTCTATCAGAGAATGTTTAATAGTAATAAGACCAACCACAAGCCAGTCTGCTTTTTATTGTCATCATGCACAGCAGTCCCAAATAATGTGAGTGGTAGTTTTCCTCCCCGCCAGAATGGGCCACTCCCGCTGTGTGTCCCATCCCCATTTGTAAGCTCCCGGCACGGGATATGAATGGGCAGTTTGTAGAAGAAGAAATGCAAATAACTAAAACACATCAGGTAAAAAAAAAAAAAAAAAAAAAAAAAAAAAAAAGGCCGGGCATGGTGACTCACACATGTAATCCTAGCACTCTGGGAGGCCAAGGCAGTGGATCACTGAATTCAGGAGTTTGAGACCAGCCTGGCCAACCTGGCCAACATGGTGAAGCCTCGTCTCTACTAAAAATACAAAAATTAGCCAGACGTGGTGGCAGGCACGTGTAATTCCAGCTACTTGGGAGGCTGAGGCAGGAGGATCACTTGAATCTAGGAGGTGGAGGTTGCAGTAGGCCGAGACCACGCCATTGCTCTCCAACCTGGGCAACAAGAAAGAAACTCCATCTCAAAAATAAATAAATAAATAAATAAAATTTAAAAATGACACACAATCACTTTTGATTATTAGCCTGACAAAACTTTAATACTGGTAATACCCAGTATTAGAAAGGATGAGGGCAGAAATGGTCAGTATGGTATTGGATCATCTGTCCTTTTCTTGTACATTTGTAGGAGTTCTTCCAAAGGGCAATTTGGAAATATTGATCATCTTTCCCTAATGTGCAAAAATAAAAATTATTTAGCAAACAGCAGACATATCACTTTTGCCTGCCCACGTCCCTTCCTTGGAAAAAATACTTTGTCCTGGATACATGCAGTCTAGATGGGACCATCAAGTACAGAGCCCTACCCACTCACCCAGTCCTGGCCTGAGGGGACAGGCCTAAAACAGTGTAACACTTGATATAGTATTTAGTTCGAAGACAGTGGCAGCTCCAGAATTGCCATAGAAGAAGGCTTATGGACTGCAGTTGGGTTGAAAGTGAGGCAGGAGACTATTTGGCTTGTCATGAAGTTGCACTTTCACACTGATTTTATTCATATGTTATCTGGGGGTTTGTGTGAACTGAAGCCACTCCGATCCAGTGTGCCCACGTGTACCAAGTGGGGTCCAGTCTAACCTGGCTATTGGGTTTTTTTCTGCTGGAATTCTGCCTACCAAGAGGAATCACCTGCATATAGAATGAAGCCAAGAGGAGGTGAGTGGAGTTGCAAAAAGAGAAACTTAATCCTGGTGACCGTATTTCAACCCCTGGAACATGTTGGTCTTTTTAGTTCAATCAGTTTCCTTTTTTTTCTTTTTTTTTTTTTTTTTTTTCCAGACAGCGTTTCATTTTTATTGCCCAGGCTGGAGTGCAGTGGCATGATCTCAGCTCACTGCAACCTCCGCCTCCCAGGTTCAAGTGATTCTCCTGCCTCAGCCTCCCAGGTAGCTGGGATTACACGTGCCTGCCACCACGCCCAGCTAATTTTTTGTATTTTTAGTAGAGACGAGGTTTCATCATGGTGGCCAGGCTGGTCTCAAACTCCTGACCTTAGGTGATCTACCTGCCTCGGCCTCCCAAAGTGCTGAGATTACAGGTGTGAGCCACTGCACCCAGCCTACTTTCCCTTTTTAAGAGGATGTTGTTGCATTGCTGGTCGGGTTGCTGTCATCTGCATCCAAAGAGCAATGAGTAGCAGAGATGAGAAGTGTGAATGGCTACACCATGGTGGCACACCAAAAGAAAAGGGGTCCAAATTCTAATAATTAACTTCTATGGAAATATTCCAAAATCTCATTTCTCATTTTAATTTCTCAACATATCTTTAAAAACTCTTTATTGCAAAAATGATGACTTATTACAAAGTGAATTCTCTCATGTAACCCACCACCTGGGTCAAGAAATAGAACATAGTCAAGCATCCTACAAGTTACCCCTCCCTTCTCCTTAGAGAAAAGCACATTTGTTTTGCCTATGTGTGTATATGGGTGCGTGTGCATGCGTGCATTTGTGTGTGTAAAGGGGCTGTTTTTTGTTTTTGTTTTTACTTTGTGAAGGCATCCTTTTATGTCTGGCTTCTTTTGCTCAAAACTATATATGTGCAATTCATCCATGTTGTGGCTTGCAGGAGTAATTAACTGATTTTCATTGTCATATAGTGATCTATAATATGAATATACCACAACTTATCTAGTCCAACGTTGACTGACATTGGAATTGTTTCCAATTAGTGTCCACTATAAAAAATGTTGCTGTGACATTTCCTATGTGTATATGTAGGAGACAAATTGGTGGGTTATATGGCATGTATCTATTTCAGGTATGGGAGATACTGCCAATCAGTTTTCCAAAGAGATTGTAACAATTATTTCAACTACCAGTGTATGAGTATTCCCATTGATCTATGTCCTCCCCACATATCATGTATCACTTGTTTTCATTTTAGCCATTTGGAGGTGTATAGTAATATCTCACTGTAGTTTTTTGTTTTGTTTTGCTTTGTTTCGTTTTTGAGACGGAGTCTCACCGTCGCCTAGACTGGAGCGCAGTGGCACGATTTTGGCTCACTTCAACCTCCTCCTTCCAGGTTCAAAGCAATTCTCCTGCCTCAACCTCCTGAGTAGCTGGGATTACAGGCACGCACCACCACACCTGGCTAATTTTTGTATTTTTAGTAGAGACGGGGTTTTGCCATGTTGGTCAGGCTGGTCTCGAACTCCTGACCTCATGATCCGCTCACCTCGGCCTCCCAAAGTGCTGGGATTACAGGTGTGAGCCACCGCGCCTGGCCTCTCACTGTAGTTTTTTTTGTTTTGTTTCGTTTTGTTTTGTTCTGAAACAGAGTCTTGCTCTGTCACCCCAGCTGGAGTTCAGTGGTGCAATCTCGGCTCACGGCAACCTCCGCCTCCTGGGCTCCAGCAATGCTCATGCCTCAGCCTCCTGAGTAGCTGGGACTATGGGTGTGCACCACCATGCCTGGCTAATTTTTGTATTTTTTGTAGAGATGGGGTTTTGCCATGTTGCTCAGGCTGGTCTTGAACTCCTGATCTCAAGTGATCAACCTGTCACAGCCTCCCAAAGTGCTGGGACTACAGGCATGTGCCACGCACCTGACCCTCATTGTAGTTTTAATTGACCTTTCTCTGATGACTAATGAGGTTGAGCATCTTTTTGTATAGTTATTGGTCAAGTGTATAGCCTCTTTTGTGACATGCATATTCATGATTTTTTCCCCTCATTTCCTATTGGTTATCTGTTTTTTCTTGTTCATTTGTAGTAATGCTTTATATTTCTGGAAAGTAGTACTTTATTAACACAATTACAAATCAGTTCTCCTATTCCGTGGTTTACCTTTTTATTCTCTTAATGATATACTTTGATAAAAGGAATTTATCAATTTTCAATTTTAATAGTGCTCAATTTATCAATCTTTTACCTTTTTTGACAAATACATTTGGATTCTGTTTTTGTCATCTTTGTGCTATTTTAGTCATAAACTGAATGTTCATGTGTATGTGTGTTTTTTTCTCTTTTTTTTTTTTTTTTTTTTTTTTTTTTGAGACAGGGTCTCACTGTGGCCCAGGCTGGAGTGCAGTGGCGTGGAGCAATCTCAGCTTACTGCAACCTCTGCATCCTGGGTCAAGTGATCCTACCACCTCAGCCTTCTGAGTAGCTGTGACGACAGGAGCACATCACCAGCCTGGCTAATTTTGGTAATTTTAGTAGCGACAGGGTTTCTCCATGTTCTCCAGGTTGGTTTGGAACTGTTGTGCTAGAGCGATCCACATGCCTTGGCCTCCCAAAGTACTGGGATTATAGGTATGAGTCACTGTACCTGACCTCTGTGTGTCTTTTTTTCTAAACTCTATTCTATTCAGTTGATTTGTTTATCCTTGTACCAATACCATATAATTTTAATTACTGTAGCTTCATAATAAATCTTTATAGCTGGTAATGTAAGTCTTCCTGCTTTGTTGTTCTTCAAAGTATTTTTAACTTCTTAGCCCTTTTACTTCCATATATAATTTAGAATCAGCTTGTCAATCTACACACACAAACACACCCACACTGGGGTTTTTATGGGGATTGAATTTAATGTATAAATCAATTGGAAGAGAATTGAGGTTTTTACAATACTGAGTTTTCCAATCCAGGAATGTGGTAAATATCTCAATTTATTTAGTTCTTCTTTGACTATTTTCAGTAACATTTTATATTTTCTTGGTGTCTTGGTTTATTTTTCATTAGGTTTAATTCTAGATGTTTGATGTTTTATGATACAATTGAAAATGATACAGTTATTTAAATTTTACTTCCTAATTCTTTGCTGCTGATATACAGAAATATAATTTTTTTATTATTAGCCTTGTAGCTAGCAACCTCATCAGATCCACTAGTTAATTACAATAGGCTATTTGTAGATGTTTTTGGATATTCTAAACACACAATCATATCATCTAGAAATAATGGCATTTTTTTCTCCCTTTCCACTCATTGTCTCTTTTATTAATTTTTCTTGCCTTATTGTACTTACAAGGACCTCTTGCAGAATTTGAATATTTATGATGATAGTGGACTTCTTAGCTTATTCCTGATCTCCAGGGAAAGCTGACATATTTTGCTATTAAATAGAATGTTCACTATATGGCATCTGTAGACATTTTCTGTCAGATTAAGGACATTCACTCTCGTTCTAATTTGCTCTGAGTATTTGTCATAAATAGGTGTGAATTTTGTCAAATGCATTTTCTGTTTCTGTTTAGATAATCATGATTTTTCTCTTCTGTTAATGAGGTGGGTTACAGTGATTGATTTTCAAATGTCAAGCTAACTTTGCATTTTTAGAACAATTTCAGGTTGGTAAAAAAGTAATACTCTTTTGTACATTACTGGATTTGGTTTGCTAGTATTTTGTTTAGGATTCTTGCATCATGTTCATGAGAGAGATTCTTTGTAATTTTCATTTTTTTACAATGTTCTTGTCATTATAAGTTGGGAAGTATGCCTTGCTTTTCTATTTTTGGGGAAAAGTTTGTATATGTTGAGTGTTCTTTTTTTTTCTTAAATATTTAGAAGAATTCTTTGGTTAAGTTATCTAGATCTGGAGTTTTTGTGGAAAGGATTTAAATTGTGGATTTAATTTTCTTTAATATGTTTTCAATTTTCTGTGTCAGTTGTGGTATGCTATATTTTTCAAGGTATTAATCTATTGCATCTTAATTTTCATATTTATTGGCACAAATTGTTTATTATATTCTGTTAATTTTGGAAATCCTGTAATATCTGCAGTATTTTCCACTCCTGATAGTGATAATGTCTTCTCCTTATGTCTTATCAGAAAGCTATCAATTATATTACATTGTTTACAGACCAAATATTGGCCTTTGGTTTTCTCTATTTTATTTTCTCTATTGTACATTTGTTTTCTATTTAATTCATTGTGTTAATTTCTTAATACTTAATTTGTTGTTCTTTTTCTCATTTCTTGAGCTAGAGTCTTAGATCATTCATGTGCTTCCTTCCCCTATCCCAATAAATGCATTTAAGACTACCTAAGAATGGCCTTAACTGCATCCCACAAGTTTTGATCTATTATGTTTCTTATCACTCCATTCAAAATATTTTTAAATTTTCTCTGTGATTTCATCCTTCACATATGTTTAAAAGTATATGGATTCATTTCTAAACATTAGAAATTTTCTACTTAACTTTTATCTTTTAATTAATAGTTTAATTGTGTTACAGTCATGGACTATACTGTATGATTTCAATCATTTGAAACATGTTGAAACTATACAGTTTCACATATAGTCAATTCTGGAAAATGTTCCACCTGCAATTGTTGAGTGCGGGTAGTGTTCTATATGTATCAGTTAGGTCATTTTATTAATCCTGTTGTTCAGATCTTCTTTACCCCTGTTGATTATTCATTTGTTTATTTTTGGTCCATTGACCAAACTATTGACCAGTTTTTGGTCCATTGACCAATATATTCAGTCCTGTCAGTTAAAGCTCTTACTATCAGTGTAGTTTTTGGTTTTTCTGTTGTTGTTGTTGTTGTTGTGTTTTGAGATGGAGTCTTGCTTTGTCACCCAGGCTGGAGTCCAGTGGCGCAATCTCAGCTCACTGCAATCTCCACCCCCCGGGTTCTAAGCAATTCTCCTGCCTCAGCCTCTAGAGTAGCTGGGATTACGGGTGTGTGCCACCAGGCCTGGCTAATTTTGTATTTTTAGTAGAGACGGGGTATCACCATGTTAGCCAGGATGGTCTCATTCTCCTGACCTTGTGATCCGCCTGCCTCGGCCTCCCAAAGTGCTGGGATTACAGGCGTGAGCCACTGCGCCCAGCCCATTGTAGATTTTCATATGTCTCCATTTTGTTCTATTAGGTGTTGTCTTATTATTAGGTGTATAAAAATTTATACTTGTATATCTTTATGTTGGATTGACCACTTTGTTATGAATTATCTGTTTTTATCTGTAGTATTGCTTATTGCCTTAAAGTCCACTTTGCTAGAAGTATAGGTACATGAGCTTTCTTGTGGTTAATATTTTCATGCTGTATCTTTCTCCACGCTTTTATTTTCAATTTTCCCAAATTCTTTTAACTTGCAATATGTACTTCTGTACAATATAGAGGCTTGTTTTATGTTGTTTGTTTTATCTCATCTGACAATTTTTGTCTTCTAATTAGAGATTTTGATTCATATGTATAAAATTAAACTCATCACCTTGCTATTTATTTTATACTTGTGCCATCTGTTTTATGTTTATTTTTATTCCTTTCTTCTTAAATTCTTTTGGACTTTGGATTATCTATTTTTATTATTTTTATTATCATATTCCCCTCTCTGTTAGCTATTTTTAATTATTCAATTTTTCCTTAAGCTTTTAGTGGACACCACAGACATTTCAACATTCATCTTTGACTTACTAAAGTCTAATGAATAATATTATTTTGCCACTTCCTGGCCAAAGCAAGGCCTTAGAACATTTTAACTCCATCTAATCCTTTACTCCTATCTTCTGATTCATCATCCATCCTATGATCATTCTGTCTTCAATTATATCTAAGCCACTGTTATACCAATTCATTGAGTTCTTAATTTCAGCTATCATATTTTCCAGTTTTAGACATTGTATCTTATTTTTTTATAGTTTCCAGTTTTCTTGTACAATTCTCTCATTGTTTAATTTATTGAATGTACAAATCACAATTATTTTCAGGTCCACATCCGATCATTGCAATATCTGGATATCTTAAGTGTTTTTTATCTTAGTTTTCAGCAATTTTGCCTAGAGATATACTAGATACTTTTCGTTTGAATGCAAGGCAGTTCCTGGGGAAAAAAAAAGGAAGAAAGAAAAATTGAGATGATTTAAATCTCTGGATAGTGTTATCTTCCTGAAGAGAGTACTTATTTTTGCTCCCAGCAGGCAGTTAAGATGGAACCAATTATCCCACCCAATCATAAACTGTTTGAAGTTGGGCTTCAGACTTTTTGGGGAACTTTATTTTCTGTAGTGTAATCTTTTGAGGGTCCCAACTAAAAGCATGGAGTGTTTGCCAAGGCCCTAAACCATTCACTGTCTCTAAAATCCAATTTTTGTTTCTGGTGTCCCATGAAACTGAAGGATGCTTTGCTTAGCATCTGATCCTCAGTCACAGGTTGCATATTTGCAAGAACCTTCAAGGGGAAAGCCAGTCCGAATGTTACTTCATTTCTCTTTTTGCTTTTCTTGACCCTTCAAGTTTTTGTTGCCTAGGTAGCTCTCCAGTGCCTTCCAACAGACATTCTACATGTTTTATCAGGTTCTCCTAGTTATTCTTGGATGCAGGGTTACCCTGCAACAACTGATTCTACCCTTACAAGAAGCAGAATTCCCATCCAGCTTGTCTCTTGAGCATCAATTTCATTATCTTGAGATTCTGAAGATGCATCATATTTCCTTTGAGCTCTAGTATTTGGGCTCTATGATTTGGGCTCCTCTGAGTTTCTGTTTTATTTAAGAGCTAGCTATGGAGGATCAGATTTTTTATTTTAGCTAAGATTTTGACCTTTATCATTATCTGATATAATGGAAATATTAAAGGTCAACCATGGTTGAAAATGTGCAAGTAAGTTTTATCCTATGTGCCAAAGAATCTGTCTGAGGCCAAAACTGGTCTGGGAGGAAAGTGTGTCATAATAAGTTAATAACGCCAACCCTAGAAGGAGGCGAAGGGGCAGCATATATTTGTCAGACACAGATATGGTGACACACATGTGGATCCAGCTCTCTGAGCAGTTGCTTTGTATCCACTTAAATTTGAGAGACTCACGGCTACCTCACTCTTGCCTCCCTTTGGAGGCTGAGAAGTCCAATATCAAGATACCAGAAGTTTCAGCGTGTGTGAGGTCTGCTTCTTCATAGGCAGCCATCTTCTCACGATGACCTCAAATGGCAGAAGGGGCGAAAGATCTCTCTGAGGTCTCTTCTATAAGGGCACTAATCCCATTCATGAGGGTTCCACCCCCATGATCTTATTATTACCCAAAGGCCCCACTTCCTAATACCATCAGTTTCAGAGTAAGGATTTCAACATATGAATTTGAGGGGGACACAGTCAGTCCATAATATCAATTGAGATTCAGCTGTCAGGAAATGAAGGGTAATTATGGTAACCATATTTTCTAAACCACAAGTGAAAATCTGGTTGGACAAAGCCTAATACTCTTATATCAGTCAGAAAACAGAACATTAGAAATCAAGACTGACCAGGAAAAGTCAGCTCATAGGTATAACAAATATAATTCTGCCACCAGTTCAAGATATTCTAGATTTTTGCTGACTTGGTTCCAAGATGGGGCTCTAGAGAGTTGGCCAGGTTGATGAGATTTTCCAGACCAGAGTTTTAAGAAGGAAAGGCCTGCCTGCCGTCTCAGCCTCCCAGCTGCTCCCAGACACATCTGTGGAGAACCAGATAACTGACTCCTAACCTGCTTATTTTAGCCCCGTGGCTTTGCTTCTTGACGTCTCCAGTCTCATGGTCACATTCCAAAGGCCCTCACTCTGAAACTGCCTGCAAGCAGGGACAAACAGCAGCAGCTGCCACCGCACTGATAATGGGTTTGTGTTGCCGCTTGCCCAGAAAGGCGGCTTTGAGCTGATGATTTGCATTCCTGCTTGCCCAAACATACAGCCTCCGTGCGGCCGCCAGCTTCTGCACAGAGAGAACAGCAGTGCCACCTACTGAACCGCTGGAGATGTAGCCAGCAACTCGGTCAGCTCAGGCCTGCTCGTCACTAAATCTGGCAGGACTGTGTACCCAGCAACCGGACTGAAAACCACCTTTGTACAGTGACTAAGTAGGCCTCCTCTTCTGCCAACTTGAGTGATTGTTTACCACTGTTAGGCTGAAAAAGTCTCAAGGAAGTTTATTTTTCTCTGAACAAATGAAACCAAATTGCAGTTGGGATCCAGGCTGTATCCCACTTCAGTGAGAAATGGGCGAGTCAGTAATTGTGGAGTTGAACACCAAATAATGAGTACTAACCCGTGCTAGACACTGGGTGAGGCACTGGGATAGAAGTATGAATGAACTACACTAGACAAGCAATAGAAAGATAATGAACCTATACCAGTATTCCACAATTGACAAAATACACTCAAAGAACTCAACCACAATTTACTCCACAGAGAGCCTATCTCCAAGGATGGAATTTGGGGGAACCAGCTTTCTATTTTCCCGTGGGTTCCATTGCTGCTGTCGCCAAGCTGAGATCCAGAAGCCATGATGACTTCTTCAATGGTTTTTTGGTTTTTATAAATCATCAATTAACAAATAATATTATATTTGGAATCTTTTTTTCCTTTTTAAGATGGAGTTTGCTCTGCCACCCAGGCTAGAGTGCAGTGGTGCAATCTCAGCTTACTGCAACCTCCACCTCCCAGGTTCAAGCGATTCTCCTCCCTCGGCCTCCCAAGTAGCTGGGATTACAGGCATGCTCCACCATGCCTGGCTAGTTTTTTGTATTTAGTAGAGACATTTAGTTTCACCATGTTGGTCAGGCTGGTCTCGAACTCCTGACCTCAGATGATCCACCCACCTTGGCCTCCCAAAGTGCTGGGATTACAGGCATGAGCCACCGTGCCTGGCCTATATTAGGAATCTTCTTCACAAAATTGCTACTTTGCAGATGCCCTAAGTATCTGCTGGGCCTGCCTCTTGGAAAATCTTGCCAGGACAACTCTCAAAGTGCTAAATCTTTTCGTGGTTTTCACAGATTCATCTATGTGTGTTAATAGCACATTTCTGGCAATTATTAATAAAATATATTTTATGTTTTCAGTGTCTAATGACATCAGAAAACCTTACTTAAATATGTGCATACATACAAGCGTACTCGTACTTGCTTATATAAGTTAGTAATTAAGCACCCTATTAAGTCAAGAACCCAACACATAGTGAATTGGTCATATTTGCTGCTGAGCAGTAGAAGCTGGACACCCTGAAGGGGACCCTACTCTACTGAAAGATACTAATGCTTCAGCCACCGTGTACGGCTGCCATCCAAGCATATTCTAATGAGATATAGGTGTGACTCCTCTTCTCAAAGGAGAGACCAGGTAAATACAAATTATTGGAAATGGGCAAATCAGTGTCATGTTGAACACAATGTTCATAGCTTTAAGACTGATTGCAATATTCACAAACTAAGCTAAAATTTCTTTCTTTTTTTTTTTTTTTTTTTTTTGTGAGACAGAGTCTTGCTCTGTCTCCCAGGCTGGAGTGCAGTGGCACGATCTCAGGTCACTGCCACCTCCGCCTCCCAGGTTCAAGTGATTCTCCTGCTTCAGCCTCAGGGATTACAGGCACCTGCCACCGTGCCAGACTAATTTTTTGCATTTTTTAGTAGAGACTGGTTTTCACCATGTTAGCCAGGATGGTCTCGATCTCCTGACCTCGTGATCTGCCCGCCTCAGCCTCCCAAAGTGCTGGGATTACAGGCGTGAGCCACCGTGCCCAGCCTAAGCTAAAATTTCTTAAGCAACTACTGTGAAAATTATATGTGAAGCAGGATGAAGCAGACGTTAATCCTGCTAAAGTGTCTGATATTTGACTATGATTTTACTTTTGAAGTGGGCAATAATTTAAATATTATGCAATAAATATTTACATTAGCTCTTATTTTCACTCATAAATATTCCATTATTATGTTTCCTCCCCATCCCCTCTCACTTCTTTTATCAAGCTTCTGTGCAAAGTGGCTTTGAAAACATGTTTCCACTCAATCTTTCAGCTGCTGACTTCATAGACTTTTCTTATATGACTTATTCTTTAATTCCCATGATGTAGTCAAAAGGGTGGTTTTCAAGTACTAAATGGATTAAGTGCTAGGCTGCTGTCAGCTGCTACAAGTCTACATTTAGTCATTAGGTGTGCTGCTAGGAGAACAGGCACATACCACCCTGGACATCTCTCAGAACCTTCCACAAAATTCTGAGAACACTCCAGGCCTCATTCTCACCAAAACACCTGCACTGTTCTAAGGATAGGCATTGTAGCTTGTCTAGGTCCCTTTGTTTTAATTTTTATTTTATTTCAATAGGTTTTGGGGTACAGGTGGATTTTTGTTACATGGACAAGTTCTTCAGTGGTGATTTCTGAGATTTTGGTGCATCAGGTACACCTGGGCAGTGTACACTGTACCCAATATGTAGTCTTTTATCCCTTACCCCCTCCAACTCTTCCCTGTAAGTCCCCGAAGTCCACTATATCATTCTTATGCCTTTGCATCCTCATAGCTTAGCTCCCACTTATAAATTAGAACATATGATCATTGGTTTTTCATTCCTGGGTTACTTCACTGAGAATAATGGCCTCCAGCTTCATCCAAGTTGCTGCAAAGGCCATTATTTCATTCCATTTTATGGCTGAGTAATATTCCATGTTGTCTCTCTACCACATTTTCTTTATCTACTCGTTGGTTGATGGGCATTTAGGTTGGTTCCACATTTTTGCAATTGTGAATTGTGCTACTGTAAACATGTGTGTGCATGTGTCTTTTTAATATAATGACTTATTTTCCTTTGGGTGGATACCCAGTAGTGGGATTGCTAGATTGGATGATAGTTCTACTTTTTGTTCTTTAAGGAATCTCTGTACTGTTTTTCATGGTGGTTGAATTAGTTTACATTCCCACCAGCAGCATAAAACTGTTCCCCTCTCACCACACCCACTCCAACATCTGTTTTTTTGTTTTGTTTTGTTTTAATTTTTTATTTATGGCCATTCTTGCAGGAGTAAGGTGGTAGCTTGTTGTGGTTTTAATTTGCATTTTTCTCATAATTAGTGATGTTGAGCATTTTTTCATATGTTTGTTGACTGTATATCTTCTTTTGACAATTGTCTATTTATGTTCTTTGCCCACTTTTTGATGGGAATATTTTTTTCTTGTTGATTTGTTTGAGTTCCTTGTAGATTCTGGATATTAATCCTTTGTCAGATGCATAGTTTGCAAATATTTTCTCCCATTCTGTGGGTTGTCTGTTTACAATACTGAATATTTCTTTTGCTGTGCAGAATCTTTTTTGTTTAATTAGGTCCCATTTATTTATTTTTGTTTTTCTTGCATTTGCTTTTGAGTTCTTAGTCATGAATTCTTTGTCCATGACAACGTCTAAAAGAGTTTTTCCAGTGTTATCTTCTAAAATTTTTATGGTTTCAGGTCTTACATTTAAGTCTTTGATCCATCCTGAGTAGATTTTTGTATAAGGTGAGAGATGAGGATCCAGTTTCTTTCTTCTACATGTGAGTTGTCAGTTTTCCCATCACCTTTTATTGAATAGGGTATCCTTTCCCTAGTTTATCTTTTTGTAAGCTTTGTCAAAGATCAGTTGGCTGTTAGTATTTAGCTTTATTTCTGGGTTCTCTATTCTGTTCCATTGGTCTATGTACATGATTTGCTCTTTTAGCTTGGCCTTGCTTTGGCTAGGTGGGCTCTTTTTTGGTTCCATATGAATTTTAGGTGTGTTTCTTCTAGTTCTGTGAAGTAGGATAATAGTATTTTGATGGGAATTGCATTGAATCTGTAGATTACTTTTGGCAGTATGGTCATTTTCACAATATTGATTCTACCCATCCATGAACATGGGATGTGTTTCCATTTGTTTGTGCCATCTATGATTTCTTTCAGCAGTGTTTTGTAGTTTTCCTTGTAGAGATCTTTCACCTCCTTGATAAGGTATATTCCTAAGTTTTTGTTCATTTGTTTGTTTTTGCAGCTAATGTAAAAGAGGTTGAGTTCTTGATTTGATTCTCAGCTTGGTCATTGTTGGTGTATAGCAGAGTTACTGATTTGTGTACATTAATTTTGTATCCTGAAATATTGCTGAATTCATTTACCAGTTCTAGGAGCTTTTTGAATGAGTCTTTAGGGTTTTCTAGATATATGATCATGTCATCAACAAACAGCTACAGTTTGACTTCCTCTTTACCGATTTGGATGTCCTTTATTTCTTTCTCTTGTCTAACTGCTCTGGCTAGGACTTCCAGTACTATGTTGAATAGAAGTGGTGAAAGGTGGCATCCTTGTCTTGTTCCAGTTCTCAAGGGGAATGCTTTCAACTTTTCCCCATTCAGTATAATGTTGGCTGTGGGTTGTCATATATGGCTTTTATTACCTTCAGCTATGTCCCTTCTATGGCAATTTTGCTGAAGGTTTTTATAATAAAGCGATGCTGGATTTTGTCAAATGTTTTTTCTGTGTCTATTGAGATGATCACATGATTTTTGTTTTTAATTATGTTTATGTGATATATCACATTTACTGACTTGTGTATGTTAAACCATCCCTGTATCCTGGGTATGAAATCCGTATGAAACCCACTTGATCATGGTGGATTATCTTTTTGAAAGGCTGTTGAATTTGGTTAGCTAGTATTTTGTTGAAGATTTTTGCATCTGTGTTCATCACAGATATTGGTCTGTAGTTTTCTTTTTTTGTGTGATGTCCTTTCCTGGTTTTGGTATTAGGGTGATATTGGCTTTATAGAATGATTTAGGAAGGATTCCCTCTTTCTCTATCTTTTGGAATAGTTTCAGAATTGACACTAATTCTTTTTTAGATGTCTAGTAGAATTCAGCAGTGAATCCATCTGGTACTGTACTTTTTTGTTGGTAATTTTTTAAATTACTGATTCAATCTCATTGCTTGTTATTGGTCTGTTTAGAGTTTCCATTTTCTTTTCTGATTTAATCTATAAGGGTTGTATATTTTCAGGAATTTATCCATCTCTAGATTTCCTAGTTTGTGTGTATAAAGGTGTTCATAGTAGTCTTGAATGATCTTTTGTATTTCTGTGGTATTCGTTGTAATATCTCCAATTTCTCTCTCTCTCTCGCTCTCTTTCTTCTTTTTTTTTTTTTTTTTTTTGAGAGCGAGTCTCACTCTGTCACCCAGGCTGGAGTGCAGTGGTGCAATCTCGGCTCACTGCAACCTCTACCTCCCAGACTTAAGCAATTCTTGTACCTCAGTCTCCCAGCTAGCTGGTATTACAGGTGTGCACCACCATGCCCAGCTAATTTTCCTACTTTTAGTAGAAACAGGGTTTTGCCATGTTGGCCAGGCTGGTCTCGAATTGCTGGCCTCAAGTGATCTGCCCACCTCGGCCTCCCAAAGTGCTGGGATTACAAGCGTGAGCCACTGCGCCTGGCCCTGTTTCATTTCTAATTGAACTGGTTTGGATCTTCTCTCTTCTTTTCTTGGTTAGTCTCACTAATGGGCTATCAATTTTGCTAATCTTTTCAAAGAAACAAATTTTGTTTCATTTGTCATTTGTAGTTCTCTTTGTTTCCATTTTATTTCAGTCTGCTATGATCTTTGCTATTTATTTTCTTCTGCGGGGCTTGTATTTAGTTTGTTCTTGTTTCTGTAGTTCCTTGAGGTGTGACATTGGGTTGCCTATTTGTGCTCTTTCAGACTTTTTGATGTAGACGTTTAATGCTATGAAATTTCCTCTTAGCACTGCTTTTGCTGTATCCCAGAGGTTTTGATAAGTTGTGTAACTATTATTCATTTCAAAGAATTTTTTAATTTCCATCTTGATTTCATTATTAACCCAAAGATCATTCAAGGGCAGATTATTTAATTTCCATGTATTTGTATAGTTTTGAGGGTTCCTTTTGGAGTTAACTTCCAGTTTTATTCCATTGTGGTCTGAGAAGGTCCTTGATATGATTTTGATTTTCTTAAATGTATTAAGACTTGTTTTGTGGCCTATCATATGGTCTGTCTTGGAGAAAATTCCATGTGCTGATGAGAATAATGCATATTCTGCAGTTATTGGGTAGAATTTTCTATAAATATCTGTTAGGTCCATTTATTCTAGGGTGTAGTTTAAATCTATTTTTTCTCTGATGACTTTCTGTCTTCATGATCTGCCTAGTGCTGTCAGTGGAGTGAAGTCCTGCACTATTATTGTGTTGCTATCTATCTCATTTCTTAGGTCTCGTAGTAATTATTTTATAAATTTGGGAGCTCTAGTGTTAGATGCATATATATTTAGGTGCATATGTAATATCTTCCTGTTGGACTAATCCTTCTGTCATTATATAATGTCCTTGTCTATTTTTACTGTTGTTGGTTTAAAGTCCGTTTTGTCTAAGAATAGCTACTCCTGCTTGCTTTTGGTTTTCATTTGTGTGGTATATCTTTTTCCACCCCTTTACCTTAAGTTTATGTGAGGTCTTATGTGTTAGGTAAGTCTCTTGAAGACAGCAGACACTTGGTTGGTAGGTTTTTAAAAAATCCATTCTGCCATTCTGTATCCTTTTTTTGTTGTTGTTGTTTTTGAGACAGAGTCTCACTCTGTCGCCCAGGGTGGGGTGCAGTGGTGCAATCTCGGCTCACTACAACTTCCACTTCCACCTCCTGGGTTCAAGCAGTTCTCCTGCCTCAGCCTGCCAAGTAGCTGGGACTACAGGCATGTCCCACCATGCCTGGCTAATTTTTTGTATCTTTAGTAGAGATGGGGTTTCACCATGTTAGCCAGGATGGTGTCAATCTCCTGACTTCATGATCTGCCCACCTCGGCCTCCCAAAGTGCTGGGATTACAAGCTTGAGCCACCACGCCAGACCCATTCTGTATCTTTTAAGTGGAGTGTTTACATTCTTTTAAGTGGCCATTTACATTCAATGTTAGTATTGAGATGTGAGGTACTGTTCTATTCATCATGTTAGTTGTTGCCTAAATACCTAGTTTTTTATCATTGTGTTATTATTTTATAGGCCCTATGAGATTTATGCTTTAAGAATGCTCTGTTTTGCTGTATTTTCAGGTTTTGTTTCAAGACTTAGAACTCCTTTTAGCATTTCTTTTAGTCCTGGTTTGGTAGTGGCAAATTCTCTAAGCATTTGTTTGTCTGAAAAATACTTTATCTGTCCTTCATTTATGAAGCTTAGTTTTGCTGGATACAAAATTCTTGGCTGACAATTATTTTGTTTCAGGAAGTTAAAGATAGGATCCCAATCCCTTCTGACTTGTAAGGTTTCTGCTGAGGAATCTGCTGTTAGTCTGATATGTTTTCCTTTATAGGTTACCTGATGCTTTTGTCTCACAACTCTTTAGATTCTTTCCTTCATCTTGACTTTAGATAACCTGATGACTGGGTTCCTTGGTGATGATCTTCTAGCGATGACTTTTCCAGGAGAGCTTCTTATAGTTGATGTCTAGATTCCTAGTAAGGCCAGGGAAGTTTTTCTCAGTTATTCCCTCAAATAGGTTTTCCAAACTTATAGATGTCTTCCTCCAGAACACCAAATATTCTTAGGTTTGGAGATTTTACATAATCCCATATTTCTTGGAGACTTTGTTCTTTTTTTTTCTTTTCTTTTTTCTTTGTCTTTGTCTGATCAGGTTAATTCAAAAGCCTTTCTTCAAGCTCTGAAATTCTTTCTTCTACTTGTTCTAGTCTATTGTAGAAACTTTCCACTGCATTTTGTATTTCACTAAGTGTGTCTTTCATTCCCAGAAGTTCTGATTGTTTTTTTCTCTATGATATCTATTTATCTGGAAAATTTTTCATCCATATCCTGGATTGGTTTTTAAATTTCTTTAAGTAGCCTATAATCCCAGCACTTTGGGAGGCTGAGGTGGGTGGATTACTTGAGGTCAGGAGTTTGAGACCAGCCTGGCCAACATGGTGTAACCCTGTCTCTACTAAAAATACAAAATTAGCCAGGTGTGGTGGTGCATGCCTGTAATCCCAGTTACTCGGGAGTCTGAGGCAAGAGAATGGCTTGAAACCAGAGGGCTGCCAAGAGCTGCTGTAATGCCCTGAGTTGGTTGGCCTCTAGCCAAGAGGTGGTGCTTGCAAGAGAGCACCCGCTCTGGCAGTAACAGTGGGATTTGAACTTGCCTTAAGTTGGCCAGGGGAAGTATTCTGGTTTCTCAGGCAATGGGCTCCCAAGAGTTTATGTCCTTTTTGTTAAACTATCAGGGCAGGTAGAGAAATACCATCAGGTGACGGCAGGGTTAGGCAGGTCTGAGCTCAGACTCTCCTTGGCAGGGCTTGCCACAGCCACTGTGGGGATGGGGGGTGGTTCTCAGGCCACTGGCGTAATGTTCCATAGGGGAGTACAACTGACTCTGGTGTACAGTAGAGTTTACAAGGGGAGTGGAGAATAGCTGGGTGAATGATAGGCCTCACCCAGCTCCCATGCAGTTGGCGAGGCTGGTCTCAATCCTGCAGTGCCCTGCTAACAACTCTGGGTTTAGATCCAGGCAGCCTGCACACAGAACTCAGACCTGCCCCAGGCTCTAAGCTTCTGCACTGAGAAAGCAAGCAGGGCTTTTAGGCTTTTAGGCTTCGCCCCTCCCACCTACCCACAATGCCAGGTGCCTAACTCCTGTGCTTGTATCTGCAGCACACTTCCCACTTGCCCCCCAGATTCTAATGAAAGGAGTTCATGCCCACTCAAAATCATATCACAAAATTCAGTTGGGAGCTTCTTTCACCCTGTGACCCCTCCCTGGGTTCACTGGCTGCCTTCCCCAAAAGCCCCTATGAGATATACTCAGGGATTGCTTCCCTAGGCTTGAGCTGGAGAATGGGAGTGCTGCAGAATGGGAGTGCCTCCATCCAGAAGAATATAACAATTAGGACATTAGGCTGGGAGCAGTGGCTCATGCCTGTAGTCCCAGTACTTTGGGAGGGCGAGACAGGTGGATCACGAGGTCAGGAGTTCAACACCAGCCTGGCCAACATGGTGACACCCTATCTCTACTAAAAATGCAAAAATTAGCCAGGCGTGGTAGCCCTAGCGGGCACCTGTAATCCCAGCTACTTGGGAAGATGAGGCAGGAAAACTGCTTGAACCCAGGAAGCGGAGGTTGCAGTGAGCTGAGATCGCGCCACTGCACTTCAGCCTGGGCGACAGAACAAGACTCCATCTAGAAAAAAAAAAAAATAGGACATTAATGGAAACTTCATTTCAGCAAGCTGTCTGAAATGTCAGAGAATAGAGAGATGCACTTCAAGTTTAGAGAAGCACAGTTTGCTCTAAACCAAGGCTTTAAATAGGAATTTTTTTTAAAAAATTCACGCATCTACCAGAACACCAATGGTTTTTTTTTTTCCTCTTGCCCCAATTTCAACTCAAGTCCCAAGACTAAGTATAAGTGCTAAGGTACCTCACATTCTAGAGAGGAACTGGACTGTCTTTGCAGAAATTTTAGGACGTAGCCTCAAGTCACCATCACTGGTCTGTCAACCACCTTTAGCTTATATTTGAGAAAACATGAATGATGAAGAGGGGAAACACTGATGGGTGTGGATGACTTTTAAGAGAATTGTTAGACTGCTGAGCAATTTCTCTCTTCCTTTGACAGGGTGTATAGTATGAGAAGACTTAAGAGATGGGTAGTGAAAAACTAAAAAGCATCCAGAGAGGTAGGGGGAAAAAAAGCCAGAAGAGTCCATTGTCATGGAAACCAGGGAAGAAAGTGTTTCAAGAAAAAGGGAGTAGGCAGCTTTATCAAGTGCTGCTGAGAGGTTAAGCTAAGAAATGAAAAGCATTTATTGTATTTAGCAATTATGGGACACTGGCTTCCTTGATTAGAGCAATTTTCCCCAGCATGGTAAGGGTGGAAGTGAGATTGCAGTAGGTGAAGCGCTAATGAGAGAAAATCCAGACAATTCTTTGAATTAGGCTGTGAAAGGAGAGAGAAAGTCTAGTAACTGAAGGTACATGTAAATTCCAAGGAATAACTTTTAAGATTTAAAATTAAGAGTATATTTATCCAAATGAAAGAAAATATGTATGGTGAAGAGATATCTGCACCCCCATGTTTATTGCATCATTATTCATAATAGACATATTGTCATAATAGACAGTACATGGAATCAACCTAAGTGTCCATTAACAGATGACTGGATAAAGAAAATGTGGTATTTATATACAAATAATGGAATACTATTCAGTCATAAAAAAGAATGAAATCCAGTCATTCACAGCAACATGAATGAGATTAGAAGATATTAAGTGAAATGAGCCAGGCACAGAAAGATAAATACTGTGTGTTCTCACTCATATGTGGGAGCTTAAAAAGTTCTGCTCATAGAAGTAGAGAATAGAATGATAGTTACTAGAAGCTAGGAAAGCAGGGAGGGAGGATAGTGAGAGGTGGTTTACAGATACAAAATTATAGCTGGATAGAAGGAATAAGTTCTAGTGTTCTATACCACTATAAGGTGGTTAGCTAACAATAATTTCTTGTATATTTTCAAACAACTAGAAGAGAAGATTTTGAATGTTCTTAACACAAAGAAATGATAAATGTCAGAGGTGATGGATATGCTAATTACCCTGAATTGATGATTATACATTATATACATGTATCAAAATATCACACTGTACTTTATAAATATGTACAATTATTACATGTCAATTTTAAAATATTTACTAGAAAAATAGGAGTATAAAGCACTCAAGGAAAATTAACCTGCAATGTCATATGTACTACACAGAGACAATATCCTATAGCGTAGTGAAAGCTGCAGGTCTTGAAGAACTATATGTACATACATGTAACCTTTTAATACTTTTTAAAACAAAGATCAAAGTTTATTTGTTTAGGTCCCATTACACAACCAAAATAAAAATAAAATATAAAAGAAACCAAATGATTGAAGTTTGAAATTCCTAAAATGGCCAATTTGTACAATAGTGGAAAATTTGATCAAGGTTTCTGAGAAGTCCAGGACTTTTTCAGCTAAAGCAGAGGTCACATGATTTGCATCACTGAAATGGTTCTGGGTAGCCCAATAGAAAAGAATGTATAACACGTATACATGGATATGATCTATGCCAATTAGATTCCTGATAAAGTCAGTCTGGGACAGGTTTCTGAGCTGTACTATGTAACTAGATACAACTGAGAAACTTTCAAATGGAAATTTCATATGGCATCATTTCAATCAAAAGAAATAATAAAACTAAGAATATGTATCACTGTTAGAGGAGAAAGCAGTGTGTGGGTACTGCAGTAGGTGACTGACCATAGCATGCTAGGAAGGTAATGCTGTAATGAGTAGGAAGCAGTTGATTTTCCCCAGTGCTTTCAGCTTTGAGGCCAGTCTAAGGCCTTTCTCCAGCATGTTTATCACAAAGTGTTTGAGTCAGCCAATGTGAGCAGGGTAATGTCTTCTGTCTTCCATTTCTTTTTTCATGCAGCCAAATAAAAACACAGACAAACCAACCAACCAAGCACTGCTGAGCCAGTAAAGAGGGAACTGTGGAGGAATGAGGACTGAGAGAATCTCTGATACAGCAGCGGAAATAGGTAAAAGGTACTAGCATTAGAGAAGTGTCAAAAGACAAAAATCTCAACAAATTTAGTTAAATGATTTAACTGGCATTTACTTGCAATTCATGAACTGGGCAGCATCTCACCTAGAAATAGGCACTATGCTGGGGGCATGTTGGAGCAGTCAGTTTTTGTAAGGTAGCTTGAGCAGGAACAAAAAAGCAACATAGTACACAGAGTGGATTGGTTAACATCAGGTTATAAGGGTTGAAGCAGAGGGGATTTCCTTATCATGCCGGCTAACACTGGCCTACTCCGGGATTTGTCTATCATCTCTCCTGATTTTTTGGAAGGTCAGATTACCAATTTAGTTTCAGTTTGGTGATGTGGAGCTTCAGCATGAGTGACTCCATTTTGATTCTATGTGTTCTATTGGGGCCTAATGCAGGAGCTCAGTCCAGAACACTGGCCTCCATCAATTTCACTTCACAGGAAATTGGACAACTATTTAAAGATAAGAAAGATGGAATAAAGTTCCAGATATTGTGAAGTTTGGTAATTTGGTTGCAAGAAGTTGAAGGATTTTTAAATTTATTTCAATGTAAAGTAAAAGGCAAGCTTATCTCCTGTGAATGAGGAGGAGGGGCTGGTGGGTTGAGTTTAAAGAGAATAGAGAAGAGATTTAAATATAAAAGCTGCCAGGAAGAATAGGGGAGGAAAAATGATTTAAAAAGCATGAGAGTGTAGATCTATTGAGACTGGATAGAGACCAGGAAGGTAAAATGACCCAGATGCATGGTGTGGGGTATCCTCCAGCAGCTGCCCAGGCCATGACTAGGCTCAGAGAAGGTAACCCAAAGTTGGTGTTTTGTCACTGCAGTCACAAGGGGTAACAAGAAAAATATTGACAGGATGAGAATTGAAACACTAGGTCATGAAATTTAGGCTGGACTGGGGTATCAGTCCCTCAATGAATCTTTGTTAACAGGGAAATGAAAGAAAATTGGAAACTAGAAATCTAATGGAGACATCCCACCAACCTAATCACTGAGCCCTATTGATTTTACACCCCAAATCTCTGTCCATTCTCTCCACCTCTCTCCACTTCCACCCTCACTACATGGTCACCAGCATCTCTTACCTCCTGACTCATCTCCCGACATCCACCATTGATCACAGCATCCCAAAATTACTTATTAAATACCTAAATCTTCATTGTTTTCCCTGCTCAATATCCTTCCATGGCGTGCTAAGACAGGGTCCTCGCTAAACGCGGAGGTCCTTTGACCACACTACATATGGCATGGTCTTTTATTTCTCTCACGCTACAGGCACTCTTATTGCCATGCTCCAGGTAGCAAATGTCCCTCTTAAAATATATAGCCCAGATCCTAGACACCAAGACAGGATTAAACATGCAGTGGTGTTATTAGAGGAGATGCCTGTGACAGAAAATAGAGAGAGAAACAGAAGACACTGGAAGAGCTGTCGGTACACAATGCAGATCTGACCCCAAGTGTAGAAGAGAGGGAAGGAAGGTGGGAGTGTTCTGGATTACCAGGGAGCCTGAGGAAAACCTGGTGAGGCTGCAGGGGAGTCCTCAGCTAAGGATGGCCTTCAAAGGAGTCCCGTGTCTTTCAGGAATGGGCTTGCCTTGATCACCTGGCTGTGCTCAGCTACTGGCTGGAGCTACCTGTGAAAGCCTAGAGCAAACACACTGATAGATTTCAGAGCACTGTTGCTGGGCCCCAGTATGATTTTGCTTCCTGTCATTGGAGGTCTGTGAGGCCCATTCTTGGAGCCACAAGAAATCACTTCCCATTAAAGTCTTAAAATTGAGTCTTAAATTCTTAAAAAAGCATCATGAACCCTATAAATTTTAGTCTCCACCCACCACTCCAGCCTTACCCCACCCCACATTTTTACTGCTCCGGTCATACCAGGCTTCTCTCAATTCTAGAAATGCAGCATGCTCAGTCTCCCCAGTCAAGGCCTTTATTAATTCAGCATCTCTTACCAGCAAAACTCACTCTGATCCCATCTCCACCTATGCCTGGCTATATTTTTACTGAGCCTTTGCTCATATCTTTGCTTAGATGCCATCTCCCCAACTCCTCTGCTTATCTCCCCCAGCCTGGGTTCAATGCACTATTATGTGTAGCGGTGAGTTCTTCTCCTTTTTAGATGAGTCACTCGAGCAATGGTCTGTCTGGCATCTGACTTTCCTACCAGATGAGGTGACTCCACGGCAGCCGAGCCTGTCTGCTCATTCACCACTGGACCCCAGGGCCAAACCCAGGGTGATGCTCAAGAAATGTTCAATAACACATTTGACTGACTAGTAAACGGACATCAGGTAGAAGGCAGCTGTTAGCAAGAAATTGGTAGAGTCGCAGGTTTAGAATGCTAGATAAGCTTGAAGCTTAGGAGGAAGAACTTAGTGAAAAACCTACAACAGGAAGATTAGAAAGGAAAATTTTAAAAAATAATTTAGTTTGCAAAAAAATTAAGCCAAAGATCTTACTAACAATGTGATCATTTTGCTGAACTGAGTGTGAATCTAGGATCTAAATATAGATATTTTTCTAGCAACATGGGCCCTGTAGGCTATAGCAGTCAGGATTAAATTTAGCTGCATACAGCAGGAAACCTAAATATGAACCTTTATCGGTTGGGGATCCCAGCATGAAAGAGATGGCACATTGACATTTTGTGCTGGATGATTTTTTTTTTTTTTTTTAAAAGAAGGAAGAAAGAAACAGATGGCATATTCGAAAGAGTTTAGCTGAAACAAAGTTTAAAGAAGCCAGTATTTATAGAGGTGTGGACAGGGTTAAGGAAACAAAAAGAAATGATGACACTTCCTGGGGTTAACAGCAGTGGGAGGCCATTACCACCCCTAGGCTGAGGGGATGGTGTGAATGGTGCCCATCAAGAGCTGCAGCCTGGGAGGAGGGGCTGCTGAGCAGGTGCCATGGCCATAGAGGAAAAGAGCCTCTGCTATACCCAAGAAAATGCAAGCAGGGAGTGGGGAAAATAATCCTTCCCTTCTCCTGCATTGATTTCCTGCCATGCGCCTCAATTGGCCAAACCCAATTGGAAGCCAGAGAGCAATGGAGCCTCCTAGGGCACAGATTATGGAAGAGAGAGTGGAGGAGGGATCTTGGGGAGAGGGCTGCAAAAGGAAAACAATCAACAGCTTATCTGTCTCGTATCATAGCAATCTGGAGGTAGGCACTCCTGGCCTGAGATGCTGGCTCCAGGGTCCTCAGGAGCCCAGACTTCCTTCCTTATAGTCACCTCCCATTCCAAGATGACTTTTGGAGCTCCTGACCTCTCACTCTTTTTCCAGGAAGCAAGAAGAAGAAAGGGGAGAAGGGGTACCTTCCAGTTGAGTAGGGCCTCTGTAAAAAGTTCCCTGGCAGCCCTACCCAGGACTTCCATATGAATTTAGTATTTTGTCTGGGCATGTTGCTTCCCAGAACAAAATCCGGGTTGATTACTTTAAAAAAAAAAAAAAAAAAAAAAAGTACAATGGATAATGAGTAGTTCCTCCTAAAACAATGCTTGAGGAAACATTGCCAGAAATAGTTTTACGGAAAGATGGTGGGAGTTTTCTCAGGGATTTTGTTTCTTTGTTTATGCTGCCTCTTATACCAACTGATATGGTTTAAATGTTTGTCCCCTCCAAAACTCATGTTGAAATTTACTTGGCCAGTGTAACAGTATTCATTAGGCCATAAGCGTTATGGCCTCATGGGTGGGATTAATGCCATATAAAAGGAGAGTTCAGCCCACTTTTACATCTTGGTCCTTCTGCCTTCTGCCACGTGAGAATCCAGCCTTCCTCCCCTCCAGAGGATGCAGCATGCATGGCACCATCTTGGAAAAAGAGAATGGCTTCACCAGACACCAAACTTGCCGGAGCCTTGACCTTAGACTTCTCAGCCTCCAGAAATATGAGTCAATAAATTTCTGTTCGTTATGAATTATCCAGTCTCAGGTATTCTGTGATAGCAGCACAAATGGACTAAGACACTGACTTAATCACCTAACATGTGTTTGGATCCCTCAGATTCCTGATTCCTCTGATAACTTTCCTAGACTACAGAGACCTTTTTCTTTACATCTTCTTAGTCACATAATTGTCAAGGAGTATTTGTCAATCAATCATTGATTGATTTCTGTAACTGATTATAGTGTATCATACCTCCAACTAGTGAAAGATGAAAAGTCTTCATTCACTTACTCAAGAAATGTTTATTGAGTGCTTACTAGGTGCCAGGTCCTGCTCTAGATGCTGGGAATACAGCAGTGAACAAATAAACAAAAATCTCTGTCTACATGGAGCTTGCATTCTACTGAGGAAAACAGACAACAAATATGATACATAAATACAATATACAGGATGTTAGTTGGTCATAAGTGCCTTGGACAAAAATAAAACCAGTAAGGGAAATAGGAGGTTAGGCAGCAGTTGTAATTTTCAACAGTCAGAAAAGACCTAATTGAGAAAAACACATCTCAGTAAAACTCTGTAAGAGTGCATGATCTAGAGATAACTGAAGGGAGAGTAGAACATGAAAAGAGAATAGTAAGGGTAGTTTCCTAAAGGGATATAATAGGCAGAATAATAACCTCCACCCCCAAAGATGTCCATCCCCTAATCCCTAGAACCTGTGAATATGTTAGGTTATAGGCAAAGATTAATGAAAGTTGCAGACAGAATCAAGGTTGCTAGTCAACTGACCTTAAAATAAGGGAATTATTCTGGATTATTGGGTGGGCCCAATGTACTCAGAAAGGTCCTCAAAAGTGAATATGGCTTGAATTCATTTATTTGTTTTCAGAATTGGAATTAAGAAAATAACCAAAGATAGTATAGAACTCAGTGTTTTTGACGTCTTAGAAACTGCTATCTTGGCTGAAGTTTTAATTTACCTTTTAATTGAATATAAGGGACATTGCAATAAGGTTTCCTATAAGTTCTGTATATTTATTAAGGTTTAAAAAGGTCTGGACCGGGTGCAGTGGCTCATACGTGTAATCCCAGCACTTTGGGAGGCCCAGGCAGGTGGATTGCCTGTGGTCAGGAGTTAGAGACCAGCCTGGCCAACATAGTGAAATCTTGTCTCTACTAAAAATACAAAAAATTAGCTGGGCGTGGTGGCGGGTGCCTGTAATCTCAGCTACTAGGGAGGCTGAGGCAGGAGAATCGCTTGAACCCGGGAGGCGGAGGTTGCAGTGAGCCAAGATCACGCCATTGCACTCTAGCCTGGGCAACAGGAGATGGAGAGCAAAACTCCATCTCAAAAAAAAAAAAATACTGGAGATACAGTAGCTATGACTTCCTTTATTATTATAAAAATAGTATGATAAGGATTAACAACAATAGCAATAATCATTACTGCTACTACTATTTTCTTTCTTTCTTTTTTTTTTTTCTTTTTTTTTTTTTTTTTTAAGACGGAGTCTTCCTCTGTCGCCCAGGCTGGAGTGCAGTGGCGCGATCTCAGCTCACTGCAAGCTCTGCCTCCCAGGTTCACGCCATTCTCCTGCCTCAGCCTCCTGAGTAGCTGGGACTACAGGCGTCCACCACCATGCCTGGCTAATTTTTTGTGTTTTTTAGTAGAGATGGGGTTTCACCGTGTTAGCTAGGGTGGTCTCGATCTCCTGACCTCGTGATCCACCCACCTCGGCCTCCCAAAGTGCTGGGATTATAGGTATGAGCCACCGCCCGGCCTGCTACTACTATTTTCTAAACTCTCATGTTCCAAGCACTCTTAGTTGCTGGAAATTTTGTTTCAAATACGTTTTAATGTATCTCTAATCCATGGAAGACTTATTATATGGCTTAATTGGAGCATTTAAGATTACTGCAGCCTATATGGTAGATTCCTTTCCTTTTTTTCTTATCTCAGCCTTTCCTCCCCAAAGAAAATATTTGCTGCTGACAACTATTACGTCTTACCTGTGCATTTTCAATGTTAGTTTTGAGGTCTGGTGTCATTCATAGTAGAGTGGTTAGAGACCATCAGCAATTTCCTAGAAGAGTATTCTTTCTGTTGGATTCTTTAGGAGATCCCATCTGATAGATTTTTAGAGAACATGATGGAAAAATGTCCTCTTTAGTTCATCTCAGCAGACATATTTGGGGAAAACAGGAAAACAAGCAGAAGAACAAAAGGAAAATTGACCAGTTCCTCAATATAACCATTATTGAAGGAAATAACTCGGGTTAGCATACAAAGTAATCATTGGGCTTTTAATATCCAATATTTTCTCAACCATACAACTACAATTATGGCATCAGCTTGAAGTTTATCATTTGTGATCGCTTTGTTTACATTAGGTTGTCTTCAGTTTTGTGGTTTAACTTTTTAATGTGATAGAATTATTTTTCAATACAATTTTGTAAAGATGGACCTCATGTAAATCTGTCACGGTTTTTCTGGTTCTTTTGAAATTTTTCACAATATTTGGATGAAGGTATCTCTTGAATTTTATTCAAATGTACTGCACATATTCTGGATAATTCCATGTTAGACACGCTAGCTATGCACAGGCTTCTCAGACTTCACATCGATGTCACATATAGAAAATGAAAATATGTGGCACACTGGGGTAAATTTTGAGGAATTTTAGGGATATCTTACATGGGCCTAGGTGAAAATAATCATTGTGTTTTCTTTACATTATGTAACTATCATAAAACTACCAAGTGAAAGGAATGATAATAAATGTTGTTTCTATAAAACTTGCAAAATAAAATGTTTTAAATTTTTTACAAAGTAGACATGGGAGACAGAAAATGAGGTTAGAGTGATGCAGTGTGAGAAGGACTCAGTCCACCCTTGCTGGCATTCAAGATGGGGGAAGGGGCCATGAACCAAGAAACATAGATGACCTCCAGGCATTGGAAAGGGCAAGGAAACAAATTCTCCCTGAAGGCCCTTGAGAAAGGAATGAAGCCCAGCGAACGCTGTGATTTTAGCACAGCAAGACCTGGCCTGTGTCAGCCTTCTGACTACAGAACTGTAAGATAATAAGTTTGTGTTGTTTTAAGCCACTGTGTTTGTGGTAATTTGTTACAGCAGTGAGAGAAAACAAATACAAGTGGCAACATGCCTGGTATGTTAGAAGAATAGCAGGGAGACCTCACTGAGACAGAGCAAGCAAGGGAAAGAGTAGTAACACTTCCCTAAGAGTTTACAGAAGTAATTGGGGACTGGAACATGTAGATTCTTGTTGGCCATTTCAAGGATTTTGACTTTTACTCTGAAAGGAAAACATTATGCAGTTTTGCAGACAGGGCTGTTGTGATGGAAATACATTGAGAGGCCAAGGCAGAAGCAGTTGGATCAAATGAAAGTCTATTGCAATAAGATAAGCAAGAGACAATGACTCGTATCAAGCAGTAGTGCTGAGTTGTGTGAGGTAGTTGAATTCTAAACATATTTTGGTGATTGAATTGTCAGGATTTTCTAAAAGTTTAGGTATGGAATACAAAAAAAGAAGAATTTAGGATGATTCCAAAAGTTCTGGTCTAAGCAATTGGAGTTGTCAGTAATTGAAATGGGGGAGAATGTAGAAGGAGCAAGTTTGGAGAGAAAGATCAAGAACTCAATGTTGGACATGCTAAGTCTGAAATGTCTAATAAATATTCTGTGAGACTGTATTGTTATTCAAAATCATTCACTCCCTTTCCAGTTGGTGGAGTATACTCCTGTCTCATTGACTTTGGTCTTGGCCATGTGACATGCTTTGACCAATAGAATGTGAGAAGATGGGCTAGGCACAGTGGCTCACACCTGTAATCCCAGCATTTTGGCAGGCTGAGGCGGGTGGGTGATGAGGACAAGAGATAAAGACCATCCTGGCCAACATGGTGAAACCCCGTCTCTACTAAAAATATAAAAATTAGCCAGGCGTGGTGGTGGGCACCTATAATCCCAGCTACTCAGGAGGCTGAGGCAGGAGAATTGCTTGAACCCAGGAGGCGGAGGTTGCAGTGAGCCGAGATCACACCGCTGTACTCCAGCCTGGTGACAGAGCAAAACTCCATCTTAAAAAAAAAAAAAAAAAGTGAGAAGATGTGACATATGCCATGTTTAGAAGCATCAAAAACTTCCACCTGCCCTCTCGTTCCTACTCTCTGGTGCAACAGAATAGCACAGACCAGATACAGATAGTGCCTTTGGCCTGGGATCCCAGAACAAGAAGATCGGCAAAGAGATCCACTTACGAAACGGAGAACATGTAAACCCAATCCACAGCCTGGAGCTGAGACGCAGCTGAGCTGAAAACCCATGAGCAAGAAATAGATGTTTGTTTCAGCCACTGACATTTGGAGGTTGTTTTCAAACTAATACAGTCTAGAGTTTAAAGGAGAACTCTAGGCTTAATGTATCAATTTAGGAGTCTTCACTATACGGTTGTGATTTAAGCTGTGAGACAGACTGAAATCACCAAGACAATGACAAAAAAAAGGAGAGGGTCAAAGACCGAGCACTGGAGTATTCCACTGTTGAGACTGGGAGAGGAAGAAGGACCACTTAAGGAGGAATTGAGAAGGAGCTAGCCAGTAAGTTAGGAGGAGCAACACATGGAGTCCTAAAGGAGGAAGTTATTGTATTAAAAGCTTTTAAGAATTTAAGTATGATGAGGACTGAGAAATGACCACAGGTTTTAACACATGGAGGTCACCAGTCATCTTCACAGCAGGTTTTTGGTTTTGTTTTGTTTTGTTTTGTTTTTTTGACACGGAGTCTCCCTCTGTTGCCCAGGCTGGAGTGCAGTGGCGCAATCTCGGCTCACTGCAACCTCCGCCTACCAGGTTCAAGTGATTCGCTTGCCTCAGCCTCCCAAGTAGCTGGGAATACTGGCGCCCGCCACCATGCCCAGCTAATTTTTTGTATTTTTTTTTCAGTAGAGGCGGATTTTCACCGTGTTAGCCAGGATGGTCTTAATCTCCTGACCTCGTGATCCGCCTGCCTTGGCCTCCCAAAGTGCTGGGATTACAGGCGTGAGGCACTGTGCCCGACCCACAACAGTAGTTTTAATGGAGTGATCAAGTAAAAACAATCACTCTTTGTGATCGTATTCACTCAATTCATGCATTCAATGACTATTTCTTGAGCATCTCCTACGTGACAAGCACTCTTCTAGATACTTGGTATCTATCAGTGAAATAGACTCCCCCAAATCAAACAAATACTCATGTCCTTAACAGGCTTAGATTTCAGTGGGAAGAGACACACAATAAACAATAAGCATGCTAAATGTGACAGAAGGTTATACGTGTCATTGAAAAGGAGCCCAAAGGGTTGCAATTTAAATAGTGTGGTCAGGGTAGGCTTCATAAGAAGGCGACATTTAATTAATAGCTTTAAAGAGCTGGCTTCTTGATCCAAAACTGTATTCAAGGATTTTATTTTCCTTGATGCGCTCAGTTTACAGTCTTCAGCTGGCATTAAGCCATCAAGTATGTCTGCAAGACTTGTGACTCCAGAGGGTTCCCAAATTGTTAACTTGTTGAATAAATAAATCAGAAGTAAAAAACCAAGATTCAGCCTCCACTTATTTCACTGTTATACTTAGAATAATCCAATTAGTACTGTGATCTATGAGAACCACTCAACAAAGAAAAATCATCTTGGATTAAGTCCAATGAAGGTTCATAAGGGATTATCAACTCAAAAATAGCCATTAATATTAGGTTATTAAAAAATGAATTAACTGTATGCTTAACTGCTCACAGAAGAGGATAAATTGAGCAGGGATGTTAGGAACTCTAGCTTTGGGAAGTTACTTTCGCTTGACACAGACCTGAAATTAGCGTTGTGTTTCTTAGGAGGCCAGGTGTGCCCTTTTCCATTCTGTCTCACGTCCCTGTGGTTGCTTATTTAAGGCCATTGATGTCTGAATGAACTCAACACAACTCCCGGAGTCTCCCAGGTACACCACCCCACACCCGGGGTAACCAAAAATGAATAAGTAACAGAAATATTCCATACATTGTTTCTAATTTTCATTCATTTATTGAAATCTGTGAAACAGTGTTAAGGGCTAATCATTCGGAGCCCACTCATTAAGGTTTTCACAGCAGAGAGGAAAGATTTTGGCGAAAAAAATCTAGCCCAGCACTGCCCAATAGAACTTTCTCCAGTAACTGAAACGTTGTATAATGGCTGCTGTCCAATATGGTAGCCACTAGCCACATGTGACTATGGAGAACTTGAAATATCATTAGTGCAATTGATAAACTGGATTTTTAATTTAAAAAAATTAAACTTCATTTGAATGGCAGTATGTGGCTAGGCGGCTGTACTGAATGACACAGCTCTAGAGGTCTTGATTCTAAGCAGTTCTTGTATCTGTCCCCCTTTCTATACAGTACAGGGATTGGGAAACAGGATTTTTAAGGTGCCTTCTTTTTCTGCCATTTTCTAACTTTTTAATCTTAACTACTTAAATAATCCCACACAGGAGCACTGCTATGGTCTGAATGTTTGTGCCTCCTCCTCCAAATTCATATGTTGAAACTCTAAGCCCCAAGGTGATGGCTTTAAGAGGTGGGACCTTCAACACCTGTGAAAAGAAGAGAAAAGCAAGCAAAAAACAACAGAAAGGGTGGGGCCTTTTGGGAGGCCATTAGATTATCAGGATTCTGATCTAATCAGAATGAGTTTGGTGCCCTTAGAAGTCCAAGTATGCTTTGTTCACACCTTTGCCATGTGAGGACACAGCTAGAAGACATCATCTATAAGAAACAGGCCCTTGGCCAGGTGTGGTGGCTCACTCCTGTAATCCCAGCACTTTGGGAGGCCAAGGTTAGCAGATCACAAGGTCAGGAGTTCCAGACCAGCCTAGCCAATATGGCGAAACCCTGTCTCTACTAAAGATACCAAAAATTAGCCCGGTGTGGTGATGGGCACCTGTAATCCCAGCTACTTGGGAGGCTGAGGCAGAAGCATGGCTTGAACCCCAGGAGGCGGAGGTTGCAGTGAGCCGAGATTGCACCACTGCACTCCAGCCTGGGCAACAGAGCAAGATTCATCTCAAAAAAAAAAAAAAAAGAAAGAAAAAAGAAACAGGCCCTCACCAGATACAAAATCTGTTGGTACCTTGATCTTAGACTCCCCAACCTCTATAACTGTAAATAAAACATTTCTGTTGTTTATAAGTTACCCAGTCTAAGGTATTGTTATAGCAGCCTGAACAGACTAAGAATCACTTTTATTCTAAATGTGTAAGATATGAAGTCAGTTCTTATGATCCAGGTATTTTCTTTACGGTTAATATTTTGACATTTGGTTTTCTGAAAGGAATCCCCAGGGTAGTAGCCACCAAAAACACAAAACTAGGAAAGAAAATTATCTGAATTCCCCACAGCTGCCAGCACATTTGTTTGACAGACAGCTAATGGGCACAGCCCTATAGTAAGCATTATGGATAGAAGTTGTCAAAGACATAGTCCCTGCCCTAGAGGAGGGCCTACTTGGAGTGATATTTACCTGGAATCCCATCACGTGATTTCCACAGTACAACAGCTAGCAATATCTCTGTATGCCCCATCTGAGTGACTTCATGCTAGCAATATCTCTGTATGCCCCATCTGAGTGACTTCATGCTCGACAAGATCAACCTTGCTAAATGCTGACATAGATCCTATAAAACTCTGTTTTCATCTGGCTCTGACCTCTCTCTCCACAAACCCCCACAGCTGCAAAGACAATATTGTCTTTGAAGAGGTGAAAGCTTACTTCCTTGACCCAAACTGGAAATCTGACCTGGAAGTTTATATTTTCAAAAAGAGCACATCTCTACAAGTTGAGAACTCCATTTATTTCATACCTTTCTTACATCCTTTCTTTTGGGTTTAATAATAAATTCTGAAATCCTCAGACTCATAATTAATATCTTGTTAATTAAAATTATATGTAAACCAAGAAAACTAAGTGCCAAATTACTTGCTCTAACCTCAATATAGAGGCAGTTCTAATAATAAAAAACATCAATTTGACTATTTTAAATGTTCTTCTTAGATAAAATCATCACTTTTGAATTTTAATGCTTAGCAGTTTTGAATAAAGCTTTCTCATGTAGCTTAATTAGCTAGATGTTTTCTTAAAATTTTCAATTAATGCAAATTCAAACATGCAACATGAAAAACATCAAAAGAGAAATCATAAACTTTCTGGCAACAGAATATGCCTGTCACCTCCTTTACAATGCTTTTACCCTAAAAGCTATAATAAAACATTAGTGCTTCTTACACTATACATCATATGATTGCTTACTGTTAAAACCCCAATTCTAAAGAACCACAGGTTATATCCCACCTACATAGAATACCAGGCTAAAGAAATCTGGACCGGGAGTGGTGGCTCACGCCTGTAATCCCAGCACTTTGGGAGGCTGAGGTGGGTGGGTCACTTGAGGTCAGGAGCTCCAGGCCAGCCTGGTCAACATGGTGAAACCCTGTCGCTACTAAAAATACAAAAAATTAGCCAGGCGTGGTGGCACACGCCTGTAATCCCAGCTACTCAGGAGGCCGAGACAGAAGAATCACTTGAACCCTAGAGGCGGAAGTTGCCGTGAGTCGAGATCGTGCCATTGCATTCTAGCCTGGCCAACAGAGCAAGACTTCGTCTCAAAAAAAAAAAAAAAAAAAAAATGAAATCTGGAAAACAATTGAGATTCCAACACAATTTTTCAAAAAACTCTTGCTTCCCTGCATACATACAAAGTGCTACATATGCATTAATAAATCTAACAAAAATGTAAATGAGGGACGTTAGGAGTGAAATTTCTCTTTCAGAAATTTTTCAGTTTCAATAAAATTCTTAATATAAAAATGCAAACCTTATAAGTCAAATGCTTTGTCAGAATTTCAATTAGATTTTTTAAAAATAATCTACATTTAAAATTTCATATTAGGGTAGATCACAGATGAACCAGCAATTCTCAGCAAGAACTATTTTAGGTGTCTATACCACCAGGAGTCTTGTCATCTCTCCTGGAACACCACCACCACTTCAAAATTAAAATCTGGGGCCCCGTGCGGTGGCTCACACCTGTAATCCCAGCACTTTGAGAAGCCAAGATGGGCAGATCACCTGAGGCCAGGAGTTAGAGACCAGCCTGGCCAACATGGTAAAACCTTTTCTCTACTAAAAATACAAAAACTAGCTGAGTGTGGTGGCACACGCCTGTAATCCCAGCTACTCAGGAGCCTGAGGCAGGGAGAATTGCTTGAAACCAGGAGGCAGAGCTTGCAGTGAGCTGAGATTGTGCCACTGCACTCCAGCCTGGGTGACAGAACTAGACTCCGTCTCAAAAAAAAAAAAAAAAAAAAAAAAATTGGCTCACGTTTTTTAAAGAGGTTCATAGGTATCGAAAATGATCAGATTTCTGAACAAATGATATGGTACCTTTTAGCCTCTGGACATAACATGTGTTCATGTGCTCAATAAATGCTGAATTGAATAGCATTTAGCATGTCACATGAAAAGACTAAATTTGGTAGGACAGCTTTTGTTGTTGTTGTTGTTGTTGAAATAGAGTCTTGCTCTGTTGCCCAGGCTGGAGTGCAGTGGCATGATCTTGGCTCACTGCAACCTCTACCTCCCAGGCTCAAGCGATTCTCCTACCTCAGCCTCCCGAGTAGCTGGGATTACAGGAGTATGCCACCACGCCCAGCTAATTTTTGTATTTTTAGTAGAGACAGGATTTCGCCATGGTGGCCAGGCTGGTCTTGAACTCCTGACCTTAGGTGGTCCGCCCACCTTGGCCTCCCAAAGTGCTGAGATTACAGGCGTGAGCCACCACATCCGGCCTGAGACAACTCTTTATCACTAAAGATCAAAGGTGTCTTAATCATTCCTCATGCCTATTTCTTAGTGAAAAGTTTATAAATTATTTTAGATGAATAATTCATTAGATTTCCCTATGAATATCAGAAATAAGGTATTTGCATTTTCATGCTGTAATAGAAAACATGATCCAAAGGCTAAGTGATTTGCTTGAGTATGTGAATCACAATTCAAACCCAGACTTCCTGTCTGAGTCCAGCACTGTTGCCATGCATCGCACTGGCCCTGGTTGGCTGAATGAGTTCAGATGCCTGTCAGGGTTTAGCAACCCTGCAGCATTTCAGCAGGTGTGTCTTGCAACTGAGAGCCCTTGTCTCAGTCCATTCAGACTGCTACAATAGGATACTTTTGAATGGATAACTTAAACACAGTAGAAATTTGTTGATCACAGTTCTGGAACCTGGGAAGTCCACGCTCAAGGTGCTGGCAGATTCGAGGTCTGCTGAGGTGCACCTTCCTCATAGGTGCACCTTCTAGCTGTGTCCTCACATGGTGGAAGGTGCAAACAAGCTCCTTTGGGTCTTTTTCAGAAGGGCATTAATTCCATTCATAAGGGTTTGGCCCTCATGATCTAATCACCTCCAAAAGGTCCCACCTCCTAACGTGACCACCTTTTGGGTATTTCAACATAAGAATTTGGGGGAGACAGAAACATCGAGACTCTAACACTGCCCAAGACACATAAGACCAGGATAATGCTAGAAGGCATTGATAATGCTAGAAGGCATGATCCTGGCCAGCACAGAATGACCATAATCTGCTTCCATCGCATTCCGTGCATTATTGTTGGTGACATTCACTGCACTAACTCAGGAGTTTGGATGCCATAGTTTACAGGCATACTTCAGATGAAAAAAACAAACAAACCAGTATAACTGATGGGCAGCTTAAATGGATCATTTTTCCAACCAAAGAAGAAATAGGTTTTTGAGCTCAGGTCTCAGTTTGAAGTTGACCCAAGTAGGGAAAAACAAATATGGCTTTCACAAAATTTCTATTCCTTATTAAGACAGATTTTATCTGCCTACCAGTTGCACAACCTTCTCAACCCTCTTCTCATCTCACTGCCTCACTGAGGCCTAGTTTTATCTCCCTTTTTGTCAACACACCCATCGATTTGAGAGACATAAAGCAAAGTAGCTCTCAGAACTGCTGTATCCGTGACACAGGGTCTGCAATTCCTCCACTGCTATTGGAGAACTCTTCAGGAGCCTCTTAGTAAGAAGGCCCCTGGGAAGCTTTCTTAGGGGTTACCAACTGGTTGGTGATGGAAAAGGCCATCTAACATTGAGCCATTTTCCTCATCCGTAAAATAAAAGTGTTGAGTCAGACAATCTTACCCTAACGTAAGTATGCTTCCAGAAATAACATAAATGATCCTAATATGGAACATCTTTGGCACTTCCTCCATGCCAGTGACTGCACTAAACACTTTATTTATATTATTTCATTTAACATCCCCAGGTAGGGACTCTCAATATTTACCGGTGAGGGAAGTAAGGATTTAAATGAGCTTGAGCAGTAGAATCTTCTCTCAATCAACCTTTCCTTAACCAATCCAGCAATTAACTGCCTCTAAATTGCTTTGTAAAGCCACATGGTGATGAATGACCTTGGCCAGATGAATGCTGGGAGCCGGGAGCCGGGATCCTCCTCGCTATCAGGCACCATCTCATATGGTTTCCCCCAGCAGAGTTGTGTACTTACCAAAAGTTACTCAGGTTTATTCCCAAACTTGCTTATGCCACAGTTATGTCTGCCATTGCAATGATGTAATTTAATAAAACAGAGCATAAACCAATGAAATATAATTATAAAAAGAAAATACTGTTTCAATAACTCAGTAGGATGCTTTGAGCAGATGAGGCAAATCATATACACAAAATACCGAATTAAACATGGGGGAAAAAAACAGCAAAAGATTATAAAAATGGAAATCCTACAAGTCAAGAGAGGTTCTGCATTTATAGTATTTCTCATGTATCATTAAGTTCTACTTCCACTTTAAAGAACCAAATGGGAAGCATTCTTAGAGTGCATCATAAACGAAGGTTTTGCAGGAAAGTGTAGTCCTACAACTAGAGGGTCTAGTTAAAGAACCAAATCTGTCAAATGAAAGTGTATTACTGATTTACATATAAATAAAATGTTTATGATATACAAGTTATCCTGGGTAGGGAGGTGCAGGGGGGAGAAGAGGGTATTTTTTTCTAGCTGCTGGAGGTATAATTGACAAAGAACAAACATATTTAAAATATACAATTTAATAAGTTTGACAGATGTCTACATCTGGGAAACCATCACTACAGTCAAGATAATGAAAACATCAGTCACCCCCAAATTCTCTCATGCCCTTTGCAATCGTTTTCTTTCCCTTCTCATTAATATTCCTCCACTCATCTCCAGGCAACCACCAATCTGTCACCAGATTCATTTGCATTTGCTAGAGCTTTACATAAATGGAATCATATAGGGTGTAGTCTTTTTCTCTGGCTTCTTTCACTTCAATGTAATTATTTTGAGGTCCATCCATGGTGATGCATGTATGAAGAATCTGTTCCTTTTTATTGCTGGGTAGTACTCTACAATTGCATATTGTACTTTTGTTCATTCTTCTGTTGATGGCTATTTGGATTGTTTCTGTTTGGGGCTATTATGAATAAAGCTGCTATAAACATTCATGAATGAGTCCTTGGGTAGACATATACTTTCATTTCTTGAATAAATGCACAGGAGTGGAATGGATGGAACATAGGATGGGCACACGTTTAACTTTTTAAGAAAACTGTGGAACTATCCCACCAGCAGTGTAAGAGTCCCAGTTACTTCATATCTTTGCCAGTACTTGATATTCTTTTTAATTTCAGTGATTAAAATGGGTGTGAAGTGGCACCTCATTGTGGTTTTAATTTGCATTTCCGTAATGACTAACAATACTGAGTACCTTATGTGTTCATCATTCCTTTTTCCGTTAACGTGTTTGTTCAAATGTTTTTTGGGGCAACTTTTTATGTATTCTGGATACAAGTCCTTTTCTTCCAGTCTGTGGCTTGTCTTTTTATTCTCCTAACAATATCTTTTGAGAAATTCTTAATTTTAATAACATCTAATCTACCCATTTTTGGATTTTACATTTATATCTGATCCATTTTGAGTTAGTTTTAAAAATATGGTGTAAATATGGATCCAGATTGTGTTATTTATATATCTTTGCATATGCATATCAAATTGTTCCAACTCCATTTGTTACATTATCCTTTATTCAATTATCTCTGCACCTTTGCCGAAAATCAACTGACTATAGGGTCAACTTGTTGATCTTCTTGCTGATTGTAGGTAATTATTTTCTCAACTAACTTCTTTTTTGATTTGCTGACTAACAAATGTCTGGGTTTGTCAAGGAGCTTTTACTATATCCTAATGGTTAAGAAACTTGTTGCAACAGGAAGGACATGAGAAAGGACAAAGCAGGAAACAGAGCGAGACAGGTAAGGATAAAATAAGATAGGCAAAACTATCACAACAGGTAGAAGAAAAAGGACTAGGAAAAAAGTGGAGGACATTTGTTTAAATGGCATTTTCCCATCACCAAAGACTACCCTTAACCCAATATGACTCTATCCTATGTTTTTGTGTGTCTTTTTGTTTGTTTGAGACGGAGTCTCGCTCTGTTGCCCAGGCTGGAATGCACTGGGGCGATCTCAGCTCACTGCAAGCTCCACCCCCGGGGTTCACGCCATTCTCCAGCCTCAGCCTCCCAAGTAGCTGGGGCTACAGGCGCCCGCCACCACGCCTGGCTAATTTTTCATATTTTTAGTAGAGATGGGTTTTCACCGTGTTAGCCAGGATGGTCTCCATCTCCTGACCTCGTGATCCGCCCACCTCGGCCTCCCAAAGTGCTGGGATTACAGGCTGAGTCACCATGCCTGGCTGCAACTCTATCCTATGTTTTGAAAACTTATGTCTTTAAAGTAAACTGCATTTATTAGGTAATTCATTTGCTTTCATATATTATTCATCAAAGGCATATGCTACTGCCAGTGTTTCTGAGCAGCTTGATAACCAAGATTGCTGTAACTCCTGCCAAAAGTAAACTGACCTTTTAGGTGTCCTGTGCAGTCTTGTGGTGGGTAACTTTGTGATCTCCATTAAGTTTTCTGAAATATTCACAGTAGCCCCAGGACTCCCACTATCCCACTCCTTTCCCAAATCATTCTCTTTTTAGAACCATGGGGTTCTGGAACCTCAGAGGAACACAAGCCTATATCCTTCACCCGGCTTTACTTCCCTCATCAATCACCTGCAGTGTCATCAGAGCTTCAGAAAAATATGCAGTTTGTTAATGTGATGAAAATAACAAAAAGACATAAAGCACTCATTCAACCAATGGTTTGGCAGTAACTCAGAACACTGCTAATTAGCAAGGGACAGCCCCTAAACCATAAAAAATGGTCATTCCTTAGGAGAAACATGTAACCAGCACTTTTTCCAAGACCTTATGGAATTGCAATAAACCCTAATCAAGTTAAGCAACCCTAAAAAGTCTGGGATACCAGGGCTTCTAACAAGATTGTGAGAAATTGAAAATTAAACACACCTAGAGGAACTGTTAGAAAAGTTAGTCAAAAAGGAAAAGCCTGCCCAAACTGGATAGATCAATGCTATCAAATCCGACAGCTTGACATGTTTGAATCCAAAAATAACTCAAAGCTAGATCCCCAAGTGAATAAAATGAATTCCTGGTGTAGATTGTGAAAATGTCACCTTAAGCAGTCATCTACCTTAACAAAAGAGAACAGATGTCAACAAATTAATGCATTAAAAGATGAGGTTAAAAGACACAACTATTGATTTCAAAATTTTTCCCTTTAGAAAGTACATCCCCCCTTTCTAAAACGGGATGCTTCCAATGTGCTCATCACCCCTATGCAGAGGGCCCAGCTAGGCCTCACAGAATTACTTCTATGTTGGCACCTGTGTTGCTGAAGCATGGGCTATAGCTTTTAAGTCTACTGCCTTGTCACAAGCCCAAATTATTTTTCAACTGAAAACAAGGTGCCCATCCAGATACAGATATTGACTATATCTGTAACTTCCACAGCCACAAGGCTCCTCTCACTTATTTCTGGGGACTCACTGCTCTGTACAATGTCCAGACACTTCTCCTTCCATGTTTGTGTATTACACCCAACCTCCTAGGAGACAAAAGTAGCAAACATAAGTAGCCATGTCTGCTCATTTCTGCTTGCTAACATAATTTCACAAAGCTGCTGACTCCACGACGATGTGCAGCTCTCCGAAAGGATACTTTGAGGACAATGCAGTACTAGTAGACGGTCCTCCATGTCTCTTGCCTGGTCACTATATTCTTCAAAAGATAAATGACCCTAGTCCTTGCCTTTTCTGACATACAATGTCTGACAGGCTTCGTGATTATACTTCTGTAATCTATAACCAGGTGTACTCTTACACCCAAACGTTGATGTGATTTTGCATGTACCGAACCTCCAGCATCTGTATATAAGCAGTGGGTTGAAGTATCTGTGCTGGAGCAGCCTGGCAGAACCTCTCTCAAAGGCTGCTCCTGGGCTACAGGCCTCAGCCTAGTCTTCAGTAAGACTTCTGAATAAAACTAACTTTAATTCTTTAAAAGGTTGATATTTTTTCTTTAGTCAACATCAGGTTAGATATCTTATTTACATATCTGGTAAAAGTGTACATGGCTGTAACTGACATTTTCTTTCCTTTATAGCAAGTCTAAGTGCCATTCATATAGGCCCCCCGATTTCTTACCCTTAGCATCAGAAAATGATATCAGTAAACACGAAATGAAAGCAACAACAAAAAAATTAACTTCAGGATCTAAAGTTCACATTTAAAACAGCTTCAAAAGTAACATGGACAACTGGCAACGATCTCTTCAGGCTACTAATGTCTAGATCTGACAATTAATATGCTAAAGGTGGCCAGTATGCAAATGGTAACAGAAAACAGAAGGGAAAACTGAAGAAAGCTCATGGATTCTCTACTTCTGAGCAAGAGTTAGCTACCTGAATATGTTACCGAATCTCACTTTGAGGACTAGGAGTGGGAATCCAGGTTGAATTCCTACTTAGTCATTAACTATGTGAATTTATTTAGATGTAACTTGTTTGGGCTTCAGTTCACCTCTAAAATGAGTAAAATTGTCAATGAAATTTAACAAACATTTACCGTGTGGGTAAAACAAAAAGCATAGCCCTTGCTCCAAATTCTGACACATCTAAATTCTATGACTGTTATGGCTATGACTTTCTCACTCTTAGAATAACTGGGTTTATTAGGAATTACAATTAGACAGTTCTATGCTTGATTTAGATATCTAAATTTTTAATCAAGTGTAACAGAACCGCTTAAGATGGTGCTTATCACCAAGAAATGGTGCTATGGTAGCCAATTCCATTTGAACACTGATGAATGTAACCAGTGTTTTACTGAACTTCATGAGACAAACTGCTTTATTTTTACTTTTGCTGTTTCTGAGGCTTAGCAATGCCAGGTAGAGCTAGTATAACTACCACAATGCTAAAAGTTTCCACTAAAGAAAAATATGCCTTAAAAATAATTACTATTTCAACTATTACATCTGTACAGCACTTTATTGTCCTCAAAGGTAGTTCACATTCAGCAGGTAAGGTTTACCTCACTGTAGACTTGAGAGAGCAGAAAAAAGAAGAAAAGCTCAAGAATTTTTCCCCCTTTGAAAATTTAACCCTTTAACAGCCTACATAATTAGCAATCTAATTGCTGCTGGATTTGCCAAATTTAACTCAAAACAATATAAGCGAGATCTAAAGTAACACAAAGCACCAAGAAGAAGAAAGAATTTTCTTCCATTAAACTTAATGCTTACCAACCACCATTTAACTTCATTTTTTTCTGCAACTTTTTTCCTTCTGCAGTAAGAACTATACTTTCCTTAAAATTTCAAAGGAATTTTGCTGACCATAAATTACATCAGTAGAAATCATATCCCAAGTCTTTTATAAGGCTTTAAATAAAATAAAATTTATGCCTCAGACATTTGCATTAGTAAGTAGCAACACAGGCTTTGAATCCACTGGCAGACTCAAGACTTTCTTTACCCAGTTTCCCCAACTTATCTTGTGTTCTAATGTTTGTGGATTTCAATCCGTTGGTCAAGAATGACATTTGAATTGAAGAGGACAAGGAGATTTAAGGATAAACTATTCTTGATCACAGTATATGAAGTCAGCAAGACGTCTGTTCAATGACTGTTTTCTCTTTGCTTACAATGAAGAAGCATACGATGAAGTCTTTTCATTATGAAAATCGTTACAGGCCTAGGAAACAAAAACATCTGTAGAATAATCTATTGTCAAAAATAAAATCAGATCAAATTTTAAAATTGTATGTTTATTGTGCATACAAAAGAACAGTTGGCAAACTTGGAGACCTCAAACCAAAATGGTTAGAAGTCTGCGCACGGCAGTTACAGCACCATTTATAAAACATAAGGGAGAAAGTATCTTCACCCTCTTTTATAACTGGCTATTACATGTTAACATTCTTTATAAGAAAAGCAGACCAGTTGTCGATTTGTCTACACAGTAGGCACACCCTTATCCTTAGGGGATCCTTTCTAAGACCTTTCCTATACATTCATACCTATGATAAAGTTCATAAATTAAGCACAGTAAAAGATTAACAACAATGACCAGTGATAACACAGAATAAGTGTATGAGTACACCAGCATTACTCTTGCGCTTTGGGGTCATTTTTAGGTAAAATAAAGGTGACCTGAATACAAGCACTGCAATACCAGGACTCATCTAGCAGCCTCTGAAGTGACTAATAGGCATGGGACATCTACAGCATGGATCCACTGGACAAAGGGATGATTCGCCTGATGGACAGGGTGGCACAGGACTTGAGATTTCATGATGCTACTCAGAATGGTGCACAATTTAAACCATGTGAATTGCTTCTGGAATTTTCCATTTAGGTTGACCATGGGTTACTGAAACTGCAGAAAGAAAATGGCAGATAAGGGGGGACTACTGTAGCTAGTAAGTTTGATTTCACCAAATCATGCCGACAAGGCCTTGCATTTTGTTTTGTTTGATTAGAACTAGCATTTCAGGGAAATCAGGATGACTTAAGTTTTGGTTATGTGGCTATGGGTGGTTGATCTTGGGGTATATCTCATCTTTAACACTATACCATCTATCCAATAGAATTCCCTAAAACCAGAACAACAATTTTGGACTATTCATATAGAATCAACTTTGTTATACAGAAAGCTTTTATTGCAAAGTGAGTTTACATGTGATACATGACTTGTAAGCAACATAAAAAGTTGGTAGTTTTTATTAGCTGCAGGAGTGACTTTGAAATGGTTATCTGAATAGCGATCAAAACCTCAGAAAGCTTTCTCTTCATCTTATTCTGACCAGACAATCCCACTGCTCAAAAATCCCAATGAAAAATAAAGTGACAAACTAAAGACAGAGTACAATGTTAAGTTTCTGGAATTTTATTATTTTTAATACATACATTTCACAAACAGAAACCCTCTAAAACCACACACAATTCCACAACCAAATGTTTCAATTTTATCCACATTCTTTAACTATTTACACTATCTTTCCTCAACAAAAGTGCAATCCAAGACATCTTGACAAGAAATCTTTACTGACAAGAATTTATTTTTGAGCTGGTTTTAATGGAGCCCATCCATTTTATTTTCTTTCAATTACCTGGAATATTTAGTGAACAGGACATAAAGATGAACTGGGTTAGGCAGCATCCTATTATAGGAAATAAAACACTAAACAAGAACACTTTCTCCTCACTTCCTTCCCAATCTTCAATGAAAGTCACTCAACAGCTGCTATCAGGATACAAAACAGAAAAGCAAACTGTAGTTCTTGACCTAGACACAGGAGAACAGACTGTGTATTAAGCATCAGTCTTGCAGGACTAAACAAAAGATTTTAGCAAATTAGTTTTGGTGCTCTAATAAGGTACATATAAGTCTTATCTGTTAGTTTCAGAGTTCAAATACCTAATAAGATTCTTTTTTGATGAGTTAATTTTCCCCCAACATATATGAAAATAACTTTTACTCAGAAAATGAACTTCTTGCACAAAACCTAGAAGTTAAAGGGCATTTGAGGAAAGCTCCTCTGTAACTAGAAGAGGAAAATCCACCCAACTCCCCAACTTCATGGCACTATATCTCTTTTAAAGTATAAACCCATTATATCAACTGCTTCAAATGTAACAAGAGAATGAAGAGGTGAGATGGCCTGAAGAGAAAACAATCAATCAGAAATTGTACTCTCACTAAACTAAAGCAGATCACTGTATTTGTTCAAGGTATAAAACTCTTAAAAATAAATAATTAAAAAATATTAAGAGTAGACGAAAAAACACTTTGAAATTATTAGTCACTCTTATGTGAAATGACTGCTTCATTTTACTGAACACTGTTCATCAGAAAAACAGAAATTGGATCTCTTGGGTAACTAATATTGTTTTAGTATCCTAACTACAACAAAAATAATAACCTTTTTTGATATATTCCAATTCCAATCAAAGTATTCAGGGCAAGCTTGGGGTATTAAGGTCAGTAGATTTCCAAAATAAGATTTATCTTCATGGTGTTGAATACTCAATTATACTTTATTCCCAAATCAACCAAATTTTCCCTCTAGACAAGAATGAATCGCCTTAAAGGCGAAAGATATTCTCAGATATGCTTCATGCTCTCATTATTTTCTCTTTAAGTAACTGAAGACATCCATAGTATCCTTAATTTAGCATTGAAATAATGTCCAAGAGTAAACTTTATCCAATTACAGTAAAACCTCATCCTATTTATTGTTCAGGGGCTAGAAAACCATCTAAAAAGGCAACATGGAACACAGCATACACTACACCGACAGTAGTTCTAAATTCAGGAGCTTGCTGAATGCAATGTATAGGTCAATTGTAAGCTTCAGAACAACAATATAAAGCAGGTTTCACTATAAAATTTTAGGTGCGTTAAAGATCAGCATCATCAATATTTTACTATTTAAATTCAGAAATAAAATCCAAATGGTATTACGAGGACAAGAGAAACTTAGCACTTTTTGCATCTGGGTACATGAGAGAATCAATAAGGAAATAGTTAATTCACCACTACAGCTTTGTGCATTAAAGACAAGTTTGCAGAAAGCTATGTCTTACAATCCTCCTCCTTTAGTTGCATCAAACACTGTCAGTTCAATGACTTTCTACCTCTTATAGGCATTTTATGCATTTCTTCCCACTGAAAAGTTTTTTCAGATGATCAAACACTAACCTAGATGCAGCAAACCAAATCATCCAAACTGAAAGATAAAAACTATTAGTCAATAACATTGGTTCTTTAATGCTGCGTTGTTTCAAACACAACATCAAATACTTCATATAGAACTGAAACTCGGCTGGGCGCGGTGGCTCACACCTGTAATCCCAGCACTTTGGGAGGCCGAGGCGGGTGGACCACAAGGTCAGGAGATCTAGACCATCCTAGCTAACATGGTGAAACCCTGTCTCTACTAAAAATACAAAAAATTAGCCGAGGGTGGTGGCATGTGCCTGTAGTCCCAGCTACTTGGGAGGCTGAGGCAGGAGAACTGCTTGAACCCGGAAGGCAGAGGTTGCAGTGAGCCAAGATCGCACTACCACACTCCAGCCTGGGTGACAGACCGAGACTCCATCTCAAAAAAAGAAAAAAGAAAAAAAGAACTGAAACTCACTTGCAGTATTGCCTAAATACTTCTGAAAAGAAAAAAACACACAGGGAAAAAAAAAAAAGGTATAAACCAAATGAATAATATAAAATGTTCACATCAACCCCAAATTTGGCTATTCATAAAATGATTTTCAGCATTTTTAGCATATATGCACATCATACATGAAATTATGAAATTAACTTTTGAGAAATCATATTCCAATTCTGTAAGGGTATGGGATGTCAGTCTATTTAAAGCATTAAAATCTACTGAACCAAAGGCTGTATTTTGGAATGCCCAATGCTCTGACTAATCAAGTTCTAGATATATGATCATCTTTTTTCATCAACAGTAAGGTATCATGGGCTTTTTAGAATGGTCTATTTTTCAAATGTACTGCTATGCATTACAATCATTGATTTTCCAAAACATACTTAAAAAAGAAATAGTAAAATTATTTTCTTCATCATCCTTTCATACTTTTTTTTCCCTTCCCTCTTAAGGTCAAATCTTTGATTTTGGAAACTCAGAATTAAATGGGTTAAACATGGCCATCAGTAATTTTGAGGACAATAAGTGTGGCACTTATTGGTTCTGAAGCTCACCAGTTAGATTCTGTGGCTGATTTACCTGTGAGAAGAATATGACACCAAATGACACTTCAACAGTGCAACCTGTAATAAATCATCACTGCCCAAATCATGTTATTCATGGGTTCTCCTTAAGAGCTATTTTACCAACTTCAAAGACACAATTCAAATGATTGAGTTCTGCCTTCTTGCATTATTTCCAAATTCATTTCACATATTCTGTTATAGGTCAGTTTACCTAAACATAATTTGCAACACTAGTATCATTCATATGTCTTACAATTTGGATATTATTTTCAGCATGAAAAATGAATTGGCAAATTACAATAGCCATAGAAACAGCACTTGTGCCACTTTCAGATCACCTGTCAGTGTGAGTAAACTGCCTGCCCATGTGTGCTGCAGAACACTAGGCTGGGATAGACTAATGCACTATTAGCTCTCCAGGCACAGACTTACATTCACTTGTCACATGTTTTTCCAAAGGCCCAAGGAAGATCTAAAAGAAGGTTTTTAGAAAGTTAACATTTTAGTAAGCGTTTCCTTCCAACTCCTATCAAGCTCTTAGTTTATAACCACAAATTCCTTTCCTAAATTCACCCCATCCTCCCCACCATCTTAAAGCTGCATCAAAGACTCTTGGTAAGAGTGAACCCCGACCCAAATGCACAGGATTACCCATCTGGGTTCTGGTCAAAACCACAGACTAACACTCGGGAATCAAGACAGGGCAAGGGCAGCCCCTATTTCAGTGGCACACATACAACAAAGTAACTCTCCTTTAAATTAGAAAAGAAATTAATGTCACAGAATGTTTCCCTATAAAAGATATGTAATAAAGTAATAATATCAATAAAATAGCTATTACTAAAACAAAGCTTTCATCAATAAGCTTCAAGAACTTTGAAGGAGGAAAATGGCTTCACGAAGTGGTAGTCCAGGTTCCCACAGTGTGGACACTGCTGGACGTTGCTATATTCTGAGAAGTACTGCATTCCGATCCTCACGTCGATCACTGGCTTCCCACAGTGCTTACAGTTCAGGCGGGCCTGGGGGAAACAGACACCATCAGCCACAACACCCCTCCGCTACCCAATACTTGTCAAAGCCACCCAAACCAAAATGCTGGGAAACTGATCAAGGGCTTCGTAAAGGATCCCGTTTATTACCAGAAACAGGGAAACAGGGTATGCCTGAAAGACTCCCAACTTCTCTCCTGATATGCAGCACTGCTAGTTGTTTCACCTACTTATGAGAAGAAAATTCTAAACTAGTACTGCCTAACTGAAGTTCCCTAACAATCAGAAACCCCTTCCCCTGGATTTTAAGAGAGTGGCTGAAGCTGACTTCCCTCACCCAAACCTCCACGAAACTTCTTCGAAATTTCATTTTTCATTCTACTCTATATAAAACTTGCATTTTCTTTGATGTAAAAATAAAATTTCCCAAGATACTCAAGTAAAATTAGCAATCCAGGAAGTGTGGTGCTGGTCTGAGGCTTCTGGAGTTCTCAGCACCCTGCATCTTCACTCATGCCTAGCCTCTCCTTAACAGCACAGTCCTGGAATCTTACAGCAATGGGTCCAGGACTTAAGTGAATAACCAGAAATTATAAATAAAACAGACTAAATTTAGACTCATTTAAAAAATGTACTTAAAAAGTATAATCTCAACTTGCTCTCAAAATACTCCTGGGAGGTAGGTAGTATTAGCTGACTTTTAGATAATGCAACTGAGGCACATGTGATAAAGCACCATGCCCAAGACCACGCTTAGAAAGCAGCAAGGCTGGAGTGAACCAAAGCAGCCTGCTGATCCTCAACCACTGCAGGAACTACTTTTCTGTAACCTGCGATAAACACTCTTTTAACTATGTAATATCTCTGATTAAAAGTGTGATTCTGAGCAAACCTGTCTTCACCCTGTAATGCCTTTCTAAGAATCAATTATTGCTTATTTTTGGCTACATCTTATTGATGACTTCTCTTGATTCATTAGTAGCGTCTAACACTTGTATCCTCACAGATTTTTTTTAAATTAATAGTAATCGAACATATTTTCCATTTCAGTAGGGTGCCAGAAAAGAAAGGTCTGGGCTTCAATTGTTTTAAGGAAGAAATACAGTGCATGGTGAATACCAAGAGGCTGGGTGTGGCAGGATGCTGTTCTGTTTTTCTTCCTAAAGACATGGAAATAATCTCATTGCCTTTCAATGGTGTATCAGAAAGAACATCAGAACAGGAGTCACACGGTGCGGTCATGGCTGTGACACAATGTACGTCGACCTGGGTAAAACATCCCAAGTTTGTAGGCCTCCATTGTATGAGGAAATAAGGAGGTTGGTCTAGATCCCAGGTCCTTTCCAGTGCTAATCTTCTGAGTTAACAGGCTCAAACGTTCTTTCACTTCCTTATTTCTTTAATTTAAAAGATAATCCTCCACGCTGTGTGTGCAGAGGGGAGCTACTTCCTCTGGTTTCTCTCATGAGCTGGCATTAAGGCATAATAACTATCATAAAATGCTACAGTGAATAACTACTGATAATAGTAAAGATATTCTCTTTAGAAAAATCAAGCCATAATGCTAAAGACATAAAACTGTACAGTAACTAATAAAGTATGTATCAGCTATTTGCACTACAAAACCAGGTTGGAACACTTTAGAGCAAAGAAAAATTTCTCTCCTGCCTATGACAGTATCAAGGAATTATGTAACAAGCTATTTTCTTTCCCAAGCACTTGGAAATAAAGCAAGATATTTCCAAGGATTTTGTCTCCTGTGATTCTATAGGTTATTTGTGTTTTCATATGTGAATACCTCCCTCTTTTTCTGTTAACAGCTAAATTTCAGATGTTCTCACAGCATGAGACAATGCCTCCTTTTAGTAGTGCTTTAAGGATTACAACCTCAAACACCTTACAAGACAGGCAATTCCTAGATAACTGTACTATCCCACAGAAAGAAAACAACAAGAAAATCCTATCTATTTAAGAAAGTGACTTTCTTCCTTTTGAGTAACTTTTTTTCTATTATAAATTTAGTATAAGCTAATCATACAGAATCTTAGAAAATATACTCAAGGAAAAAGAGAACTAAAGGCATCTTTCAGCCTCCCACCTCTGAGACCATCTGGTAACAGGTTAGCAATTCCCTTTTCATGCTCACTTACTTACAAATGCAAGCATATTATTATGCCATTTTATAACGTATTATTTTGACCTAATATACTGGAAATGCTTCCCACATAATTATATGTTATTCTACACTATCCCTTTTAATGACTGCATAGTATTCCACTAAATGACTACATTACAAGTAGTAACTCAGCCATCATTGCTAGACTGAATTTATTCTTTATTGCCAGAAGCATCTTCCCTACATTCACTTGGGGACAGAAGCCCAGTATCACCCACTGCTCCCTCAGTGTGTTCAATACCTACCTGACAACATGGAGAGGCAGCCAGGATGTCGTAGGTATACATAGTGCCCAGCTGGTGCCAGCTGCCATCCCACCGTGACTTACACTTGATGCAGATGATCTTGTGAACCCCTTCCAGGCAGTCCACGCACACCGCATACAGGTGCATGAGTCTCCCTGTGCACAGAAGACACAAGGCTCTGAGTGGCCATCATGGAAATCATGTTTCATCTCCAAGGGGATAAAAAATGTTTCATCTACCAATTATAAGCAAAGATTTTATCTTTTGGATAAATATAAAAAGAAAAAATCAATATTTAGTACATAAGCTGTCCTTTCAGGATAATGATGAACTACTAGTTATTGTCAATAAAACATGTATTTTAAGTTCAAGCATATTAAAAACTTGGCTTCAATTTGCTTTTCCAAAAAGTGCTGCTGGACTTACATAATGGGTCCATCCAAATTCAAGTAACAAAAGCCACATATACTCAAAACCAGCCTGTACTGTATTTACGCAGGACTTCCTGCTCAAAACTTTATGTTTAGCATATAGACTTAACCAATAGCATTGGTCTTGTCACAAGCTCTCACCCCCTGACAAGTCCCATCATAAAAATCAAGTCTGTCTTGGGGACTGATAACCCAAAATTACACCACAACCAAAATTACTATGTTAACTATCCTTGTTCTCAAAATGTTCAGCCATCACCACATCTAATTTAGGAACCAGAATTGTATCTTACTTGTAATTTTTTAAAAGAAGTTCAACATTTTATTCACTGAGCTCTTAAAAAGTTACAACATGATCCCCCTCCATTATTTGATAACATCTTAATGTTTATAAAGGAGAGATGTCATCCTAGTGTATATGGAAGCATCACAGTTTAAATAATTAGGGAAGAGTCAGAATGCCCAGAATCTGCCCAGGCAACATATAACAGCAACATTTCTGCTCTCTGTGTAGGACCCAGGGCGCTTCCCCATGTAAAAAACTACCATCAGGAGAACACATAATCCTAAGTGGCCTCATATTCAGAATGTGCTGCTCACTGCCATCAGTCAGACTATGGATCTTCAGCACTCAGTAGTAAGGACCAACCTGCTCCCTACCCGATGGAAAGGTATATATATTCCATCTACAGTACTTAGGGGGAGCCCTTCGTTCGCATTTGCTTGCATGACCCCATTCCTCCTTCAGTGCAAGAACCATGTCTTATTCATCCTTGTAGACTCAGTGACTATCACGATGTCTAGGATGTGGAAAGCACTTTGTAAGCGTATGTTGGGTAAATGGATGGGGCATGTTAACAGCCAAAGACAGCATAACCTTGGGGGCCTTTATGCCAAAAAGGGGAAGGATGACAAGAACTTCTTGAAATGCCGCCCACTTCTGCTCTATGGCATTGAAAATAAAAGGATCTCACTTGCCACATCTACTCTAGCCTTGGGGCATGTTAGGAAGTCCATTCAAGGATCCAGGAGCCACTGGAAACAACTTGATTTGCACTCTTCATCCTGCTTACTCAATGCAATTCCCAAACATTCACAGGTACAGAGGTCACAGCTAAGAAGGGTAAGGGCAGCCTTAGACACAGAAGTCAGGTGTTGCTAACAATGACCATAATGATGAAGACAGAGTAACTTTTACTAAGAGTTAACCGAGGGTATGGCACTATGCTACCAGCTCCATGTGAATCATTTCATTTAACCCTAACAGCAACATTACAAAATAGGCATTACTGTTGCTCCCACTTCTGAGAGTAGGAAGTGAGGCTTAGAAGCTGAGCAGCTTGCCCAAGTTCATGAGATAATTAAGTAGCAAGTCCAGACTGATTCATGTCTCTTGGATCCATAACCTACAGGTAAACTCACAGGAACACGTGGTCTGGACTCAGTCTAGATTTGTTTCAGTTCTACTAAACATTGTCCTGACCACAGAGAATTTTGAATTTCTAAACCCTTTGTGAATTTAAACAAAAAGCCGATTCTCTGGAGAACAATCACATGTGGTTCAAAGTGGTAAAGAAGCCCAATAAGAACTTCTTAATTAGATCAATCTTAATAAATTATTAAAGCTAAACAAAACCTATTTTCAGAGGAAAAGAGAGCAAACAAAGTCCAGAGACAGAGTCCGGGGAGGGCAGTGAGGGGTAAAGGGCAGGGCGAGGGAGTAATAATCCAGAGAGGGCCACTGGACACAGCAAGTACTGCAGCATTGTGTCAGCCCTGCACGCTATGCAATCCTGTGGCCTGCAGTGTAGTGTGGCCCTTCTACTGGAGTTGAAAATGCTTTTAAAAACACGTGGTCGGGCTAGGCACAGTGGCTCATGCCTGTAATCCCAGCACTTTGGGAGGCTGAAATGGGATGATCGTTTGAGGCCAGGAGTTCAAGACCAGCCTGGGCAATAATACAGTGAGACCCCATCTCTTAAAAAAGTTTAAGGCTGGGCACACTGGCTCACACCTGTAATCCCAGCACTTTGGGAGGCCAAGGCGGGTGGGTCACCAGAGGTCAGGAGTTTAGATCAGCCTGGCCAACATGGTGAAACCCCGTCTCTACTAAAAATACAAAAAAATTAGCTGGGCGCTGTGGCAGGCACCTGTAGTCTCAGCTACTCATGAGGCTGAGGCAGGAGAATCACTTGAACCCAGAGGCAGAGGTTGCAGTGAGCCGAGATCGCAGGATTGCACTCCAGCCTGGGCAACACAAGCGAAACTCCGTCACAAAACAAAACAACAACAACAACAACAAAGTTTTAAAACATTAAATAAGCCAAGTGTGGTGGCTTGAGCCTATAGTCCGAGCTACTGGAGAAGCTGGGCAGGAGCACTGCTTGAGCTGAGCAGTCCAAGGCTGCAGCAGCCATGATCACTCTGCTGCTTTCAAGCCAGGGTGACAGAGTGAGATAGAAAAGAAAAAAAAGAAAAGAAAAGAGAGGAGGGCAGGGGAGGGAAGGGCAGGGGAGGGGAGGGGAGGGGAGGGGAGGAGAGGAAAGGAAAGGAAAATGGAAGAATGCGTGGTCAGTAATTGGTGATTAAAGACATGATTTACATTTTCTTACTACAAATAAGATGGCATGGATTTCTCAAAGATGTGGCAATAAAAATGCCGACATGTGGTCAAGGACTCACTTGTGGCGATGATGACTTCTCTGGTAATAATTAAACACCCTGATCTTCAGGTTTTATATCAAACGTTCAACTTCTCAGTATCTTTGTGATGCACATCTAATGTGCGCATTATCTATTTATGTATGTCTATGTTTTGATGTGTATATATACACACACAAGTACTCAGGCCTAATTTTTACCTTTCTTCATCTGCTCCTTGCAAAGTACCCTCAAGATTTGGTCGTGGGTTTATCATATCCTCCTTCCTTTTCTTTCTCTTTTCTTCCTATGCAAGAGCTCTTCCACCCTTAGGATTTTAACCACCAGTGTTACAAACTCCCCAGTGTTCAACTCAAATGCTTATTTTTAACTGTGTCTGCTAGACATCTCCACACAAAAGTCCTAACATCCCTTCAAACCCAAGGCTCACAAACCTCATCTTCTGCCCCCAAAACTAGGCCCTTTCTCCACCTTTACCTACCCATCTCCTTTCTCTACTCTTCCACTATTTATCTGGTCTAGAAACAAAGTGAATTTTGTTTCTGAATTCACAAGCTATAATTTTTCTTTAAAATAACCTCTTGACAATATCCCCTCCCTTCCATTCTGTCCACACCTTAGCATTCTTTTATATCGTTGCATCTAGACTACAAAGTCTCAACTCTGTAGATCCCACCCCTTTCAAATCTCTTTCCTGTCCCTTTCCTCCACGTGACTGCCTGCTTTAAAAAAACATTGAAAATCTGTCCATTCACATTCATAAAGAACATATAGCAAAGCTCTTTATTATGGCTTGAAAGTACTTCTGCAATCTATTCTCTCCCTATCTTACTCCTTTCCCACTCTAGAACACCCTTGGCTCCAACCAGTTCTCTCCCTATCTCCTGATCACAACCTGCCCTTCTTCTTTTTAACCACCCTTCTTTTGCTTGCAGGCACTCCCTCCTCATCAACAAACACCTGACCTGGGTGGACCCTCTGCTTACCAAGATCCAGCCCACCTTTTGACATCAGCATTCATGCTGCCTCTTTTTATGAACCAAGCCAAAGTGGTCCCTTCCTCTGGAAATTAAAGGATACTTAATGTACATCATATCCAGGTGTGATACTAGAACTTGAAGCCTGGTAAGTTACATTTTATAAAAGCATCTTATCCTAAGATTATAAATTGATGACGAGCAAGAACTGATAGTACCCAGAATGTGTGAAATCCGTAAGTTTGATCAACAGATGAATGGATTACATGAAAATAATTTGTCCATTACAGATAGAAAAAGAACACTACTATTCTCATATATGCTGTACCCATATTCATCTTCATAAAAAATATTTCAAGTTTTATGATGGAGAAATAAAGGTGTTTCCATCCACTTCCCTCTAAAATTACCCCCAAACAGGATAAAAAAACAAAAACACAAACTCCATCATGAAACAATGAAGTTATTTCAACCCTGAATCAAACTATATGAAGTCAGAAAGTGGACTGAGGGATAGTAAATGGTTAAGCTCTGAAACTGGACAAGCACTGGGGAGTTTGTAGGGAGATCGTAGGGAGCAATAAATTACAACCAACCATAAATTCTATGCAGCACTTTCCATCAAAAAACAGAGTATTTCAGCATCATCTGAACCTGGGCTAGACTTAGGACTTATGCTGATGAACAAAATGTGACAGGAGTGATGTTACTCAGTTCTAAGCTTAAGCCTCTAGAGACAGACTCTGCAGCTTCCACTCATATCTCTTGAATGCTATCCTGAGAGCACCATGTGAAAAAGTCCAAGCTAGCCTATTGGAAGATGAAACTACATGGAACATAAGACAAGCCATTCCGGCTGAGACCCCCTAAGCCAACCTAACTGTCCTAATCAATCCACCCACAGAATTGTAAGAAGTCATTAAATTATCCTTTTAAACCACTAAGTTTTGGAATGTTCTGCTTTATAACAAATGCTAAAAGATATAGGGTAAAGTTAGTTACAATTCTCAAAATGAACGAGACTACTCTCTCTGCAATTTCAGCTCCCTTTCCTTGCTCAGAAAGGTAGCACAGGAAATTACATACATGAAACAAGAAGAGCATGCTATTAAAAGGAGCTCTTGGAAATTAAAAATGTAAGAACAGAAAATTTCAAACTCCGTAAAAACACCAGAATAAAAAGTCAAGGAAATTTTCCATAAAGCAGAAAAAAGAGATGAACAGGGCCATGTATATATTTATTATATATCCTTTATTATATATAAAATAAAGGAGTTCTCCACTCCAACAAAAGATAATCTAAGGGGTCTAATGTCTGATTAATACAGAGTTTCACAGAAATTTTTAAAAGTGAAAATATGGTAGAGGAAATTATCAAAGAAATAATACAAAAACAAATTTCTCCAAATGGAAGATGGTAAGGTTATAGAGCCAAAGGGCCAAGAGAGTGCAGAAAGCACAACAAACAGAGAAAACTGTGTAAAAGACCAGCATATGGTGAAATTTCAGAACATTAGGGATATATGAAGAAAATCTTAAAACCTTCATGGAGGGGTGGAGATGGAGGCAAAGACAGGAATAAGAGTAACATCAGACCTCTCAAAATAGCGACATTGTAAGATGGGAGACAGTCAAGAAATGTCTTCAAAATTCTGAGGGCAAAATATGTATAACTTAGAAGACCACAGCCAGCTAAATAGCAATGAAGAGTGAAGATAAAATCAAGATATTCTCAGATGTTCAAAGTCTCAAATCATCTATTCCCTTTCTCAAAAAGCTCCTGGGGGATGTTTCCTAAAAGCTGAGAGAACAAACTGAGAAAAAATAAAATACTGAGATCTAGGAAACAAGATTTTAAAAAATAGGACAGAAATGAAGGCATTCCTAGAAGGACAGCTATGTGGTACACCAGGTCCTGAGTGCACCAGGACAGGTAGAAGCAGGAGGGTAAGAGTCTCCATGAGGGGCATTTTCAGGGGCAAAATTTTTTTTTCCAAAAAAATCTGACAGGTATGTGGAAATGTTTTTGAAAGATGGTTTGTAAAGCTGCTGGAGAGTGAGAACTAGCCAAGGTTATTAAAAAAAAAAAACAAAAAACCTATGCAAATGAAAATAATCAATTAACCCTAATAAAAACAAAAGGAGTCCTAGAATATACAGTACTATATAATAAGAAAAAAACCCATACTTCTTGGATCAATATTAAATATATATTCACGTTAGTAAACATTAAGGATTTAACCAAGAATTGTGGTATCTCATCCTGAGAGGGAGGAGGAGGGGGATGCATAGTCATCCACCTTCAAAGCCAGTCAATAAACAGATAATATGTAAAACTGGAGAATGAAGACAGCAGTATTTACAATCATGATGTTAAAAACTGGAAGCATAAGCTAAGATTTGAAAATGTTTGTCTGGGTACTGACACAGCAGGGTTGGCGGGAAGGAGACACGTAGGGATATATCATTTTTACAACAAGCTTTTTAGCACACATTTAAAGTATAAACATATTATATGTGATGTGTCTCACCTTTATGGAAGTTCAGTAGTTGTGTATGAACTGACAGATTTCTTATACTAACCAACCTCATCTTATTCAATTTATGGCTGAAACATACTAAGTCCCTACATGTCATCCATAGGAATAATAAGCTTCTCCATCGCCCCTCCCTCCATCCACCACCACCACCAGGCTAATGCCTGGGCTTTCAATAATCCTGTTTACCTTTTGCTGCTATCAGGACAGTCTCATCTTTCATAAACTTCAAAATTAATTCAACTAATCTAAAAACACCTTGGCCATTTTCTGACCACTGCTTTTCCTCACTGTTATAAGGATCAAAGAGGATGCACGGCTAGTTGGACCCATTAAACAGGTTTACAGTAAGTGACAAATATGCAACAACTCCACTAACTTCTTTCCCCATTATGCAAAACCACATGCCAGCAATCCTCTCTTCAAATTACAGAACACACACACAAAATTATCCACTAGGACAACTGTACTTGGTACTGCGACATCAGAGTAAAAAATCACTGCGTCACTGGGCGAAGCTGAAATATTCAAATGTTACCTAGCACCTGACTAGAACAAAGAAACAACACTGGTGAAAACTAAGCCAAAATAGAGCAATCCGTCTTGTTTGCTGTTTGCTTTTTAACAAACAGAAAGCAGGCAAGGTGAATTAACACCTATACCTTGAAGGTGACAAGGAACATCATATTCGATCTCATCATGTCTGGACGGGCTTAGGAACAGAGTTCCATCCACCAGTGGGAATTGTTCGAACACCGGGAGTGCCCGGTGGCACAGGGCACAGTTTACTACGTTTCTGTGGCTGGCACTGAGCGCGGCCAGAATGAACTTCCGCAAGTCCTCCCCCTGGCCCACTTGGGCATCGTCTTCCATGCGCACGTGGAAAGTGTTCAGCTTATGCCTGGGGATGTGAGTGAGGAGCTCGGAGAGGTCCAGCCGCCGAAGGAACTGCACGGGGGTGTCGAAGTGTCCCCCCCTGTGAACTGACAACCCCGCAGGGCTGTAATCAAAGTGGGCATTTCTGAACACATGGCCCCCAGTCATGGCCTTCTTGTGAGGCTCCAGATGGATGGCGTTCTTTAAGAACTCCCCGAGGTATCTGGAGGAGCGGGGGCCGCTGAAGTGGGCGGGAGAGAGGATGGAGTAGCCCGTGGGTGGGGACTGGCCCGGGGAGCCGCCAGGGGAGCGGGCACCGTAGGCCGCGGCACCCACTGCCTTCTCCTGGGAGTTCTGCCGGTCCATGGAATGCCGGCGGGGGAGGTCGTGGCTCGGGCCTTTCTGGGGCTTATTTGGCGGCCTGCACTTTTTTGCCTCCTCCGCCGCCTCACCAGGGGGCCTCCCTGTGTTCTTCTCGGAGCCAGACTTCTTCTTTTTCTCGTCCTGCATCCGCTTCACCTGGTACCAGTCTGTGTCCTTCTTCAGGTGGCCCTGGCCACAGCGGCAGGAGCAGAAGCGGAAGGCCAGGTCGTAGCCCTTCTTTGTCCACATGTTCTGGCGGCACTGCTTCTCGTTCCAGCTGCGCGCACGGCCGATGCAGTTGAACTGGACGAGGATGCTGCTCTCCCACTCGTAGAAGCACTGCAGGTGCATCCAGGTGCTGCAGGGGCAGTGCTCGTTGTTGCACACCACCTTCTGGTAGTCGTCCTTCTCCAGGTCCACTGGCCTCCCGAAGCTGCAGATCAAGGGAGTGGCACATGGGGCTTCTGGGGGAGGAATAGAGAGAGAACAGATTTCAGGTTCTTGGATTAGGGATACTCAACCTGTACTTGCAACAGTATGGTGTAAGGTTTTTCTAATACATGAATATAATGAAAGGCAGTTCCAGGGTTCCTTTAAAGACGAATCACTCCAGTGAACCAGAGAATAATATGATGAAGCTACTTAACCAACCAGTCAGGTGGAATCTCTAAAAAGGGCCTTCAAAGCCCTTCATCCCGACCTTTAGGCTGTCCTGAATACCAGAAAGATGCTGAAACATAGACGAACTCATGCCCATTTCTCGTCTAAGGTGGTCTGACACCTAATGTCAGGGATAATGGATCAAACTAATTTGTTGGTCTACACAAAATTACAAAGACAGGCTGTGAAGGAAAAAACCAGAATTCTTCCAAAGCTATCAGGACAGGAAGTGGGAATAACATAGTTGTACTCTATCTTAAGTACATGTCCCACCCATGGTGCAAATAGCCAAGCCGGTTCCCAGAAAGGACAGAAAACGTGGTGACAGAAAGTAGAATCCACTAACCCAATTCTTAAGAAATAAACATGATTCATGGATATGGGAACTCCACTGATTCCTTATAGATATTCAATGATAACTGAACATCTGATCTTAGAATTTATTTGTAAAATGTCAAAAAGACATGATAGAGTCATGGGAAAAAAAAAAAAAAAAGTGGTTGCCACGGGGGGTGGGGGATGAGCAAGTGAAACGCAGAGGATTTTTAGGGCAGTGAATCTATTCCTATGATACTATAATGGCAGATACATGTCATTATACATTTGTCAAAATCCATAGGATGTACAACACCAAAAGGGAACCCTAATGTCAATTATGAAATTAAGTGACAATGATGTGTCAATGTAGGTTCATCGATTATAACATATGTACTATTCTGTGTTCATAGTGGGGGAGGCTGGAGGAGGGCAGGAGGTATATGGCAACACTCTATACTTCCAGTTTTTCTGTGAACTTAAATCTGCTCTAAAAAATAAAATCTGTTTTTTAAAATGAGAAATAAAAGGACATGCATGTGTAAGTCCCAGTTCCATGGGATACTAGCTATGTAAAAGTGAACTGGTTATTTCATCTGTTTAATCTTCAATTTCCTCAACCCTAAATGGGCATAATTACAGTAGCTACCTTATAGAGATTTTCTGAAGATTAAATAAGAAATGCTTATAGAGTTTAGCACAGTACCTGGCACATAAAGGATTATTAATGTAGTTGCTGCTGTTCTTGTCGTTGACTGTGACACAGCTTGGGATATTTTTATTTATAAAAGAAGCTGTGTAATGGGTGGCCAGAGGTGGAAAGGGGCTAAGGCAGAGACAGCAAAACTGACCAAATGTGGTGCCAAACAGGGAGACTGAGAGTCTCATAGTGCAGGACCAAGGAAGCATACTTGTTGCCACAGGCCCAAAAGAGTGGCTGCCGGTTGTATGAGCGGGGGCTGGTGCGGCTTACAGGCTGGGATGAGAAGGGTGCTTCAGGGAGTCACACAACTAACAGACTTCCCCACTTGTGTCTTGGCATTTCTACAATTTTCAATACAATTCATCACTCCCTTACACTCTTGCTTGCATTTCCATAGTGTTTTATATCATGCAGTTCTTTTGCCTCCTGATCCCCAAAGTAAGTACTCTCCAGGACCAGTGCTCAGCATTTCTCTCCTAATCCTCTAGGCAGAAGCTAAAAACTACATCACCACTTCTTAATGAGGGCACTATTATTAAGTGCCCTCTTCCTGTAATCTGGACAATTCTCTTCCTGTAATGCACTGGACTGCCCAGTCCAGCACACTGCAAGAAGCATCACTGGGCCTAAGCACTCAGTATCTGTAGCCCACCTACCCCACCTTCCCCATCATGATACCCCCAACGTTCGTAACACTTTCTTTCGAAGGGCCCCTTTGGGGGGCAATACTACTCTCCCAATTGGGAACCACTGGGCTTGGTCATGAAGCAGTTTAGATTATGTGTATAGATGACAGAAGCTAAAGTCAGACTCCCAGCCTCAGAGTTCTGCTCTAGAAAGCTTCCCCGGTGGCAGAGTGGGGCACAGGACTGCAAGTAGGGAGGCCAGAGGGAGGGTGCTGCAGGTTGAGAAATGATGAGTGCCTGTGCTTCAAGAGCAGCATGAGAAGGCACAGAGAGAGAGAGAGAATGCTGATGGACAGCAATGTGGGAGCAGGGCAGGGAGGATGAAGAAGCCTTAGGGCTGCCCTATTTAAGACCCACCGACTTGGAAGTGCCTGTGCACCACAGAGGTGGAGAAGACATGAATTTGACTGGAGTTCAAGACAGCTAGAGCTGTGAATACAGATGTGGAGTCACTCACCCACAGATGAAGGTCAAATCCCTAGGACTAATGAGATGCCCAAGAAAAATGTGAGGAGTGGGCAGAGACCAGAGGCTGGGAAAAGAATCCTGGGATGCAAGGACTGGAACCAAGGCTGGAGGAGAAGATTCTCCTGCAGAGATTGGTAAGAAATGAACTAAGAATTTACTGAAAAACAAGTCAGGAGAGATTTACGTCCAGGCAGTCAGGGCACAGCGCAGTGGCTCACACCTGTAATCCCAGCACTTTGGGAAGCCGAGGCGGGTGGATCACCTGAAGTCAGGAGCTCAATACCAACCTGGCCAACATGGTGAAACTCCACCTCTACTAAAAATACAAAAATTAGCTGGGTGTAGTGGCGCACACCTGCAATCCCAGCTACTTAGGAGGCTGCGGTGGGAGAATCGCTTGAATCGGGAGACGAAGGTTGTAGTGAGTAGAGACTGCGCCACTGCACTCCAGCCTGAGTGGCACAGTGAGACTCCCTTTCAAAAAAATAAAGAATGAAGAACTGCAAAATGTCCCAGAGCACCAGGTAACATCAGTGCTTCTCCACCTCTGCACTACAGACATTTGGGCTGGATCATTCTCTGTTGTGGGAGCCATCCTGTAAGATGCCTAGCAGCAACCTCACTGTCCATCTCACAAAAGCCAGCCCCACTCAGTGTCTCCAGGCACTGGCAGGTATCCCCTAGGGGGCAAAATCACCCCTGGTTGAGAACTCACAGAATGCAATAAGCCTGAAAAGTCCCAACCAAAATGAGCAGTGAGCCAGGGCACTGTCTCCTCAGGGATGATAGAGGGCAGGCAGAGGTGGACAGTGAGGTGAAAAGGCAGAAACAGGGAGACTCCAGGAAACTCTTTCCAAATGGTAACTGTAGGGCAGGGAAAGAGCATGGGCAGGGACAGAAGACAGCAGAGGCTTAACCATGTTCATGAGCTCAGGGAATGCAGGCCAAAACCTCAGGGCAGCTTAAAGACATACGAGAGGGAACAAACCATGTGACTCCTCTACTCAACAACCTTCCCAACCTTATCCCTGCACACTGAACCACAGACACAACATTCCACCAAATCAATCAGCAGAGGGTGGTGGCAATGTGGACCCATAAAGCCTGTACAAATATTAGTTCTGTCATATGTTACAATTATCCCCTTCAGGTGTGGGATTCCAGGGCCTTGGCAAAATGGCCCTAAACCAATTTGTCTACCTCTATGTATTAATATTTGATCACCGTGGCTTCCCCTTAATCTTCATTTGTCCAAATCCCATTCAGCCACTGACAGCAATTCACAGTTCAGACTCCGCAACCAGACTGCCTGAGTTGGAATCCAGGCAGGACCATTTATGAGCTGCATGCTCTTGGACAAGTTACTTCTCTTTGTGTCAGTTTCCTCTGTATAAAATATAGAAAACAACAGAATGTACCTTTAATGGTTCAGAAGAATGAAATGAAAAAAACTATACACATGAAGTACTGAGAAAGCACCTGGCATCTAGTAAACTTCCTCTCCACTCCTACTGCTTCAAGGCCCACCTCTCTACACACCAATTTTACCAGGATTGCCCCCTATCCTGAGTCCAACCCTTCCCCTCCCCTCCCCGATGGTCTGGCCCCAATCTTACTTGAGTCCCTCATCGTGGGGACCCTCTTCATAATCCTCACCAGCTGATGACTCAGGAAAGGAAGGCTTTTACTCATCTTAGTGTTCCTGGCACCACTGGGCCCAGGCTTTGTACAACTCCAGTGTTGAATGAAGTCACATTAAAGACACTGGCTCACCAAATCCGCACATGACAAGAGGAGCAGAAGGGAAAAAGAGAGCTGTAATCCTAGACAGACAGACCTGGATGTACTCAAGCACACCAAAAAGAAGTAGAAGAGTGGTAGAAACTGAGTAAATTCACCAGTCACCTGGGCTGTGACTTTTAGAGGCCTTTAAAATGTTAATTGGTCAATTATTAAGTGTAGTTTTTTTAATCTTGATCCTTCAGATGAAGAGCCTTGAAGTGAATGTCACTGAAATGTAACCACAATAACCAAATATTACTAACCCAAGACCAATAAAATCAAATTAGGTCAAAGGAAGATCTAACTAACATTTGCATTCACAATATTCCAAGTGTAAATGCTGAGACTGACTTGATATTTCTTTGAAAAGTATTTTCACATTAAAGAAAGGTGTATTAAGAGAGGAAAAATTCTGTATCTTTTCAAAAAGCAGCAAATATATCATTTAACCAATACTGAGCACTTCCTACATGCCAGGTCTTGAGCTAAGAGCCCTAATAGTCTAACAGAAGTGCACGCATGGAACACAGACGAGGTACCACAGCTGTGCCCGTCCCTGTCCCTTTAACAGTATTTGTCATGTTCACAGCCATGCTCCACTATTTCCTAACCAGCAAGCCTCTTCCTTGTATAAAGAGCTCCCACTCCAACTTGTCAGCCCTGCTTGTTTACAGTCAGCCACTTTGATGTGGCCTTGCGGGTAGGCTTCAAAAACAAATACAAGGCCAAGAGCATGTTAAATATGCCCAGTAATATGCACAACAGACACCTCACCCTATTACACACCAGCAGGGCGAGGCTCCTGGGGAGACAGGCAAAATGGGGTAACAGGGTGGGCCTCGGGAATAGTCAGAGGACATCTGACAATGCTTTTGCTGAGGTGTGTTGGCCTCTAAACTCGGACAGTATTTCCTTCAAGGCTCGGTTCAAACACACTTTCCTCCCTCATTAGCACCACCCCCCCCAACACACACAACACATACAACACACACACACACACACACACACACACTGTCCAAACTGGAAAAGCAGCAGGAAATAATAGAAGAGAGGTGTTTGGTGCCAGGTCTGCTCCTGATTAGTTGTTTGACATTGAGCAGTTTTGTTTCCTCATCTGTAAAGTGGGGATAAAATGCTTGCCCTATTCAGCTCATGTACATGGAAACACTATAAAGTTCCATAAAAATATTTACTTACATGCTACTTCTACCATAATTTTACACTGGTGTATTTCACTCCCCAGATAAATGCAAACTGCTCCAATGTTTTCTACTTTTTCTAATGTTTTAAACATGCCATACAGTAGGTGTTTAGAAAATAAGTAAGTATGGCCAGGCACAGTGGCTCATGCCTATAATTCCAGCACTTGGGAGGCTGAGGCCAGAGAAATCTCTTGAGGCCAGGAGTTACAGAACAACCTGGACAACATAGTGAGACCCCATTTCCACAAAAATTTTTAAAAATTAGTTGGGCTCAATGGCATGTGCCTATAGTCCCAGCTACTCAGGAGGCTGAGGCAGAAGGATCAAGCGAGTCCAGGAAATTGAGGCTGCAGTGAGCCTGGGCAAGAGCGCGAAACCTTGTCTCCAAAGAAAAAAGAGAATAGCAGTCCCACAAAGGCATAAATGGAATATAGATTGATCTGATACAACTAAATCTTCAACAGGAGAGATGGGAGAAGGATATCATACACTTGTGCTACCAACTTCCCTTGGGGCATTAATCTAAACTGTGATAACCTAACAAGCAAAACAGAAAAATGCTCCTTTACACAGAGCTGGCATTGTTTTTAAAAAGTATATGAACCTTCTAAGGCCTGTATTTTAGGTTCATCATCAAGTGTTCAGTACCCAGCTTCTGTTTCTCCTGCTCAAGTTAAAATAAACAGGGTTCATGTGATTCTGGGCAAAAATCTCAAGAGTTCAAGTCTGGACAACAGAGTAGCTAGGCTGAAGTCACCTGGGCCAAGCCTATCTTGTCTCTCCAGCTTTCTTATCCTGCATCCTGCCCTCAGCACTTCAGAACTCTGTGCTCCCCACCTATTGAAAGAGGAGGATCACACTGATTGCCCAATGAGCCCAAATCCCCTGACAACCTCATTCACTGAGGAGCCCCATAAACAGGACATTGCTATTTTCAGCTTTTTATAATATTTTTATCCTCCTTAAAATAGTTGCATCATAAGCAGGTGGGGAGTTGGGTGGAACGAAGGTAAGGAGGGTATTCTTAAGTCACACGAGGCTTTCTAGGCAAAATCTAAAGTAGGGACAACTTAGTCACATTCATCTATGTAAACCCACTACTGTGTAAATAAGTGTTTAATAAATCTTCTGACGAAGGAAAGAATGACCCAACCAGACTTAGTCCTCTGGTTGTGACCATAGTGCTAGAGAGAGGGTGAACCCATGGGGAGAACCAACCCAGCTGCTGGGGAGGCAGCTACAGAGCTCCAGCCAGGTCTCCCAGACTCAGTCCAGGCCTTCTCTGTCAGGACAGAGCTTGGCCCTCACCCTCACTTCCTCAAACTAACATCACCCAGGTACCTTTTTAAAAAAAAAAAACGAGAAAAAAAAGGACATGTATGTGTAAGTCCCGGTTCCTTGGGATACTAGCTGTGTAAAAGTGAACTGGTTATTACAAATGTAAGGTTTCAAAACTGTTTTATTAGATCACTAATTATTCCTCTTATGTGGGAACAAATCCCCTTGTTTGCAGAGAGCATGGTCCTCTTAGGGTATGAATTTCTGACCAGTGTCCTCCATCTCCAGCTTCCCGACTCCCGACTATGCGACATGACATACAGCCAGCCTGCCTGGATGTGACTCAGCTCTGCAACTTCTTAAAGACCTTTGGCAAATCACCTAACTTCCCTGTGCCTCTGTTTCCTTACCTGTAAAATCCTGTAAAATGGCAGAAATAATTTTTTTTTTCAATTTTTTTTTTTTCTGAGATGGATTTTCGCTCTTGTTGCCCAGGCTGGAATGCAATGGTGCTATCTCGGCTCACGGCAACCTCCGCCACCCAGGTTCAAGCAATTCTCCTGCCTCAGCCTCCTAAGTAGCTGGGATTACAGGTATGTGCCACCATGCCTGGCTAATTTTCTATGTTTAGTAGAGACAGGGCTTCTCTATGTTGGTCAGGTTGGTCTTGAACTCCCGACCTACCCACCTTGGCCTCCCAAAGTGCTGGGATTATAGTAGGCGTGGGCCACCGTGCCTGGTCCAGAAATAATATTATTAATACCCTAATAACTAACCCTAAAGGGTTGCCATGAGGAATAAAAAAGAACAGTGCTTGGCACGTACGCACAAATTTTTTTTTTTTTTGAGACAGGGTCTTGCTCTGTTGCTCACA